>NW_013531704.1:3021319-3383214 GCF_000836235.2 Papilio xuthus
CCCCTACCTCCGCCCCCGTATCCGCCCCCACGGCCAGTGCACCAGCACCCACCAGTAGCGCTGCATCCGTCACTAACTATACTTCCACAACATTCAATGATAATCTGTAAGTCATTTCACTGTATTTTATATTTATTTCTAGAATTCGCGTTCTTTAAACTTGTAAAAAAGAAAAAAATGTATAAACCTTCTATAACGTGTTGCTACAGTAGCGGTAGCGGCACTATGCGCAGCTGCAGCTCTGCGGGCGGCGACAGTGTGGGCGGGGCGTCGCGCGAGCTGGATGCTGCGGTGCCGCGCGGCGTGCTGCTCGACACCTCGGCGCACCGCGCACGCACCGACCTCGCCAGGCATCGCCCACACGCCCCGCACTCCCCGCACTCGCTCAGCAATGCCAGCTCGGTACTACTACTTTTATCCCTTTTATTACTCTTTAAACGGTTTTCATACAATATGTTTTTAAATAAATAAACTTTGTTTTTATTTTCAGTACGATGGCCTGGACGATTCTTACAATGATTCAGCCGATGAGTCGCTAAGCGAATCCACTTCAGGACCGCCGCATTCCAATGTTACGGTAAGTCAAATACAAAACATACTATCTCTCTTTTTTTTTCAAAAAAAATGAGCAAGATAGCAATACGCTTTTGTTCGTGTGTTTCGATAGTTAACAGAAAACGATATATTGTTATTTTACTTGTACTAGCGGGACACGCGGCAGAGTTGCGGCAGTTCTATCGGCAGTGCGACGGACGACGCGGTGTACTCGCGCGACCACCGCCATCACCCGCTCTCAGGTAACGCCCCCTCATATTTCATATCACGCCCACAACTATTATACACGCAATGTTCTTCAGCTTCAGCATTCTGTGTTACATTAACGCGTTGTAAATCTTATTTACAATATATTTTCTAGGAAAATACGTAGTAATATTTTTAACTTCTTTTTAAGTTATTTTGAAGTATAATAAGATAAAAGTAAAAAGTAACTTAAACATTTTCTCGATCTGATCTAGATATACGTAATTTAATGTTATTTTTCATATATATAGATCTATTATTATTGATAA
The DNA here is from genome assembly GCF_000836235.2 of Papilio xuthus. Taxonomy (NCBI): domain Eukaryota; kingdom Metazoa; phylum Arthropoda; class Insecta; order Lepidoptera; family Papilionidae; genus Papilio; species Papilio xuthus. The sequence continues at coordinate 3,022,390 of NW_013531704.1, forward strand.
TATCGAATATATTGTAAGTAAGATTTACACGCACGGTAATTATTTGTGATTAATATTGCTTTATGTAACTGATACGTCACGCACAGTGCTTTACAGAGTTGTTATACAAGCTGATTATATATTATTCAAAAATAGCGGGTTTCATCACATCATATTATATGCGAGGGCTTTATAAATTTTGGGATTGCATTAAATAGGAAAATAGATATGCATATTTATATTTAAATAAAACAACAATTTCAAACATATACATTAACAGGGCACGTCTTTTATAGACTTTTATCTCGACCCTTACTTTTATTATATAACCGAGAAAGACGTCGCGATATACCTATATTTTATATATGCAGTAGTGTTTACTCAATACTAGGATATAGATGACAGCCAAAAATTTGGAAGTAGGAGAATGTAGAAATATAATATTTATAAGAACAAGGTCCATATAAGTCCGAATAAGATAGGTAATAGCGAGTAAAGCAGCAAGCGAAGGACGTAGATGTGAGGTAGTTGAGTGGTACGCTACGGTTAGGTCCGCCGGCGTCGCTGGCCGAGCAACTGAAGCAAGTGCTGGCGGAGCGCGAGCGGCGGCTGGCGGGCGCGCCCGAGCCGCACGCCGCGCACCCCGGACACGCCCCCCACGCGGGACACGCCCCTCTCGCCGGACACGCCCCCCTCACCTCGCCACACCCCGACCCCGTGCAGCTCACCAACGAGCTCGTCGACGAGATACGACAGGCCGTCAGCGAAGCCAACGCACGAGGTTTGTATTATACCTACGAATAGCGTTATTACTATCATAGTAATCACTTTTGAACCGGGTTATGTTGTACTTTCTTTTTAATTTCAATCGTAAACATGTCCTATTACACATGACCTTTTTACTTTTGTAGACAATATGAATTAGACATTATAGTACGAACGGTGGATAGAAATTTCAAATTCATTTAGAAATGTGGTTTATCAGTGCCACTAATAATAATAATTTATTTTAGATTTTAATTTCGATCACAGTCGATATTACTTCCTATTTTTTAATGCTTTTAAGTTTTAGTGTAGTTTGCTTTTTATTTGGGTGGTGGATACCATTTTGTTTTTTTATGTATGTTTGTAGTATTTTAGATGTTTTGTTTGTGTTTTTTATTCTTTTGAGTACACTTTAATAACCCTAATACCTAGCAGATTTAATTATTTTATAAATATGTATCTGTGTGACTAGATTTATGTTTATATAATAAAACACCCGTTTTCACTTGCAAAAAAATTATAGATAGATATTTCGACATTGGCTGCGGAATGACAGGAAATTCTTTTTTTTATGACAAATTAACCTATTTCTTAATTATATTATATTATTATTTTACAATATTAGTGATGTTGCTTATTTAAATTAAATTAATTATATCGTTAAATAAAAAGATCCAATAAAATTAATGACAAGTTAGCAATGTTTTGTTTTTTTTTTCTATTTGTTATTATGGTAACGAATTACATGTTACGCACAGATAATATAATTTAATATTAAATGATAAATTGTGATATGGTTTAAAATATTGTTTAGTCTTCCGCTGCCAATGTGTAGGAATTTACAGGTCTCAGTATACACTAGCGCCCTTCACATTTTTAATACATCTAATTGTTAATAGGTGAATAAATAAAAAAAATGTGTAAGATATTAGAGGAAGTGTAAATATAACCGTGTTAGCAAATAACGGGGACACGAACTGTTACCACCCGATGTGCTAATGTCAATAAAACTTTTTAATTATTTCTTAATTTGCTCGATAAATTTGAATCTTCGAATTGTAGTCAGTAAACAAGGGAGTGGGGTGTATTACTTGGCCTATTGTACCCTTATGGTAAAATACAAGAGTGGGTGTAAGAAGGGCGCTAAGAGGTGTATGCCGGGTACCGAGATGAGTGGAGGAGTGGCGGCGAGTGAAGGCTGCGGGTGTGGTTGTAGTGAAGAAAGCTCCGGCTTGTGTAGTCGGCGGCGAGGTGCCGTGGCAGCCGCTGTCCGCCGCCGCATCCGAGGCCAGCCTGTCGCCGCCGCCCGCCGCGCTCGCCACGCAGCCCGTCACGCAGTGGACCAAGCAACAGGTAACAACTACCATATGCCTATCCCAAGTACTCCGAGTCAAACCCTAAATGGACTGATATAAGCCATCATCTCCTTTAAACGTTTTGCAGCATAGACCGTTTATCGTAATAGAATAATGCACAAATTACACACAAGGAGTGTAAAGACTTAAGTAAGCCACATTAACAGATAAATGATAACGGTAATATTTAATGATTAGGTATGGCAGTGGGTATCGGGGCTGGGTGAAGGCCTGGAGCGACACGCGGGTGCATTTGCGTCGCGTGGAGTCGACGGAGCCCTGCTGCTGGCGCTGAGTTCCGCAGACCTCAAGCTGTTGGGTCTGGGCGGCGACCAACGCAGGCGCATGAAGCGCCGCCTCAAGGAGCTGCGCTCCGCACACGAGAAACATCTCAAAGCGCTCAAGAAGGCAGAAAAGAAGGCCAAGAAAAAATAGACACGCTAATACCAACGACTGTTAATGTACTAAACGTATTATAAGAACTTGAAGTACGTCAGATATGAAAATACGAACTATCCAGTTAAGTTAATGTGGTACTGTTGAACGGAAACGATGACTTTTGCTCACTAGTAATCAAAATTTTGCGATTTTCATAATTTAAAGTCTATATAAGGCTCTAGTACTTATATATATTTGAAAAGTACTAATTAATCGTAATTTTCGTGAATTTTAAAAAATATAATTCCCCGATTAGTGAAGCTTAGAGTTCCGAATTACCACAAAATTTACTTAAGCGCTAGTACGCACCAAAGATCCAGTTTGCACAGACGTGAATGTGAACCGTTTTAGATTTTAGTAAATTATCTATCGCATGATGGACGCTTTCGGACTCTTTAGGTCTATATAATCACTAATAAATGTATGTGATTGTATGTCTAAATGTTTCTACTTACTACTACTTAGGAATTTTTCTTTATAAAAATAATAAGCGAAGTAAAAATTATTGGAATTGGATCTTTAGACAGTAATGTATTAAAATTGTGTGGAATTACATTGTAACTTCACTTTGAATAACATTATTGTTAGTTTACGTTAATGACCAATAAGACAATAGAATTTCAGCAAAAGGATTTCTTTTATATAAACACAGTGAAAGATTATATTTCTTGTAAAATATATTTCTTGCCAATTTATTGTAAAGACGTAGACTTTTTACTCTAAAACTTACGAAAATTAATATTAAATAAAATTTAAATTCAGTTGTGCTGTCTGTGTCTATTGATTTCTATGTTTGAGCTCGTGTCTATTACATTTTAATTGTTTATGGTCATCTCATTGGGTCTATGTGAGGTACCAAAAAACTATATTAATCTAGAGATTACTTGATTTCAATAATAAATCGTACCTGTAACAATGGAAGCTTTATGCTTATATTGAATTAGATTAGACAAAGACTTCTTTTTATAACATTATGAACTTTTTATAACTCTGATTCTGTCTGAATTATAAACTATTTTGATATTTTACTATCATATCAATTATGTGTGTTTACCCTAAAAGTGTCCGTGACTGAAGGTAACGTTGGCAGTAAAGCTTTGTCTGATAGAGTGCCATCTGACTTGTAGCTTAGAGTTTAGTGACGTTAGTGCCGCTTCGAACGATTAAACGAAATACGTTGAACGAAATTTAATAAATTATCATATAAGTGATTGGAAGTGAACAATGGTTTGTCGATACGATACGGTGCGCACTGCGCGTGCGCCGACACGCCAAACTGCGTATACAATGCTTGTTCCTACATTTCGTATTTATTGTGTCAGTTTTTTCTTCGAGATTATTGAGATAATTGACTGTTTGAAAAATACTGGCTCAATCTAGTCATAAGATCAATATGTAAGCTGAAATTTATTGACTTACTATATAGCATTTTTTGTCTTAAATACTTTGAAACGATAAGATTATACTATATATTTATGTAACGTAATAGTTATTCACTATATGTGATCGCATATTATAGATCTATAGTCGAAATTTAGTAATTTTCGCATTTATTTATCAGTTGTATTGCACAAAACGTACTTAGTAAATACTATGAACAACCAGTTGCTGGTTAAACTAATATATGTAATAAAGAACATACATAAAGCATGTGATCTCATCATAAGTGTACCGGAATGTGAATATAATTTACCCTCTCGCGCAGTGTTAGAAATAGACCTAATGATCACCTACAACTCTGTTTTAACATTCCAGTAACAACGCTCTCGGATAATCTGTGTGTGTGATTTTTTTTTGATGATTTAGACAAGCTTTTATAGTTTCATTAGGCGAATACATAAATTTATCTAAGTGTTATTCTGTGCATCTGTGTGTTTGGTTCAGTAGCTAATTACAGTGTAAATATAGTCTCGAAGTTAACACGACGAGGGACAAAATACAAGTGTGCTAGATTTCAATGTACGACAGAATGTGCGATGTGCATTTAGGAATATTTATTTCAATTAAGATTTAATATAAATGTAAGTAGGAAGTCCATTAACAATTGCCAAAATCGACGAGTACTTTTAACATTGTTGATTTTTTTTAATTCTTTTTTTCCCTTAAATTATTTAATATTTATTTTGGGACCAAATTAATTTATTATGAACTTACATCTTTTATTTATGTATTTTTGGTGTGTTCAGTTTAAAGATTTTTATTTTATAAATAAATAAAGAAACCAAAGTGTAAACAGCGTAGTTTTTCCTTTCCATAAAATGTTTAATGTTATTATTTACGTTTTGTGAGGTGATAAAAATATAATCTACAGTCGTGAGCCGAGTTTTTTTCTTATAATACAATATTATAAGTAAACCTGTCTTAACAATTTATACTTCCATTAATTTCTTTCAATCTCAGAGGCTGAAATAGTATAGCTTATTATTTTTTTTGTACCACAACAATTTTTAAGTTTAATACCATATTTTACTCGACTTGTAAGGTGAGTTAGCAGTGGCACAGATACAAGTTATAAATAGTAGTTAATCCTATCTCAGCATTCTATTATGATTTTTTTTATGTCTCTAAAGACTACTACTAAAATTCACATCATAAATGAAAAAAATAATTTGCAGGATTTCCTGACAGATATCGGGAAAGGTAAAACTTATTAAAAGCTTGAAACAACATTTCTATAATCTGATATTATAAATAATAATGAGGATTTAATCATAAAAATACAATTCATGATATTTATCCAGTTTTATTTTTCGGTTTCTTATTACGTTTTCTCTTCTTTGATTTTTTTGCAGATGGTGCGATATCTTCATTTTGGTTATCGTCCCCATAGGATATAGTCACAAATGCACCTGGTTTTCTTTTCATTGGTGGTTTTTCTTCAACACATTCAGAATTGTCACTATCACTAGCATTTTTTACTGCATCTTCCATTTCATTTTCGTGGTCTGACTCTTCCTTTTTAACAAGATGGTTTTGTTTGTTCAATGTTATACAAGTAACCCGACAGGAGGCATTGTTTGTACATATTTCTTGTAATTTTTCATCTTTGACAGTCCAAGCTTTCATCTCTCCCGAGCTTGATGCTGAGTACAGAATGTTATTCTCATAGTATAAACATTTGACTCTTTGCTTGTGCCCTTGATATGTTAGGGCTTTACTGTCAGCTACATTCAATGTTATAATGTTTCCATTCTCTAAACCTACAAAAATTCTTTCATCATTAATCCATTGTACTGATGTTGGTTTTGAATTGCAAGATATTCTTTTCTCAATGCCAGCTTTGCTAATAGTCCAAACATCAAGGGTCTGTAGGGACAGTAATGAAAATCTATCACCACCAGGAGAAAACTTGATTTCTGTAGGCAATGTTAATCCTTTACTAGAGAGGTTAATGGTAAAAGCTGGCCTCCCTTTGACTAAGTTCCATGTTCTTAGTGTTTTGTCACCTCCAATACTTAATGCCAATTTGTCAGAAGGATGAACTGCTATAGCAGTGACTGGTTCACCTAAATTAGATAATTATTTAGTTACACAATACATTTTAAAAAAGATTTATGATGTATAAATATATGTTAGAACATTTACCTCCATGTGCTTTTTTCCAAACCTTTTCAATCTGCCAATTCCCAGTCCGGGTGACAATGATTGAGCCATCATCACTGCCAGTCAATAAATGTGTGCCGCCGTTAGTGAAGGCGACGGCATTGATTGTTCCATCGTGGTTCATAAGGACTGTATGTTCCTTACGAGTTTTTAAATCTATCACAACAACCTTATCATCTGTGCCTCCTGAAGCGAGAAATTTTCCAGCAATCGCAACACATCGCACTGATGCAGTATGGGAATGGGTTGCAAAAGTCTGTTTTAGTCGTGTAACCTAGAAAAAGATACATACAAAATTAGCTCTTGAAATATGGTAGAATCGTGAGCGATCTTGATTCAGACTACACTTACGTTGTCTTCTGAGCGTAATGAGTATCCGAGTAAAAATCCTTCGTAAGTTCCTATTACTAACTCGTCCATTGTAAAAGAGTTATTATACGGTATTTATAACTGTACTTTATTTGAAGCTTAAAATAATAACATAACCTTATTTCCACCTTGCTCACGAAACGTCACTTCAACATGTAATCTGACAAGTTAATGTCAATGTCAATTGCAATAGTTCTATTTTTTTGACGTTAAAGGGCAAATCAAAGAGTATAATAAGTATACTATAGAAAGAGCAAATAACTTATTACAAGTTTTTACCTTTTGGCAAACCGGTCAGCCTAGAGGATTAGAGGATAAATTGATCGATGTTTACTGTCTCAAGGTCCTTAAAAAGTTTAAATAAAAGTATTTACATTGCTTCCAAATATTTTGCTTGTTAAAAATGTATAAATATTAAAATAGAAAGAAGTAATTTTGTTTAAAGAAAAAACATCTTTGTGTTCTGGCAACATTGATTGACAGTGTCAAAAAAAGAAAGAAGCTTCCGTAACAGTTTTAGACATTTTTCATAAATATTGCAAATGAATATCTTGTAAGATTGTAATAAATATTTTGTTTAAAGATTGCTTGCACGAAGATATTATCATTCTGGTAAGCACTTAATTTTTAAGACCAGGGTTCCAATGTTGTGTACAAGAACGTGTATCACTATTGATTTGGATTGTAACATTATAATTCATTTTCTCATAGGATTCCCAAAAGAGGACTTATTTAGACATCTACAAGATGGATTTGGCGGAGACAATGAAGAATGTGTTAGCAAAAAGCACTGGCAGTGCTAGTAGTGCGGCGAGCTCTTCCGGAGCCGCAACGCCGCACGGTGCAGAGGGATACGTCACTGAGAAGCTATACATGCTTCTTCAATTATACTTGCAAAATAAAGGCTGGAGTCCCAGTATAGAGCTGTTGCAATGTTTCAGTGACCTAAAAGAATCTTCGATGTTGCCCAGTGCTGCTTATTTACAGTAAAATTTTTTATTTCTTTTCTTGAATAATAAAAATATAAAATTGTCTTAAGACTTAAAACAACTTTAACCTTTTGATGTCTGATAAAATTATAAATGCAACTGACTTAAGTAATTTAATTCTGTGAAAATCCAAATCCGAATTTTCAGAATGATGGCATCTAGAGTTGGATTAGACACACAAGGAAGACTGATACTGCGTGAAAATGGGAAAATAATTTTACCATATGAACATTTTGCTAATGCGGTTATGTTGAAGCATATGAATGGCCCACATGGGTTACATTTAGGTTTGGAAGCCACAGTCAGGGCGGTGAGTGATATACTTCTGTGCATTTACAAATTATTTACTAGTTGTGTGAATTTTAATAATCACAGTAACTAAAATAAATATACAAATCCTTTTCCATAGACCTATTTTTATAATCCAATAAGTCTATAGAATTTTATTTGTTATTATTCAATTCCATAAATTTCTTTAGTCAGTGTATTTTCTTAAACGTTGCTAGAAAATGTATTTATATTTTTTAGGTTGTTGAATCATACACAATAGGAAGAGAACAATTTGGTATGGAAAAAGAATTTATAATAGAGGTGGTTCAGAATTGTCCGAACCCTGCATGTAGGTTTTACAAGAATCAACTGGAGATGTCACAAAAATCAATTCATTTATCTCAGCAGCCAACATATATTCCAGGTAATAAATATGACTAGACATAAGTTTATAAGTAATTAATATTTTCTGCAGTTTCTTATAAGTACACTGGATATTTTCTTTACAGGTTGCTAGATATAATATTAAAATTTGAAATATTGATATATAATTGTAACATTATGTGCGGTGCCTTCTTGGTGGTTAACAATTTATCTCCTACCTTTTTTTGCATGAATTAATTTTCCTCGGGTGCTTCTCAAAGTGTCTGAATCTGGGTATACAAAGTTTATTTTCTGAGACATATAAATGATGATTTGATTTCATCAGAATATAAACAAAACAATCGTACATAATCTTTTAAATCTTAATCTATTAGCTTCAACTGGTTATTTTTGACTACAAAGATAGTATATTTACGTCAAATTGAATAATTATGTGATAATATTGTGTGGTGATTGGGTTTGGGCGTAGACGCGGGCAGTTCGAGCCTGTCCGACAGCCAGGCGGTGGAGCGGCTGCTGCGCGGCTCGCTGCCACAGGACTACCAGCTGCCGTTGGCGCCGCACATTGCCGCTCTCAGTGAGTTACACTACATAACCACGCCACACAAGGGCGCCGCCAACCGATGACCAAGAGCTACTACTATTCCTTAATTCAGAACTGACAACTAGTTTTTGAATTTTCTATGTAGGGATAGTAGGCATTTTTGTAGTTTGTAAACACATTTGTTCAATTTTTTTGGGGCAGAGAGAACTTCCTATTCCTGCCTGGCGACGCCTTTAATGCCACACAGATGTATATTACCTAAGTGTTGTGTTGTTGTTAGATAGATAGTATGCGACATGACTAAATATGTTGACAAATTATTCATCTGTAAATTTTAACAGCATGCCAATATCTGTTTTTCTTTCACTTGCTTGCGATTTTGACTTATTCCATATACAAATATATGTCTCTTATGTCTTCTTCTATTTTTAACTAATGAATAGTTCATCAAAATTGTCTGCATGCTGTATTATTTGTATAACTAATAAGCACATAATATAATATTTGCACAATTGGTTTCTGTGATTCAAACATACTTTTCAATTGATTTTATTGCTTTAAGCAAGCATTTTTATTTTTCAATCATCCATGCAACATTTAAAGACAAAATATACTTTTTTATTTATTAATTATTTCAAGGTTATTCAATTACATAGTCCTAGTTAATGCTTGGTAGATTTGTTGTCTTCAAAAATGAACTTCATAAATAGAGCGTGTTTCCAGGTGGTCTGACAGGGGAGAAGGCAGAGCGGCGGTCGCAGGAGAAGCTGTCGCAGCATCAGCAGCTGCTGCTGCACCAGGGCCGCTCGCTGCACGCAGACAAGTACAGCCACACGCAGCGCTCCTCCGCCTCCTCCCAGTCCAGCCTCGACACCAAGTCCAAACATCATTACTCCGATGAACATAAACTGACAGATTTCTTGAGGTAAGTGTTGGTCTTCAGTTAACAAAATAGCCATTGAATTACAATGATGAAATAAATGAACCCTTTTCTTATAAGAATAGGATGGGAAGTGATAGTGGATAGAGGAGGGGACACATAAGAGAGGGAAATATTTTTCTGTGCTTCTCCTCCTCCACTGATTAAATGAAGGCAACACATCTGCAATTACGGATGTCTAAGGGCAGCGGACGCTTCGCCATTTCGGCTAATTCAAGTGCCGCTTGCTCGTTTGCTACCTTATAATATAAAGAAAAATAATATAAATATCTTAGTGACAATTAAATGATTAGTAAATATAAGATGTGTTTAATGTGTATTTGTTGTCTGTGTCAGGGCGAACTTGGAGAGCCTGGAGGGTCTGTCGGGTGCGGGGGGTGCGGCGGGCTCGGCGGGTGCTGGGGGCGCAGGTGGTGCAGGGGGTGCGGGGGGCGGGCAGGAGCGCGTGGTGCGCGCGTTCGCGGAGTTGGCGCGCAACCTGCAGCGCATGCGGCCCTGCGTGCGCCCCGCCATGTGCAAGCCCTACGGCAAGCAGAGCGAGCAGCTGCAAAAGAGTTAGTTCCAAACTGTCTATCTAAAATGTTAAATAAATTTTTCATGTGTTTGTCCTTTAAGTACACTACACTAGTGGTCTTCCGCGACTCCGTCCGCGCAGAATTATTAGAAAAAACTTAATAAGTATACGTTCTTACGAGACTATGTTCGACATCTATGTTAAATTACAGCGAGATCTGTTGAACCGCTCCGAAGATACCTTTAAACAAATATCCATCCATCTAAAAATTCGCATTTATAATATTAGTAAGATTTGAAATATTGCCATGCCTCGCATAATTTAATATCACAGAAATAGCATTAAGATTTTAATTGGTGTTAACATAGTATTGTTGTATGTGGCAGTCCTGCTGGACACTATCCAGCTGGTGCAGTCGCTGCGCAGCTACCTGCCGCCGCCGCACATACAGGTCACCTCATGGAAGAACGACGACAAGCTGCGGTAACACGGATTTATGTTGTAACTAGCTGTCGCGCGCGAATCCCTCCGCGCGGAATTAAGGAATAACCTATGTGTTCTTCCAGACTATGTTCTGCATCTATGCTAAATTTCATCAAGATCCGTTAAGCCGTTCAGGAGATACCCTCTATCAAAAATCCATCTCTTCATCCATACATGCATTCCAACATTCGCATATTAGTAAGATTAGTAACCTTAATAAAATGGGCCATTTGTCCACGATCCAATACCTCATGTAGCCAGTAAAGTATTTTTGGTATTCTACATTCTTATAGTAATTTTCAAATGAATTTTTCAATTTCCAGTTCTAATAATATGGAGGAGCTGGAGAGCCGTAAGATCGTGAGCGGCAACTAGCCCGCGGAGCACGCCGCGGCGGACTCGTAAGCTGTCGCCTGACACCTGTCACATGTCACCCGACATCTGTCACCTGTCGTCTGACACCTGTCACTTGTCGCCCAAGCGTAACATACAATGCAAAGTGATGTTTTCTAGTAACTTTCATTATAATTTTAATACGGTGGCAGAGTATACAATAATGTGTATGAAACAGTACTATTGGGTTATATTCGTGCAATTTTTTCTATATATATTTGTATGTTTTTGGAGATATCTTGCTCCGGCACAAACTAAATGATTTGTTTATATATTTATCCTGTTTAGTTGTTCGCGATTGTCTATGCTTTCTTGTTGATTTTTTTTATTTAGGATGTAAAAACTATCGGTTGATGATCTGAATTCAGTTTTATATTATTTATCGTTATATACAGTTTACATATGCTTTTCTATTGCTTTTATTATGGAAAGTAATATCATTTATATGTAATTTGTGTAATGATCCTAGTTATTGTAACAGTTTACTATCGTAAGTGCATTATTTACACTGTGATAGAGGTGTAATAGGTAGATTGTAGGAGCAAATTCTTGACAAATATTATCTATTATTTCTTCTTAACTTTTGCTACTTAAATATATCGTTTGAATATTTTCAATCACGCGTGACAGGTCGCTAATAAAATGAAGATCTTAATTTGTTTTAATTAAAAAGTATAAAGAATCAGTCTTGTACTGAATTTTATATATGAACTTTGTACAGTCAGGAGCTTTCGCGGTGCTTCACTTTCAGAGAAATTGCCCTAACAAAATAACCAATGAGTTTCGCAAATAATGGCATAAAAGTAAAAAGCAATTAGTTGTGTACAACTTACCAATTTCTTTTCAATGCTTACGAAACGATCTAACGGCTGTCGGTTTTAAAGTGAAATACCGCGAGTTTCCCCGATTGTACATTGTCATAATTTTAAATATTCCGAATAAGGTATTCCTTCTGTTCAGCATTGGTTAAGCAGTTTGAGGTCGGGCATTTTTGAGTGAAAAGAAAGTAATGTGACTTAACATAGATGTTAAGATTTAAGAGTCTAGAAAAGAAATTTGTTTATAGTGCGACAAACTTATCTGACCCGCTAAGAGGCGGTGCTATCGCGGTTATATATGTAAAAAATATTACAGTACAATAAGTATTCTATGACACTTTTTTGACATTCATACTAGTGTTAGTGAACTATTATCGACGAACTGTTGATGGACAACGATTTCTGACCCGGTGGATCGAACTAAATGATGCTCACTAGCGCCACCTTGTCGATGTCAAAAAGTATAAGTTCCTTGTTGTATTGTATTTTAATGGCATTTTTTTACCTAAGTAGGTTTTATATATGCAATGACAGAACTAACCGCGGTAGCAGCGCCACTAATGGCCACCGGGTCAAATAAGTTTGTCGTTGTCTATGGGGTTGTAATGGCCGCGTCTTGTCATGAGGAATAAAATAAGGAAGAAATGTTAAAGAAGACTGCAAGTTTTTGGTCGTAGATGTTTGTGAATAGTGTTAGGTACTGCGCGTGCAAACGATGGTCTCTTATATACGTATTTAAATTATTAATTAGCATACTGTAAAATTACATTTACAATAGATTTTTCGTCCGCAGTTTTCGTAGCTACGTGTTTTTTTTATAGAAACTGTTTCTGTATTTGAAATGTTTATATTTTATAATAATAATTTAGTTTGTATTTCACACAATCTGCATTCATAATTTTTGGAAGGCTATAATTGGCTTGTGTACTAAGTGAACGATTCGGATGATATTGATTTTCTGGTGATTTTACAAAGATGAAAAAAACTACAGTAATTATTAAAATAATTTAAGATTAATTATATTTTTAGAAATTTATATCATCCGAATTTGACATAACGATGATATCAAACACTAAACAAAAAAGCAAGATGACACGCAATAGACAAAATCATTGTCAGTATTGATATTTTCATAGTTCAAAATTCAGTACTACAACAACACACAGAGACATGATGCTACTCTACAACACGTCGTGACGCGTCGTGACGTCACTGAAGACGCCATGATAGGTTATCATGTTTTCGCGGCAAAAAATTTTCAATCGTATTTTTGTTTTATATTTTTTTTAAATAAATCGTCCATTGCTTTACAGAATAAAACCTCTTTCGAAATGTTGGTACACAAGCCTATTGCGTTGTATATTTGCGGACTAAACTTTGTTACGTACAGTGTACACTGCTTCCACATCAATATTAAAAGGAAACGTCTTCACAACTATTTTAGTGCAATAATTATTAGGCAAAGCCTATTTATGTTTAAAATTTTGTAACTTAGTACAGTAATTCTAAATTAATATACGGATGTGGTAAGATTAAATTAGGATTAGCTTTTATGGGATATTGTTGTATTGCATCACATTTTATTTTATTTTTGTCGTTAGTTTACATAAGCGACGTTTAATTATATACATAGAGTAAATATGTAATGGCAGTTATATGTTTTTCAATAAGGTGATGAGGCTTTCTCTTTTCAGAAAACATCACGTAGCTTAAGTCGGTATTCGTTATCTCTCAAAAAGTATTAAAATTTTTCTAAAAGAATCTCTATATCTGTATTAGGATTAAGATTTCTAGTCAAAAATGGATTTCATATTTTATTATGCGTTTCGAAATTGTATTTTTTTTTAAATTTAACGGAACATTGTCCACGAACTGATCTTAGACGTTAAAGGTTACATCACACTTGTCGCTAGAGCTAAGTGCGCATCGTTTATTTTAAAATTATCTGTGGTATTTTGGGAGGAAATAACATTAAAACAATTAAAAGAACTAAGTTTGGTTATCACCATAAAATTGAGTTTTTAACAACGCAGCTGGTCTGTGTAATACTAATTACTTTCTGTATGTTTTCACTTTTAAAAAGTTTGTATAAAGACATATTGTGATGCCTCAAGGTTAAAGTTAACTCGGCTGTTAATATTTGACGATAGTAAAAGTATTTCCCGTGCGCACTTAGTTAAATGCGTTATCGATTGTATAAAATTAGAATAAGGACTTTTGTGACACTGACATTTGTTCTGTGGATTTGTACTGCCCATTACAGTGCGTCAAGCTCACCTGGCTCGATAAGAAGGCTGTTAGTTGTAAAAAATATGTAATAGGTGGATACAACATAAAATACATGAGAAGACAGATATAGTTTACACCTAAAAGGCTATCTAACCTCTGTTAACATCAAAAAAGAGTCGTAAGATCCTTTTTGTCCTTTTCTATGCCCATATAAATTTTACACATTTTCTGATAGGATTAACCGCAGGTCTCCCACCTCAAGTAGCCATGTTTGACTATACAACAAGAAACTTGTGACTTTTGACATTGGCTGGGGGGCGCTAGTGTGCAGTCATTTTGACTTACGATGACAATGTTTTGATATAAATTGTTTTGGGCAGTGCAAATACATGGTAATATTTTTTTTGTTATTTTGGATACATCTCACTGATTTAAATTATATTTCTTGCTACTTTGTTTCATTTACACTTTGTTGTGACACTAAATGATTTTCGGATTTGTTTAAGATAATTAGATCTATATTACTTTGGATGAGACTTACTTTATTTGTTTCGACTGTAATAATGAGTATTTACTTGTATACAGATTATCTGTAAGGAAATTATTTGTATGTATGATTTAGAATGTTTTTTTTGGCCTTGCCATGTAATTTATTTTTGCCGAAATTATATTTAACTTTAAAAAAGTATAGTGACTTGAAAACAGTGCTTAGAATAAATAAATATATCGAAAACCCTATATTTGTTTTATTGAAATGTCGATTTCGGGATGCAGAATTACATCAGAGACCTCTATATCTGGTCAGGCTACAAGTCGTGGTGTTTTGTGCCTATTTGATTAGGCAAATGTATGTTTTTTGTTTGATTGGTGAACTTTAGTTCAAGGGTTCTATACATTGATTGCAAGTTCATCTATAATCATTTATCTTTCTTTCATTATTATGTAGTTACGTTATTTAAAAGTTTTACTTATTATAGTATGTTTTAACTGCATTGAACTTTGATTTATACTTTTTGCTATCCCTTTAATTATCTCCTTCTTAATTGTGTTATAATAAAGAGACAATATGTTTTGAATCACATTTTATTACATACAAATAGTATACAAATTCTAAAATCTAATTATATAGAAAACAATGAGATTAAAACAAATAAATAGTTTTAGTATAAATGCTATATTTTTGTTTAATATCATATTTGAACTAATTTCTTAAATTAGATAAAATATATTACATAATACCTTTAAAAATTAACATAAATTGATGAAACATTCTGAAGGGCAGTGATCAAATACATTTCAAAATATTTGGTATATAAATATAGTATATAATTTTAAACTGTCACATAAAATTTGATCTAAGTTAGCGAACTAACCGAGTTTCTAAGTTCTGTGGTTTCTGAGGGGTTAGACAAAGTGCATTCGTTTCTAAGCGATTTTATACTGAACTTCAAAATTGTATAGAATTGACGCGCGACAATCACGTGACTTATCTAAAGTTAGTCGATTCTATACGTTTTTGAAGTACGTTATGGAATCGTTTCGTAGCGAATGCACTTTGTCCAATTCCGCTGACACCAAAATATATGTTTGAAACATATTGTCATCTCTGCTTAGTCAAAGTTAATGACAGGGATGACGATATGTTTTATACAGAGATTTTAGCCTCAGAAACCAACGGTTAGTTACACTTATCTATTTGTCATGGCTTACAGTAAAGTACGTTATTATTTATTACACTTAAGGTCTGTTTCACGATGTCGAAGTTAGTCCTAAATATGTTACTTGGAACTTATTTGTCAAATAAACTCTCAAAGCTAGATATTTTGACGGGAAGTCTTATTTATATGTTGGTTAATATATTTTTAGTTAGTTATCCAGCATTCTACTTGGACATTGTGAAACTATGCCATAAAAAGTTACATAGTTCCTTTCACATCTACACACACGTATAATTTTAAATTTGTTATATACCTTTGAAAAAACTTATCAGTAACCGGAATGATTAAGTACATTATAAACATATTTTTTTTATCATCATCGTACATTCATTATTTTTATATCTCAAAGATTAAAAGATAAAATAGCAAAAAATCGAAAGTATCGCTTATTAACTAATGGAATATCAAATTGCAACAACAAAGTTTGTGCTAAAGCGTTCAAATGTTTAAAATTTGACTACATAATTAGTTCCATTTAAAATAGACATAAATTCGTAGCGTTTTAGGAACAAGTAGCATTTCTTAATGCATTAAGAACAATATAAAAAAAGTAATTCGATGTGATTCAAGCGATGTTTAAAATTCAACTAAAATTAATTAAACGTAATGAAAAATCTAATTTCATTGTTACATTGGCGTTGCCAAACAAAAGCATTCATCAGAACACTCTGTAGGTCAGGTCTTATATTAATGAATTAGTGCTTTAAAAAATTAGAAACTTTTTTGGGAAACCGTGTATGGCTTTGATGATAAACTGTAGACATAGAGTCGGATACGGAAACTGAATTAGAACTTAATTTTAATTACAAATAACCTATCGTAGTAAATGCAACTAAATAAATCATTGTGTTCCTCCAAAATACCGCAAAAGGTCAAAAATTTAGTCGATGACGATCGATGTCAATTCACATAATATCGAAACAAGCTCACGATTTAATATCAATGGGTTTGAAGACGTATACGGAGTCATCGAGCCAGTAGTAGGCCTGGGCGAAGTCGCCCTCGCACAGGTAGGGCGCGCGGCTCCACGCACTCAGCTCGAACCCCATCTCCCGCATGAAGCTCACGAACGAACTCACCTGCTCCTCAAACGTCACGCCGGTAATGGGCAAGCGCTCCGTTGGCTTGTGGTCCGGGGTTACTGAAATTGGAAAGTATAAACGATGCACGAACTAACTACATCTGCCCTTTAAGACGTAATGTCGTGGAGAATATAAAGGTAGTCGATAGTTAGTAGAGATAGTTTTTATTATTAAACTAATATTGATTGTATTGTGCCGTACCTTCTACGTAGGGCTTGTAAGGCAGGACTAGGGCGAGCAGCAGGACGCCGTGCGATGCGAGGGCGGCGCGCGCCTGACGCAGCATGCCGCGCGGCGCTGCGCACCTGTCCAGCAGGTTCAGCATGCATACGCACTCGAACTCACCCCCTTCACACCACGACTCCGTATCGAGCAACCTGAGCACACCTTCGCATTAGAACCCGTGAACCCTGGCTGCTTGGCTAGTTTTGCATATAAAATGTAGAGTTTATCCAGTAACTCACGTGTATCCTTTAGTCTTGAGCGCCTTGCGCATGCAGGAGGATATCTCAGTGGCGAGCTTGTCGTCGTAGAGGTGCGCGAAGCGGCGGCTCACCTCGCCGTCGCCGGCGCCCACGTCCACCAGTCGACCGCCGACACGGGCTCCCGCCGCACCCAGCAGCCGCCGCGCCTGCGCACCGGACAGCACGAACATCGAGCCGCGTCCCAGCCATCTGCACATGGTGTGTGTCAGTTCATCAACTGCCGGTCGATACTACCGCAGTGTTTCGGCTTCTAATTTGGGAAGAAAAGATAACGAGAAGACGGTACAACGACTTAACTACGTGACTATAATTCTAAAGTTGTGTTATTACAACTTGGTCTATAATTAGTAGTTACATGTTCTAATTTAAAAGTAAACTCGGTCGCAAGCAATTCGCGAGGCGAGCGCCGTGAGTCCTAGCAACAATAGCGCAATTATCCGCCACCGAGCGTTGTATAGCGGCGGACTGGTGCGCAGCGCGGAGCTGCAATTACCAGGATACAGTACAAAGCGCGCCGGGGGCTACGGCGTGGCTTGGCTAGGGTAGGCTCGGATGGCGCGGGCGCGGCAAATTGCGACCGCCGCGACGTCTTCATCGCGCCTCGGGCCGCTGCTAAAGTGGATAATTGCAGGTGAGGCCGGCGCTCATTAAGGTAGGAGAGCGTCGCGCCGATCGTTCCGGCGCGAATTTGTCTTCGGCCGAAGGGATAATCGGCAGGAGTCGCGGACGCCATTAGCCGGCGCGGCATATATCACATGCGGCATTATCCGCTGCCTCCGGCGTCCACATTATGATATTCCACTGCGATCGCACTACGGCCCAATTACTTTATAAATCATTAATTTTTTTGTGTGCAGCAGTGTCTTAAGCAGGGCAACTTGACTACGTACAGCGTATACAACATTTTGATTTTTACTAGGCCCTACCTTTCCTATATTTACGTAGTAACCAAATTTCATCAAGATTCGCTTAGTAATTATAATGCAAAGGCTTTGCAAAAGGGTGTCATTGCACTTACATCATTATTCATTATATGATGTTGATGTCCGTTGGGTATGGTACTACCTCAGCACAGTAATTGACAGAGGTGAGAACGAGACTATTGGTATTGTTAAACGAGGTGTCCGCAAAGTCAGTTCGCTTGTGTCGGTGGTCGCGAATTGATTGCTTTATTGTTCGCGTGGCGGCGCTGGCGACGCGCCTTACATGATACATGAAGCGGATGCGTCCGCCTGTAATGAGCCTCGACACCACGTAATTGTCCAGCCGCCGCCGGTCGGAGGGATTGAGTTGACAAATAAAAGCCGTCAGCCCCTACTTCACGTCTTACGTGTTTGCCACTGTGTTTCAACATTTATTTATCAACCTCCCGGTTTTGAAAATTTCAATCGCATTAAGAAAAATGGACCTCGTCTTGGGAAGCAAGTTCGGAACGATATCGAGATGTGAAACGTGTTCTTTAAGCGGAGACGAAAATTGCGAGCAAAGGGCGTCGAGTGGTAAGTGATGCGGGTCGCGCCCGCGCTGCGTGGCGCCGTAGGTGGTTAGGCGGCGCGGAGTATCTATTTCAATAGGATGCGGTGGCTTGCAGCGAGGAATCCGATGCGGTTATCGAGTACGTAGGTAAGAGCCGGGCGGGGGTGAGCGGGGGCGGGGGCCAAGGCTCGTATCGCGATTGCATCGGAGAGCAAACAAGCGGGCGGGGTGTCGCCGGGCGCTCAAATCATATTACCCCCTGCCTCACACCCGCGCTGCGCCACACACGTCGCGAGCGCGCGTCTCCATAGCGACGGCCCGGCCCGTGCATGATATTAGTACGTGGGCTCATCTCCGGCCGTTTAAACTTTACGTCGTGATGGCGGCCGCGCGCGGGAAATTAAAATCGGCCCGTGCCGGAAGGCGCTCTGCCCCCGGCCGTCGCCGCAGGTTCTGCTCCTCGCCCTTGCCTACACTGCCTTATAAATATTCAAATAGTTTTCGACTCTCGATATTTGCACACAATTTCTTTATCATTTAGACAGGACTTACCTTTTGTCCTGCATATTCCAATCCAAAAGTAAACCGTCTATTACAAAACTAAACGCATTACAATTTCACTTGTGTGGAAAATGGACATAAACCTTTTAAGAAGTTAAGGTTTCCAGCTAGAGAAGCATGATCAGAATCGTAATTTAACGGATTGACTAAGCGATTCCAAAACTATTCTGGAGCGATTAAATTGCTTACACCGAAAAGATTATATATATGTCTCTCGTAAACAAAACCTGGTATAAGGTTTATTGTCCTAAAACTGGTATTCAGCTAATACAAACGCCGGTTTAACTATCTCATTTGAGAATATACATAATTTGGACTCACTTGTAATGAACAATCAGTATAATACTGACTTCCATGTAGTTACTAAATACATTGCATTAGTTTATACGCACACAAATAGACGATGATAATTGTAACAAAGATAAAGCATCAGACCATTACAAAAGGCATACGTACACTAGACGCCAGTCACATATAACTAAGTATGTGAACGGCGCTGTGGAGGAGGGACTCCACCCCCCGTATGTAGATACCTACACATTTGCTTTGCTCAAAGACATTGTCGCTTTCAGACACCTCATTAGAGCGTCCCATGTGAGCCTACCCCATCCCCCCTCCCGCAGCCACCCACCGCCCCCTCGCGTCCCCACACACAAAGGAGAGCGATTCTTTTCCTTAGCTCGCAAACTCTGCTGGATAATTACAGCTATGTACGTACGTAGGATCCCATTTCTTGCCTAATGTCTTTCTTGTCTCGATAAATTTTAGATACGTCGAATCCTTCGCTTTATTTATTTTTGTTTCGCTCTATTCGTTACATGTTCAAGATATTTTATAAGTTTTATTGTCACTGCAATTATTATTTTAAACAACAATATCAAACTCTCGATAAGTTGTGATTTTATTGGTACAACTATCTAAACGATTAACCAAATGAAATATGCCGTTGTTTTGAAAAGAAAGTTCGTTAACAAGTTAGAACGTTATTATAATGATTTACATTGTGTATTCAAAGATTGTTATCCTTTAGGATAGAACTTGAACCAAAAGGCTCAAGTCCGCCATTAGGCCGCAGTAAAAGTGAAGTTCGACGACTCATAATCTAACCGCTACACAAACTGTTACGTGTCATAAGGCCGCACGCCACTCGCCTAATAAACTATAAAAAAAATCCGGGGATAGTAAAACGTTATAAACAACGGGAGCGCGGCTAAAACGTTTTAGTGTTAAGAGTGGGCCCATAAAACGACGACACGCACCCCTGAAATATTAACGATACGCAACTACGAGAAGAAATGACGACAATCAATGTGCCGAGCGGTTCAGCTCGCGGACGCGCCACAAATAATGCCCGGGACGAATTTATACGTGGGCCCGAATTGCCCCGCCTGAATATTTTACTAGGCCACGAGCCAGTCCGACGATATTTTTCTATTTCGCCAACCATTTTACTATCAATTGCTTAGTTTCCGCTTTAATGTAATTCGCGCGACGATTCCGGCCGTTCGGTGCGGAATAAGGCAGGATTATCTACTAAATAGAATAAGTTCCCACAATTGTAATACGGTAACAGACTAGAGCACCACGTGGTCTGGTGTACTGCATGTGCTAAAGTGCAATGATTTTTTAAATTAATTGCTTACAATCTGAGAATTAGAATGATTTTCAATCATGCTCTAATTTTAACGATTTCAATATCAGCTTCTGTCAGATACTTTAAAACTTGATTAAATGTACATTAAACACCACAAAAAGAGGCAAACCATTTAATAAATTTCTGAGATATTTTATTGTTCAGTGGTTGTCGGGTGTCGCGTCAGTCTATTGTCTCGTATGCATTATGAAGCGGGCCTCGTGAAGTCCTCAATCGTCGTTGCCAGTTATTAAGTATAGCATTTCGGGAACACAATAACCTTTAAAAGGTGTAAAGGCGCGTCCCGGACGGAGTTTAAAATAGCTTCTCGGAGGCGGATGGTTTATGGCTTATTGACTGGGCTGACGAGTGCCGTGCGGGGGTTCGCAAGTCTCGAGCCGCGAGGATTCCCACTCGATATCTGCGGAGTGCTCGGCGACATTGGAATTATCGGTCGGTGGGAGGCGCGCCGGCGGTCGACGCGATGCTCTTAAAGTAAATGAAATAAGAATGGAGTGAAACAATGAGCATTGTCGGCGCACTTCGCTGCGGCCATTGGCCAGCGCGCGCTGGGCGGGGCGAGAGGTTGCGCGCGCGCACTCCGCACACGCGCACGAATTAAAACAATAAAACGAAACTAATAAAACAATGCAAGCGTCGAAGAGCGGCCGCTATCGCAGTTAATGGCCGAGCGACGCGTCGCCTCACCGATTTATTGAGAGCTTACATCCCACCCTGACTTGTCGACCTGATGATTCTATTTCCGTCACCACATTCTAAAGTATGCAGCGAGAATAAGAGAATCAACTCTTGCTTTCCTTTGTTCTAACAGATGCCCTTGAAATCTACTTTTCTTATCAATAATATTATTTACCTTGTTTTGCAGCGAGATAATAGTAAGACATATTTGGTATTCCTAACATTTTAAATTAAAAACTATACAGATTTTTAATAATATAAATGCGAATGTTTGTTTGAAGGTATCTCCGGAACGGCTGAACGGATTTTGATGAAATTTTCACACATGTAGAACATAGTCTGGAAGAACACATAAGCTTCTTACTATGTTTTTTGTTTATTCCGCGCGGACGGAGTCGCGGGCGACAGGTAATGGCTGATAAAATGTTTGGAAGAGTAGTACATACAATGCCGATTCTCTCGTAAAGGACATGGAGAGATTGATGAGGAATTTCGAATACGAAAATAAAAAATGATGTGAATTAAAAAGAAAAGGTATGTATTTCATGGATCATTCTTATAAAATCTTCTCAAACATAGACAATAAAAAGAAATTTTTAAGAAAACATCTAACGTGTCTATTAACTATCGATTCTGTAGTAACTCTTTGCAAGGCTTTCAAGGAAAACTACGCGGCGGCGCTCTGCACGCCCGTAACGAATGTAGTCTCATTTACTAATGTGTCACACACACGCGGTGTTGTTTCACGGGAGGGGTGGTGGTGTGGGAGGGGTGGCAGGTCGCCGGTATGGGGCGCGGAGAGGGGTAAGGGGGATGTCCACCCGCGGATGACCAATGACGTCGCGAGAGCGCGCCGACGATGCAACGCTAATTAGGGCGCGCTGAAATCTCCACTGCAACAGCGAGGAAGGAGAGGGTTTCAGACGCTGAGATTATATTGCAGGGGTTGTTTGTAGGGTAGTTGTTATATAAAAATTATTGTTCATAGGTATATAAGGTTCATTTATAATTTGTTAATAATGCTGTATTGCATCTTACTATTAGATTTACAATATTTAAAATAAAATGATATTTTTACGTCCTGTATCTTTAAAGAACTAGGAAGAGTAATAGCTCCTAGTACGGTTACTAGCTCTTATTTAACGTGAAACTGTGTGTAAATCAATAAATTGACAAACTTTTCTAAACCTATTTCAAGAAAGCTTTAGTAAAGTAATGTATACATTTAATTATTAGGTAAACCTTTGGGGCAAAATTTGAATCGAAATCATTCTGAGATGCTATACCAGAATCTTCCTTCTGTCGTGATCCTTGTGTTAGCTATAAAAAAGGATAAATAAAAAAGGAAAATCTACTTAAAAGTTATGTCGATATCATAAAAGGTTAAATGTCTCTCAAAGTTCAGAATAAAAGATAGCTCAACGTTGGAAGTAGGAATAATTGAATTTTAGAAAGATGCTTTTTTGCTATTTAACGAAGTCGTTTACGTCGGTGCTCTTTTTGGTGATTGTGATGTTGTTAGGGAGCGAGTGGACTCAACATGTTTTCCTTCGGCGCCGTCTCTGCTCGCGGAACAAACAAGCGACGTCAAAGCGTGATTGTGAAAAGGATCGTGATTATTACAGTGGTAGTTAGCGGAGGCTTCATTAGAGGCGGGCGCGGTTGCCGGTTGGGGGGGGACAGGGCAGCAGAGCAGGGGGTGGTCGGGACCTCATCTCGCCGGTGCATCGGCTGCGCGCGCAAACAAATTAAAACGTAAGACGCGCCCTAATCAATAGCCGAGTACGCCGCGGAGCCGAATTAACTCGGCCGAATGAAAAAAATGAACAAAATTATATTCGCTCGAGGTGGAGGACGGGTCGGCGAGGGGCGAGAAGGGGAGGGGGGTTTGTGAGTGCGAGAGTTGTGCGCGGCCCCGCCGGGCGGAGGAGGAAATTGCTTTTCTTTCAGCGAGCGCCTCACGCCCGACGCGGCGCGGCGTGGTGCGGCGGTGCGGCGCGGCGCGGCAAGAGGGTCGCTCGCAGCTCCGACACACACGATATTATAATTTACGTTTCGCCGTATATCGCGCTGTAAGTAGGTACTTTACCTGGGCGTTTCGCGTTCAACCCTCGGCTCCGCTAAATCTGAGCTTTATACGTTCACTTGACGCGACGAGAGCAATATTAGTTTGCAGCCAACTCTTTCCCTACTACGATATTTATTAACGCTCCGCGAGCTTTGTCATATATTTTCGCCTTCTTCATGCTCTTTATTGGTATATCAAGTACAGTCCTCGCTCTCCTCGATAAGTTTCACGGGTGTTACGATGTGACGGGGTAAACGCAATACTAATTAAATACTATTGAAAACCACACACTTGAATATGGCCTGCTGTAGAGAAATATTACAAATATATATTCAAACAAAATAGCGCTCAACAGCCAATTTAGTACTAATGCAGAATATTTGTATGGAGTAAGATTTTAAAAAAGCCACTAAAGTTTACATAAGAACCCAGTGTATGTTACAAAAATTATATTTAAAAAAACATCAATAATATGTTATTTTACAGAGATACCTCAGCTCGGTTATTTAGACTTACGTATTATGGGAGACTCTAAACACAGAGTGTACGTTAGGTCTTTAGTTAGTATATTATTCTCTAATAGAAAGAAGTTCTCTAACAGATCATATGTAACTAGCGATTCGAGTGTTTAGGTATTTGACACAGTATAGTGACGGGTCAGAGAAGAGGATTCTCATTAATCGAAGGCGAGATAAGTGTAATCTGGGCTGGAGGCCGCCCAATTAACGCGTCGGCGATGAGTTGGCCGCCCGCCCGCCCTGCCGCCGGCCAATAGCGTCCGCGCGGGGATTAATTAACTAACTTCCCGTCCGTGAGCAAACCCCGGCCCCCCGAACCTCTCACCCCCCCAGCCTTGCACCTCCTCACCCCCGCACGTCCGCGGAGTCTGCGGACACGCCCGGAAAACTAACCACCTAATGAGGGGAGATGACCTCAGTTGTTTGTGTGCCGCTTTGTCTGACTGTGTACGTACAAAGTATCCACGTACACTTATGTGCAAGTGTCGACCTGTTGTGTGCTGTACCTTATGTAAGCGACTCCGCATTGTTTGCCTGTAACTCGGGCCTTTCATCGCAACTCGCCGTTTGTAACTGATCCGGGCCTCGCAATGACAAAGCGCCTACGTGTTTCTTTGATTGGAAGATATTGTGGCGAAGAATATTTTAAAATCGTTTCAACAAAGCAACAGTTACAATAATCTTTTCAGCATTGTTTATAGCATATTAGTTTGTCGCCAGGAATTTTAATCAATTTTTTCTATTATTAATTATGGTAGACACTAACAACAGGCAACAATAAGATTTAGTCAAATTTCTAAAAAAGATTTTATAATTAATAACATCCTTTATCTGTTGTAAAAAAAACATGAATAATTAAATTGTATAATGTAATTCGTCTTGTATTAATTATATTATGAATAAATTATTACTAATATCATTTTGATTAAAAATTTCATAGTAGATGATTTCTAGTTAATCAATCAGCGACATAATATTGAACCGAAGTATTCTGTTGGTATATAGATAACTTCGCCGGCTAATGCAACTGGCCAGAGGTCAATTAAAGGCGGCGGTCTCGCGTCGGAAGCGCATGACAGATGGGAGGGCGGAGTGGCGGTGCAAGAGGGATCTGTTTGCTACCGCGCGACATGATCGAGCGAAATGTCGCTACCTACTTGTACATACGATGCTACAGACCGGATTATGGATGTTGTCGTATAGTGTTTATCGCATATGTAGTATGAAATGTAAAATAAGAAATAATATATAAATAAAATATTCAAAATGATTACTAGACATCTTTGAATTGTTACATTTCAAGAAAGAAGCAGTGTGCTGCAAAATAAAGCGTTATAAAAATTTAATAAATCTTCCGGCATAACGAACAATGTTTAGGGCTGACGAAATTATTAATAACGAAGTAAGCTTCATAAATAAGTTAAAAGCTATGAAACGCTTTATGGGCCGTATCTTTTATCTTGTTTTGAATTTCATCAGATCCGTGTAAAGGCGGATTTTATTGGCGTCGTTGTGGAAGCAGCGCGGCGGTGTCAGGTCTCAACTGAGCGGAGTCGGCTCGCTCCATAATCGTTGCGGGTTACAAGGGTGCCAAAATAACTAATAGTTTTCGTGGGGGCGTGTTAGCATTTTTCTTCTGGCGTTGACGTGCGGGTGGCAGGCGCGAGGCGAGGGGCGCGGGGTTGCGAGGCGGGAGGGGGAGAGGTTAGGTCGGCGCGAGGCCGGCTCTTTCAGGAATTGCTCCGCGGTTCATTTACACTTCATCGGATTTCTTAATAACCTCTACAGACTGTTACAATCCGGGTTATTGTTTGCTTTCGGAAAATGTTATTTATAGTTTCCGACATAAAAAAAAAGTTTTGTACGTGGTTGTAATGTTGCCGCGATATAATACTAAAGTGAATGGATATAAACGATAGTAAGAAACAGAATGAAAAATTCAAATGGTAAACTCGTGATGACATAATTAAAAAAAAAACTTAATGCCAATATCTAATCCAAAATTCTACGACCGGACCAAAACTACAATTTATAATCTGTTAAGAAAAAATAATATAATATAATATTATAAGATAGTCTGTGGTGGAATTCTTCAATACATCATTTACTGAACGTTATAATGTTTTAGTGAAATTAGTTTGTAATTCATTTGTTTTCATTGTACATATAATACATATTACGAGGGTACTTAGAAAAACATAAGTTTTTCACAAATGTAGTAAAATTGCGTAGACATTTGAAGGGTGCTCGGAAAAGCCATTTACATGGCGGCGAGTGGAGCGGACGCAAACTCAATTGTTGCCACCTACGGTACGCGCGGGTTTTACGTTCCTACGAATGACTGCATGCAAATAGCACTCACCTCGTTGTTCTTAGAGTTGGGAGCAGTTGGGGTGGATTGAAGGAATTAAGCCATAAAAAACTATGGAGAAAGCTTGGCGTTTCATGTATGTTAAGCTTCTTTAGATGACCTTTTTATAACTTAAATGTAATTTCGTGCTTTTTCTTTATATGTGAAATCTTCATATGATATAAGGATAATGTGTATTCCACGTCCCGTCGTTCGTGACAGGTTGTGGGTGTACTTAAAAGTGCTTTCCTCTCAAGAGTGATTAATCACACGCCCCCGTCGCGAACGCCCGGAAAATCGCAACCCTTCCGCGTCTTAATTACCACGCCTCGTTTCAGTGGCGCCCTCCCATTGGCGGCGAGCGAGACTTGTCCTCGCCCTCTGTTTTAATTGGCCGTGTGTAATTAACGCCTTGTAATCGCCAACCGCGTCGCGCCGAGGGAAGCCGCTGCTAATTTGAATTTTTAATTACCGACGCTCCGCTTCGACGTCGCCCATTGGCTGAGGCTACCGTTTACATGGGCACTGTCTATTGTCTTTGCTTCCTTCACACTTCTTTGGACACGCCTAATGATGTAAATGGAAAGGGGGCGGAACTGTATGAATTAATTACTTGAATTTTAGGATATTACCTATTATGTGTTTATTAAGCCTATAAATTAACAATTAATATTCTAAATCCATTTGAACGTTGTTCCAACGAATTTCATATAGACTTTCATATAGGTTTCAACTGTTTTTTTTAAGTATTAATAATTTAGTATATCATCAAAATATATCTAGCGTTTCGATTAAAAAATCAAGTTGTCTTTATTCAGCTTGTAATAAAAAGTGTGTAAACGAGAAATAAAATTGTCAAAATCAAACATTTAATAAAACTGGGGCACACCGGGTGTTGCTCTCAAATTCATAAAAACATCATCATCGACTACTTTTTGTTCAATTAAACCCGGTGAGTTTTTCAGGTGATTAGCTGTGCGCTGTGGGCACGGGTCAAAAGCGTTGAGACAAAGCGTAAAGCGCTGCATTGCTGAGCTACTTGTCGTGTCTCCCGCTTGGTTCCGCGTACCGGACCACATTCAGCGCTAATCGCTTTATTCAGCGGTAATCGAGCGCTTCTTCTCTATGCCCCATCGGTCACGCATTCCGAACACCTGCAATCCGACTCCAAGTATCGCTTCATTGGCTATATTTGTCCAATCTATGAACATTTTATATCTGGCTCAATGGAGGCCTTGCTTAACAAAACCATCGTCATCTTTATATTACGCTTATCAAATACAGAATTCAGTAAAAGTTTTTTCAAATTAACTTATCAAGAGAAAGTTGCTTAGACTAATAACGAGATCTTGAGATGCAAAACTTATACCAACTTAGGATCCGAGTGAGTTCCGGAGACGTCAGTACGAAATTTGGTTTTTAGAAGCTAATTAAGCTAGGATATGAACCATATTGCAGTGCAGGCTTATTCATTTTTAATAATTAGAACGAAAAAACTTAATGCTAGTTTTCATATAACAAAATACCCGACTGAATAAGGCTTTAATGGATCAAATAGTGCTATCTATTATTTGTATTTTAAAACAAAGATTGTAAAGTTAATCTGAAAAGACTGTAATGCTAATTTTGAATTTTCATTTCTCACATCCTCTGTGTAATTTTGTGCCGCTATAACACTCCGGTGAAGAAGACGAAATTACATACCTTTCGTCAAAATCGGTTTAGTCGTTTAGGGTCTACGCCTTCACAAATAAATTTACATTCAAACACACATATATGAAATAAATTTACTAACCCACTTGGGTAAAATAACACTATCTCACCTACAAAAGAAGACATAAGTTGGCCTACTGGGTAGTTATAATTACGTATTGGTGCGAATGATTAGCAGATCGGTATGACATGTAGCGACGTGGTGGCGACATAGCGCGCGCTCAGTTGACCGTGAAACTCACCACAAAGACGTCACCTGGCGAA
Organism: Papilio xuthus; assembly: GCF_000836235.2. Classification (NCBI taxonomy): domain Eukaryota; kingdom Metazoa; phylum Arthropoda; class Insecta; order Lepidoptera; family Papilionidae; genus Papilio; species Papilio xuthus. The sequence goes on from NW_013531704.1 coordinate 3,051,030, forward strand.
CAGCGTGATAATTAAAAACGTTTTTTGCGGAAAGTAATTACCCATTCACTGCGACAGCAAGTTTTGAATTACCAAGTAACTGTATTCTTTGGAAATTAATTACATTTTGCGACCGTTCGTTTTAATCTTCCTTCTTTAGTGTAAGTTCTAGTCTAGTCCTATTATGAAAAAATTAACAAATGAAATCTTGAAAAAGATACTTTTATCTATAGCTTTATATAAAAAATATAAGTAAAATCTTATCGATCTATCAGGTATTAATAGAAATGCTGATAACGCAAACGACGCGACGCCCTTGCTCCGCTAAGCCACCGTGAAATGAACCGCTTCCAATGAGCCACCGCACTTACGTATCAGAAATGTGAAAAGCCACCACGTGGAAATCAAATTAAAATTATTTCGAATTACATACAACAGCTAACACAAAACTAATTCAGTCCATAGATTCAATGAGAAAAAAAAAGTTTATTAAAACATCCGACAGCATTAATAAAGACGATGGTAAGGCAAGCGGTGCATGTAGAGGGCAAACCAGTCTAAGCTACCGTGAAATGAGCCGCCTACGAGCTACCGCTCTTACGTATGTCCCTTTAATAGCCTGTTTTACCAAAAGCTAAGATAATTTCCTATTTCAAAACATTAAATTACTCAGGTATTGATCGAACAATGAATCGGCGATAAATCTGTGCGTCTGTGTGTTTAGTAATGGAATAAGTAACGTTCGAGATTGAAGTAGAAAGCTTTACTTACTTTACCGTTGCTTTGTTATTTTTATGAAAATGTCAGTAATGTGTAATAACTATTTATAATTAATACTAGTTGCTGGTGGCTTGTATCGCCTGATGGAAAGAATATTTTGTTCAGTTTACTAGGTAGCTAGGTTTAGGTACCTACTTTATCATTGGTTTACAACAAACTTACAATCTGTACGTACCGGTACGTATAGATAAATTATACGAAAAATATTGTAATTTTTATGATAATCGAGTATGAATCAGAAATAATAATAGGTGGTCCGTTCAATAAAGATTATGTTGTAAGAAAGTGTCTAAAATTAATCAGTGTCGTATAAGTAGTGAAGGTGTGTTGGCGCGAGTGCGTGCGATGCGAGGGACAGCGGGAGGCACGGTGCATGCGCAGGCGCAGCGCAATGCGGTGCGCAGTAACCTGAGCCGGCGCACTAACGCGCCCGCGCCATAACATAATTAAAAATGATTTAAGGCATTCGCTCCGGCTGCTTTGTTTCGCGCGTTATGTTTCACTCGTTCGCGTCGCTCGAGCCTGGGCACCTCCGTTTTTAACGCCCCGACCCGGTCTTAATTCTGTCACAGTTTTTATAACCCTTTTGTATTTATTAATCCCTTTCGGGGTCCGGTAGCCCTACGCTTCTTGGAAGGCGATTGCAACGTGACGTCTCTTGGAGCCGGCCCGTGGCTCTGCTCTGGGTTAATCAAGCGTCCTATTACGGCGCCAGCGATTCTCAAATAGACGATTTTAGCCTATTACCGTGCTTAGCCGGCCTAGAATATAAACTTGCACTCGGACAAACGAGGAGCCGCGGTAAACGCGAGCTGTACAATGTAAGCGCGCAGCCAACAATGTTTAGAACATACTCGCTGTAACTTCGCAACAAAACTAAATTGCATGCCCTGTATTTGGCGAGGCACGCTAAAAAGGTAATAAAATTTTAATAAAATTTCGTCGAACAATGGCAATATAGCAGGCGCGGGGCGTACGGCAGCTTCAAATAAGTATTAAAGGAATTAAGTCCGGCTTGTTGAGGCGTCGCGACCGGCTATCGGATTTCGCGATCGCGCGCAGCCGCCGCCGTGTCCGCAGCGCCGAAAAGCGATTCTCCACGGCTCACCTCTATCCCGGTCTTGACATTGGACACTGTTCTCACTCCCCATTCATATATTATTTTACATGATTAAGGATAATTAAAAAAATAATAACAGTATCGGCGTAAAATATTTAATTGTATGCTTAAAAATGAACTTTTCTATGTACATCTTTGAGGTTGTCACAAGATAACAGTCTGAGATCTACACAAAATTAATTTGCAATCATATGAGAATTATAATCAATTTTATGTGTGTACAGGCGATGGGCGTAGTGGTCTCTCTGTGGCGTGTCTGTTAATTAGTTTTTTGTTGGCGGCGAGCGGGGCTCTGACGCCATCAAATTACGATGAGTCGGCCTTTTGGGGCTCCGCTACCGAAGGCAGAGTATAATTATACACTCGTTACTACCGTGCGGAGTGTCGACTGTCTTCGCGCCGCCGCCGCCTCACCACACTACACTCTTACCAAAGAAATTGTTTTAAGAGTCAGGATCCTAACACACTACATTACGCACGATCAATTGAAGATAATTATTTTCTATAGTTGAAGTTGCATTATACAATATTCTAAATGACATAATTTACATATCAAAAATCTTCAAACAATCTTCAAAACATTCAAACAACATTTTAAATCTATTGACAAGTTATTTGTCTACTTTTGAATCATAGAGTTTTATAGTTGGGGTCTCACGAGATCAAATCCCCTCATAACTAAGTAATGAATTCTGTTTTCAATGCAATTTTGTGCGAATCAAGAAATACGTCAGCATAAAGTGGTCATCTCATACATGCTACTAACTAATGCAACTGCTATCTAAACACAAAAACAATGTTTTTTTTTTATCCCAAGCGATACATTCTCTTATGGACCGGAGAAACATTCAAAGTAAACATATTTGGCGCAATTAAGTGAGTAGTAATTGATGTTTGTTCTTTTCTAATGTGGCGGTAGTGCGCGGGCGCAGGCGAAGGGGCCCAGTCGTCGCGTCCCGACTATAAATTCCATCGATAAAATCGGCGACGTCAACAGGCCGGCCGGTAATTTCTTAACGGCGGCGTAACGCGGTGGCGACGCGTGCGCGTACGCATTTTATTTCTCTCGGATCAAGCGCCCGCTTCGGAAATAATCGCCGTCCACTCAGCATAGATGGTAATCATGGCGACTATTAAGGAGGACTTAATGTAACTTTTTTTAACTCGGTCAATGAGCGTGAATCGAGAGATTTCATCTCGATACACAGCAACACGTGTATCGCCGCATCGGTGTCGATGCTACTAGAGATGTTTTGAATAAGATATCAAGTATGATTTGATGTACTTAAGATCCGTGGGTTTAATCCCGTGAGCGTTTCATCATAATTGAGTCAAGCGGACGTGAGGACATGTATGAGAAGATAGGGAACACACCCAATCTTAGATACGGAGTTATTGTCAATTAGACGATTGTGCGACTACCAGTGTTTTCGTAATTTTTATCTTTTTTCTAATAAACGAAAAGTCTTGCGTACATAAACTTGAGTATGTCGTTAATAAAATGAAAAAGTTCACTTAACAGCTAAGAATCTGTTGGTACTTAAAAAGCGACCGATAGTCGAATGTATTGTGGTTTTAAGTGATTGTTATGAGTGGATGAGGAGCGGCCGCTACTGGCCGCATTGTTGCTCCCATTCAGCCTGATCGAATGAGCTTCCTACTAATTACCAACGGCCATTCGTCGTTGATGGACGACTAGGGCTGCCCCAAAAACATAAATCCTTTAATTGAATACATAAATCAAAAATTTTAATTAGAATTTTTCTACAGCTCAGATATGCATATACGTGGAACTTTAAAATGTCCTCAGATCATAATTAAATTAGAAGTATTTTAAACTTACCACAGAATAAAATGAGTTTGACAGGTTTCTATTGGTTATTTATTTTGTAAAATACGAGTATGTTACTTAAATAAAAAAAATTCTATTTTTTTGGGTCATCACGTGCCTTCAGCACTGTATTTTTGATTTGTTGATAATTTATCTATTACTATGACCACGATCTGCGCAGGCGCGAGCGTTGATAACCCTGTGGCTCGTGGCTACATCTATACGTAGTACGTGCAGCTATGTAACATTACCTTTAATTAAAAACCCCAAGAGGCCATCTCCAGATTAGTCGGTGCGGTAACAAAAAGGGGTTACGATGGGATCAGGCGAAACACCTTCGTGATTCGTCACGACTGCCCGATTTATTCTTGTTTGAGTGAACCCTTTGTTGATGTTAACCGAATTTGCTGTCCAATAAAAACCGGCTAATTAAGAAATGTTCCGACTGCCGTTAGAATCCTCAGAGCGTCCGACGAACGCGGATTCTAGAAGGACGAGAAATACCTTATTAATTAATTCTCGAAACACTATCGCGTCAGCTTGTTATCCCGGATTTTAATCCTTCGATTTACGAGTGTGATAAGATTGGAATATGAATACTTAGTAGAGGAACAATGCTTCTACGGGTTTCCTGTGAATTTAAATCGTATTTTTTTTCTATATGGACACAGAAACACATTTACGGAAAGCGCTAAAAGTATTGTTACTTTTGGCTAAATGTAGGTATGGATCGGATCTCTCTAACACTTAAAAACGCTTTACACTGGCGTGAATTAAGTCAGTGATGGATCACATATTTACTAGTTGTACCAAGTGAATGTGTCGAGGAAAAAATATAGTCAAAGATATAAAAATATTGTAATTACTCTCGAAATAAGTAAGCACCAAAACAAAGCAAAGCCCGTCGTTTTAACAGTTAAGCATTGGGGACTTAAGAAATTGGTCAATTAAATTGAAAATTAATCGTATGAGAATGATACTACTGATAGCATATACCAAGGAAGTATATAAACAGTTCTGACGTAATATCTTATGCTAAATTATTACTTTTCATGACATTTAAAATAAATATAAATTATTTATTGTAATGTGACAAAAGCACAACGCTGTGCGCAACTCATCGCAATTATGCCTTGGAACTGTCGCTTTCAGGCGAACATTGACGTCGGTGAACCGAATGCAGATTTGTGACGTAACACTTAGGAAAAACAATGGGATCCGTGTGTCCAGTTGTTTAGAAATATTTATTACATTTATAAAGTGATTAAATATATTGCCCGTATATGTAGGTATATAATTATATTCTATGACAATAAATATGTTTAAAATGTTCAAATATTTTAGCGGCTAGGAACATCGTAAGCGTCGCTACATAAAACATTATTTAAGCAGTCTCGTGGCGTAAAGGTACACGGAGGAGAACATTGCACAGCGCGCAAATGACCTTGAGCCTTCAAGATATTTGAAAAGACATATACCAGGGTATAATTACGCGATTAACGTGCGGTTCGCGAAATGCTTCATATTCCATGTTAACAAGCCTATATAATCTGTAATCCGATCAGATGCAACGCCGCAGCGTCCGCCACTTAGCGCACCACTATCACCTATTTGTGGTGACGCGCGCTTTTATTGTCCGCTATACGACCTCGGTGCGCGTAATGAACTCTGAACACGACGAAATGGACTAGTGAAAAAAAATTGTTGAGTGCAAGGATCTCGAAGGCAACTTACTCGTTGTTTTGGCGAATGCAGGTGGTCACTTGCTCGTTTGTCACCATATAATATAAATAAATAGAATGTGTTAATAGCAGCTATAACGTCCTCTCGTTCCAGTAGTGGCGGATTTAGATCCGAATGTCTCATAATCGAATAGATAATACCGGCCAACAAATGCAGCCATTATGGATCTGTTCCTTGAACTCATTTGAATATTTTATAATTTTTTATTTATTGCATAATATAAAAAATATTTTAAGATAGAACAGGTGAATATACAAGCATACGAAAATGATCTCTATTTACTTGATGTAATTGAGTATTTGGTAAAAGTAAATTTTTTAATTCAAATGAACTAGAATATAATAAAAAAATCCGACTTTAATGTTTCAAAAAAAAAGGAATTAAAGAAAAGGTTGTATTCTAACATTTTTAACAGCCGTCATACTAGAAGGTATTGATAAGAAAAGAAAAAGCAAACAAAATGTTTGTTACGTCAACACTATACGCAAGCTTTCATTACGTGGGGAAATAAATCAAAATAATACGGAGGTAAAAAGATAGCGAATGGAAAATCAGCCCATCCCCGCGCGCCGGGTGATTTATGCCAGTAATTTTCCGGACGGTTACGAAAGTAACCTGCGATTTTTCACCCCGCACACACGTAATTAGATAATTTTCATGGATTTCCTTTGCAGTAAGGTTCCTGGCATTATTCAAAACATTATGCAACTTTACCCTGCAAAGTAATGAAGTTATTACGTATCTACTCTAGCGAATGCAAATATTTTTGGACCAACGTGGTGTGTTTTTTGTGTACAAAATTATAGTAATAACGTAGACATAAAAGGTGCTACGTGTGTAAGCACATCGCGACAAATAAAAAGTAACAAGAGCCTTGAATTAATAACGTCGAGGGACTGATCGGTCGACTCCCCGGGATGTTCTCGTATTAATTTCTGTCACAGATTTAATTGCTCACCTCTGGCTTAAGGTTTTTAATAAATTCGAGAGCGGACAACTAAGCCCGGCGCGACCAAAAAATACGCGGCCGGGGCGCGCTCGACCAAAAAAAGGACGGATTTTAATTTATAAGAGACAGGACAAACGATTAATAATTTATTTGTATCCTCCGCTTCTTGCGCGAAGGGGCCGAGCGTTAAAAACAACCGTTAAGACCGGCGACTTTGTATAGCTCGCGCTTAGCCCGAAATGCCAATTGCGGGTAGACACAAGTATACAGCGGGCCGGAATGTCGCTTTAAAAAAGCCCGCAAATAAATAAATCGCGTCGCACGCACCGGCTGGACGATAAAAAAAACAACCGCCATATTCGATTCTTTAATGTGATTTTAAAAAAATAGAAGCGAGAGGAGGCTGGCTTCGATTGAAAATGAATGAGGGCGAGCGCGATAGTGGAAATTAGCATTGAGGTAGGATTCAGGAGCGGCCTTTGTGCGATCATATCGAGGTGTATTCTTTGCGCTTTTTACGGCGACGACGCGCCGAGCGCGGCTTTTCAGTCCTTATTACGATCCTGTCGCCTTTTTGTTGCAAATAATTACGACGCGCTCCGCAATACCATGTCGATAAATATTTAGAATTGCCCGGCTCTCGGCTCCATTGGACATACCTGAGGTCGACTGCCTAAATTAAGCAATATATTTCTTACCATCACCTCTTAAAGGAAGGAATTGTATTTGAAATTCGCTAATGAGTTTAAAGAAACAGTACCATATATAATCGCAACAACAAAATAGTTTAAAATTTACACGATTATTTATGATAAAAGAACTCAGTTTATAACTTAATGCATGTTATATGTAACGCGTCGAATTCACTCGTTTTTCTCAAGTCGACAATCTACTGTGTGGCATATTCAACGATAATTTTACAATAAGGGTGACCAATATGTCTAAAACTACTTTTATTAAGTAATAATTTTGACGACACCAGTCGCTACGTAAAATGGGCTTGGACATTCCGTAGGAAAAGATCGTAAACCATTAAGAGTGGAGAAGAGATTAGATCTGGTTGCGTCAGTCGGATTCATAAATTAGCGATTAAGCGCATCCAATAATAAAGGCAACAATGGGATTGAATGCAAATGAGCGAGCGAGGAGCGGCCGGAGCGCGCGAGCGGCGACCGATCGACATTTGTATGCGATATCTAAGCGCACAATTGGACGCCGGCGCGACTCTTCGCGCTAATGGTACACTATCAAGCGATCGCGTTCGCCCGCTTGAGAAGTAGCGACCGCCTCGGAACAGGGACCACACGGTTATACCCACCTTAAATATATCAATATTTGGTTCGCAATTGAAGTCTCTGTGTGAGAAGAAGAAGTGAAAAATATCTCGTTACTTGATTACTAACAAATACTTAAAAAAGAAAGTACATCCAGGATCGTAGCTTTCTTTGCATAAAAACAGCAACAAATTCGAATATTAATTGAATACAAATCTGTTATAATAAGTGTTGGATAATTAGTTTGAGTGCCATTAGGACAGTCCGATATTGAAACTATAAAATAAAAATTACGCTCCGTAACCAATAGTTAATTGAAATGTGACAGATACTATAAACATATTATTTTATACAGTTGTAAAACGTCATGTACGTATCGAGGGACATAAAAACGCAGTGAAAAGGGATATAAAATCGATATAAGTTTGCAGTGACGAAGAGTGTAATTATAAGCGATGATATTCGTTATTAATCTGCACCTTTTAAAAGGGTCGTGGCGATTAAAGTTCCGAATAACAATCGAGGTAATGCTCGGGTCGGGACATTTACTGACATGTTTGCATTTATTGAGGATTTTCGGACCTTTTTATGATGCCAATGCTCAAATAATTAGTTAGTTGCCCCTCACGCCACAGGACATGGTACAAATTGACAAATCTACCTGATCCCATCGCGACCAATATAAATTTTATTGTTTTTTAATTATCATGCATTATTTTAAGGTGCGAGTGACGACCTGTTGTGATAATTTAATATTTGTAAAGTATTTCATTGCCTCGTTTCTACTTTGAAATCTTCAAGTTTTGTACAAATGCTGATTATAATAATTTTTAAATGTTGGTTACTATACGTGTCGACAATGGATTTTTAAGACATAGTAGCTGTGAATTATTCTGATATAGGACTACAGGTTGCTTCTAAATTTCGCCGAATGCACATGTGTAAGTAATTTGCAGCGACCTGATTGAGTGACCATAAAACCCGAGAGTGCTGTGGCGCGCCTCAATTGCCAATCGATCTTTGTCATTGAGCTCGATAAATACACAAATTACGTATTGTCACTGCAATTTTTTTTTGCTTAATGCAACCAAGTTTAAGCTTGATAAATGTATATGTGTTGGTGAATATGTATGATGAGTTTAAAACGCTACTATAATTTTATCAAGACTCATATAACTTTTTCATAGACCATATTAGTAGAATCGGATGTAAAGAAAATGAGAGAAATCAAATAGTTATAAACAATATAAATATTTACAATTTTAATTGAATTATGGAGATGATTAGTGTTTTTTTATCATATATTTTGACTGATACAAATATTTTTTTCGAATCGTTTTTCCCTTCTAAGATATCAACATTACAATATATTACAATTTCATAACTTTATATATTTGTCTTTTACCTTTGTTGATAATAATGTTAAGCACTTCATAAAATCCGGTTTTAACCTCTTTCAACGTACGAATGGTCAAAGTTGTTGAAACACGTTAGCAACATCGCCAATTGATTTGGGTAATTTATTGGTCGGCGACAACGAGCAATCACGACGAGCGCTGATTGAAAAGCATTGTTTAATTTATTGTAATTATGAGGGACAACGCAAGTTATTGTTCCGAATACATTTTAATTGAGTCATCATTATGCCTATTAAAATGATTTGCTTGCTATTTAAAATGATATCAATGAAATAATATAAACTACTTCGATTTCAGATTTTTATAGCAGTCTATTAGAATAAAATATTGCTATAATACCTTTCTAGGTGTTACAACTGTTTATGCAAATCCTGTAAAATACGTAGACTTTGCGATCGCTAAATATGATGTATTCTTTGAAATAAAAAAGATCGAGACCGATGTAGGTCACTCAATGTAGTAAACCTTTAATCACAATATCTAAGGTCCAGAACACACAGAACTCTAATTTGTTTTGATTTAATATCAGTAAATTTATTATTATTATTTTAAATAATAGCTCCGGAAACATTTCATTCTCTTATCTATTGAATGATATCTGTAACACGAAGTGAAAGTGGACGTCGGCAAAAACAAATTGTAGCTTATTGAATATACATTAATTGAGCGGTTCACACCGGAAAAGTCAATAGCGTTCGGCTTGAGCGTATATTGAGTCATTTATCGTAGCCATAGGCACAATGATTAATATCCCGGATATTTGGTTTAAGGGGGAGTTGGAATATCAGTACATACTTCCTGGCTTCTAGTCATTTGTTCGTAAATATTTCTAATCCGGCATTGCTTCGTTTATACGTCGAACCAAGCTGTTCCTTGTTCTCGAAAACGGCATGAAAGAATTTCAAAGAAGTACCCGAAACAGTAGCCCTTACTAATCATTTACTATCGAACAAACTCTTATTATTATCAAGTTCTTAAAAACGATTTATTTATTTTACGTCTCAAATTGTCATAGTTGTAATAATTGTGAACATATTGAGATGTGCTCCGAACAATCCAATCGTGCAGTGCGTTGATCCGTCGCACCTATAGCCAGAGGTATCAGAGGCTCGCAAGACTTCGGTCGACGAGTAGCAAGTGATAAATAAAGCGTAATTGAGAGACGGAAACAGCCAATGAGTAAATCTCGTCCGTCAATTTATTTAAATTATTTATTAGTGGTCCGCTATAGACACCCGCCGCGATCGCTTGCAGCGCGCGTTCACAGCGCTGGCGGACGCGGCCCAGCGCCGTGCAACTCACACCATTCGATATCGACAATTATATTATCCAAATAAAATTAATCTCTAATTCTATAATTAAAATCTATAAACGTACGATGGTGTTATAGATACTGAGATTATCGAAAGGAAACCATCAATTTGAAAAACATTTCATTAAAGACCTTTTATTTCCAAGTTTATTTAATTTAATGATTAATAATCATAAATAGTATTATACAATTTCCTAAAAATGTTACATTAATTTACAGACCCAATTACAAGACAGTAAAAAGTATAACAATAAAAGTACTACAAAGGAATGATAATTTGTAGAGCTGTCGACTAAAACAAACACACAAATTGTTTTAAGTGCGATAAACAGCTCCGACTCGGAAACATTTTTATTTGGCACGTTTACCGCAAAAATCGTAGCGAGTAGATTCAAATAAATGATACTGTTGGCTGACACGGAAACATTTTCCATTACCTACAAGTGGCGATTTTATCGATAAGTCGGGGTAGTATCGCACCGAACTAGAGGCGAGTCGGATTAGTTAATTTGTGCAGATACGACACAATGGATGAGGAAATAATACACTCGCATGTACTTACGGCTACCGGGACATTGTAATTGGCGTAATTGGATAAATCTGGACGCACTTAATAATGGCCCATTGTAGTGATTCAAATGGCAACTCATCGTTTGAAAAATAAATGAATCATTTTCTTTTAAATTAGTACAAGCTTTTTATTGAACCGCGATATCATACATGCTGCTAAGTTTGTATTTCTTTATAAAAAGGCAAACAGCTATACGTAGAGTAAACGAGAACTAAACGACCTAATTTCCCACAGGGATGATATTAACTAGCATACGTTCGTGGCATAACTTCTATTACGGTTCATACTCGTATTTGTGTTAATCGTTTATTTATATTTTAAATTCATTTGATTTAGATGCGATAGTAAGTTTTTTCAGCTACATGTGAAAGCACAGATAGATCGGTACAATGATTTGGTGTACGAATGGATCACTATATCACGAGTCACTTTATTAGTGTAATATTACAGTAATATATTTACTAGTACGAGTAGACACTAGATTAGTAGTTACGCCTTATGATTTACCTAATTAATTCTATTGGAATGAAACGAGTGCAACAAAGCACGGCGCACCCTGCACAATCTGACACGCTTCATCGACCATGTCATCTTTTTACCACAATGCTAATTCATAGTAATTTAAATCGAAGCATCATTTACACAAGACTTTTGCAATCATGTGAAATATTAATTGGTATAAGGTCAGTTTAGTAGGTCAATAAGTCTTGGACTGTAGAAGAAAATACTTAGGAGTAAATGCATAGATATTAATATATTCATAAGGCTTTAACAGCTTTACCGGAAAGATCTTATAGACATAAGACCCCTAGAAGGAATTATCGCAAGCCTAATGCACCGACGCTTTAAAAGCACACATTATGCTAAACAGGTAAAGTGCAACTACTATTCATCATATCCAAACACAATGGTGAAATTACAATAATGTTTACTTACCCATTAATGTCTGTGATGGACCAGAAATGCCTGAGGACCGCTTTGGCGAGAAGGTACCATATTTGTGTCCACACCCACGAGGACTTGTCGATTGACGCGGACAAGAACTCCTTGGTCTCTTCGTCGGGGTCGAGCTGTACGAATTTATTCTTCAGGTTTTCGCTCAGCCGGCTTTTGTCTACTCGGTACCACTGAAAAAAAGACACTGTTAAAATATGATTAACATAGTGACTTAGCTGTGTAGATGTAATGTTTGTTGGGTCCACTGCTACGTCGTCAAAAAAATATATGAATCGCAATATTAACGGAGATATCAAGGGTATCTAGTTCATATTCCCTATTCGTGACAACATTTATGGTTATAATAATAGTCAATATATCATACAGACAAAACACCATTCATAACTTAATCGTAAATGAATGTTTAACAACTTGCGCTCGGGTCGCTAATGAAAGCGCATAAAAAGAACGGTCCAGTGCAAATAAGAGACTACGAGAGTAGTACGAAAGAGGCATAGCTCGTCACCCGTTGTGTGTTTAAGTCAGCGGCAGCGGACTCACAAAGGGCAGCAGCGGCTGTTAATTTCACGCCGCCTCAAATTAACATTTCTTTACGCCACGGAATAATAACGAATTAAAAAAAAGCGGCAGTCTCTCGCGTCTACATGCGGCGGTAATGACATGGCGGCCGCGCGAGCGGGACGCCGCTAACCTCATCAGGCCGGCTTAATTAATGCACGATCTGTCTTCGTATTAAAATCGAAGACGGCTCTCGACGTCAGAGAAAAAACGTCGACGGATTGTTTGTGAAGGCAGGCTTCCTACCGGCTGTGTTCACTGCCTGTATACTTGCCGATATCGGTGCAGAGTTGCAGACATTTTTTAAAGTGAGATCTCAGGCTCTCTAGTGCGTTCTAAATTGACATGCTCAATCGTTCTTACCTATATTTAAACTTGAAAAGAAATCAAGGAAATATCAATGATCCTACTATAAGACTTGTAAAACAAGATATAATTCTTTATGATATTTATAATACAGACACAAAAAGCATTTTTACGATGAGCCGCTAAAAATTATCGTAAAAAGGCCGAAGGAAATAAATATTTAGTACCGAGCGAAAGCTGATAGCGAATCACGCCGGTGATTATGCAATGCGCCGATTTTACATTTAAAATAACCTGCATCGGAACTACGGGATCCGACGAGGCGAATTCTCCAGACGGAATACAAATCGTGGAAAATTTTCAATGCCTAACTCATTCATAATGCTGGCCTTATAGATTGTTTATAACACATTACTCCATCACTTTTTCATAATTTATACATCCAATCATGAAAGATTCGTATTCTGAATATTTGATGAAGGAAGAAATTACGTCGTTTTATAGAGGAAAAAAGCTACACAAGTAGAGACCCATGACATAGACCTTTTTAAAACTTTTTTGCATTCATTAATTTTATGAAATCGAATTCAATTTGTAACCCTTAAAATATCGATCTATGTATTTAGAAACTTTCTGGCCTTTTGTTTATGTATTGAAATTACTGTGATGAATATTGAGGTTCAACACAGCACAGAACAGTACGCAATATAATTACGGTAACAATAAACCGTTTGATGTTACGTAATATTTCTGCAATGTTGTAAACTCTCATTAGGATCCCAGAGATAGAAAAGATAATTTGAATATGGCGCAATAGGACATTAGAGCAATGTGCAATAGCAAAATATAAACACAAATAATTGTACGAATATAATTTCCGCGTTGTTGTTTTTGTACATTATGTAGACTGGAGGCCCGGTTCGTTTATTTATGAGTCTCCCGTTTAGGATTCCATTTCTGCTCGTGTAAAGCTAGATTTGCATGAATAACAATTTCCTCATTTTAAAAATCTACCTGTTAAGGAAGACAAATCGAATATCATTTATTCAAAGCGACGAGCTATCGAGGCCGAACGGCTCTTGTTTATTTTACGGTGTTTATGTGGGTTACCGATTTTTGCACAATGGTCAAGGGGTCAGACGGTAAAGTTTAATCGTGTGTTTGTGCGGAGCGGGGACAGAGGGGCGGGGAGCAGACGAGGCGCTCAATGCGTTCATTATGCGCGGAGTCGTTAGCGCGCGGGTCAGCGTAGGTGCGTCTGTGGAACGAATGAAGGGATGCTGGTCTTTTATCCGGCGGTCGTTCGCCCGCGGCTAATGAATCAAACACTTGCGAGCGTATTGTCAATACCGAGCGAAATAATAACGCGCGCCGACTGCCGACCGCACAATGCTGGATTAATTTCCATTTAAACGTGTGAAAATGTACAGAGAATTGGATGCATGCATGCCGCCTTCTGGTAGTTTGAATTTATCATGTTTATAATTCGAGTAGAGTTGCGACTTTCGCGTGGCGCATTGTGCCTCATCAAAAGATGTCGCCGAGGAGCACGTCGCTCATTACCGATGTAATTACGGCCGATATATTGTCGCCTTTGTTGAGATGACTAATAATGACAAACGTATTTCTGCAAGAACGCTTTATTCACGGCGAAGCCTTTTCACCACGTATTATTTCCGCATTGTTCAATAATCGTGAAGCTTTGAATGTTTTCCTCGAGTTATATAAGTAAATGTAATTACAAATGACTAGTGTACATTCTTTATGATAATTAGTTTCTCCAAATGTCGCTCCGACATTGTATGAGATGCAACAAAATCAGTAAGAAACATTTGGCATAACAAATTTCGCTATAATGCATACTAGGTAGTGGGCTAAGTGGCGCGCAGGATCCCGGTGGATTTGGTAGTAAGCGGCTCCGGAGCTTGTTTGCCGGGCGCTCCATTAAAATGGGATCAGGCCGGGATGCAGATTGCCTGGACGTTCTGCGAGTATAACGCGCATATAAAGTCTATATGTGGATAGATAATGTTAGCTTCTTATTATTTGAAATAGGATCTTCGTAAAATAATTCGGATAAATTCTTAAATTTAGTTACATTTCTAATATTTGTAGATATAGATACGACATTACTAGTTTGCTTTTAATTAATCTAACTTGATTTATATTCTAACAGATATTTCCGTTGCTAGAAAACTTTCTATAAGTTTTCCTTATTACCAATTTACACTTGATCTTTATGGTTTCCTGGTACATCCTGGCAATGAAATAGCCAATGCATAAATAAATATTGGCAATGGCTCGAAGCAATAATACACGTACTCAATTAAAATCGATATGATTTATTGCGGCAAAACAATTGATTTCGATTAAAATTGCAAACCGGATAAAACAAAAGATGATACATTGTCCTTAGGTTATGGCAGTAATTCAAATAATTTGACGATTACCAAAATAAATAAAGTAAAATTAAAATTAACTAAATTAACATTTTTATTCTTCATTAGTCTTTACTAGGCCCCATGTTAAGCCGAGATGTGATCGAAAGACGTTGAAGTTTGTTGTTTTAAAGTAAGAGACGAGAAATATGTTCATTAAATTTGTAGAAATAGGTGATGAAATTCCGTACTAGATATACTATATGTTTACGAAGTAATAAAATCTCTTTGAATGACCTCCTTATAAGCTATTTTACTGCAAATTTAATGGTCTGAAAAAAAATCACAACGTTAATAAAACAATGACGGCCTATGTTTCTCGGGTCTGTCTCGAGCAGCCCGGGGGCTGCAATGCGTAATTGTTTTAAACTCGTCTTTTAATTGTTCTATCGAGGGTTGGAATTTATTGTGCGACGTGATCTCTAGCCTTAATGCCTTTCGCGTTCATTTGCACCATTACTTCCGCATCGCCGGACCACCGGTATGCTTTTCTTACAAATACAATTTGATAGAAGAAGATTGGACTTTGCAATCTGAATTACAGTAAAGTTTCTGACGTAATATAAATTAACATTTAAGATAATCGAAATCCATTGTTTCTATTCTCGTAATAGAGGTTTGTATGATTAATATTGTGAAACTGACGAAGAAGGGGCCAATTGGATATTGGGAACCTATTACAAAGATGCAGTGACTTTCGCAATTCATCGACGAATGACCTGTCATGACAAATTACTCTCCTGTCTAGACATGGAGCTAGATTTGAAATGATCATTGTAAGTAGGCAGTGGACGTGTTGTCACACACACTCCATGGAGCGTGGGCGCAGCGGGAAGATTTACGGGTGTATTTAAACTGGTTTAACATTAAACGGCAAGGAGGCGATTTGATCGTTAAATCGGCCGTTATGTAGCGAGTTAATATCATTGCTCGATACCACCCAGGCGATGTGTTCGATCAATTATTTCAGTTTGTGGTTAACGAGTTTGTACACACATTCACCAGTTGTCAAGAATTTCAGTTAGAAACACATATTTTGTTTGAGTTTTCAACTAATATATGATTATAACTATCGTTTGTTAGGGAGCCGTAAGTTATTTTTCATACCAGTAAAGGATTTATTAAAAACCTTGTAACAGAACTTTACACGAGGATCATATTGCCATGTACGTGTGTAATGATTAACTAAATTAAAATAATAATTTAGCAGTATACTACTACTATCGTCGATAAGGTAACTAACCTCAATTTTATAATATTAATGCGCTATAATAATTTGGAAGTCCCTCTCGATAACTAAACCGTAACATATCGCCTATTGTAGTAATAATAAGGAAAATATTCTCAGTTATTGAGTTGAGTGAGCGGTAAAAATGACCAAAACACTTACGTCGGTGTCGGAATCGAAAATTATTCAGCGGTAAAGAGCAATTAAGGCGACTCACGCCGCAGCGATTGTGTGAGCGCGAGCGTCGCCCGGCGCGGCTATTGTCCGCGGAAATTAACACGAGCGGCAAAAACACGTCGCGCGGCCGCCGTCTCCCCGCAGCCCACCGGCCATTACAAATTATATTGTTTTTAATTGCTACTGACCTCTGGCCAGAATAATTAATCTGTAATTGGTTAAAGAGCGAGATTATCCGCAATTTACAGCTCTTTTTGAAATTCGCTAAATAATACTTATACAAAGCATACATGAGATACCAAAATCTATTATATAAAGAGTTCATTGACAAAAACACCATCTCCGTTTATTCCAAAGTAATTACGTATTTGAGCTGCAATAGCTCATTATGTGCTTGTTCAGTTTTAGACAGATGATATTTTTTAGATTTACTTTAAAAACTTTGGTCAATAATTCTGAAAGTGTTACGAGCAATATTTAAAATTCTAAACAAGGTACAGAGCGTGCCTTACATTGTTGTTTTTAAAAACACAGCGCGAAACAAATGTATGAATTTTATTCTGGACCCATCTATTTTAGTTTTTTTTTCCTCTAACGCCTATTTACAATTGACTGTTTTACATTCGGCCTTGACTACGGATGCGATTTACATAATTCGTATACTTATGTTATTTTTTTTAAATACCTACAGCGAAGTGAATCACAAACAATGTTGACGTAAGTCGTATTGAACTTTCTAGAAAAACGTAATATCGAACAAAAAATGAATTTTATGTAAATTATGGACAAAATAAACAAGAAGTTGGTTACAATAGACTGGTGGACATAGCTTTTATAATCGATGATCGATGGGAAAGCAAAGTTATTGAATAGCAAACTAGCGTGTCGATGATATCCATAAGATAAAGTTAATCGATATGGACCAAAAAATGAACTGAATCAGTAATGGAGTACTCAGAGATCTCTTAGAAGTAAAGGTTCCAAGTGCTAGTGAAGCAATAGGGCGCAAAGTGAAATATTTCCTACACGTTCCTGACGACGTCCGTGACATTTAAGGGACTTTGAAGAGGGGTGGGATTAGCAAATGTGATCTAAAATCGGTTGATGATGATGATGGTATAGTTCATTTTAATTTGAAGAAAATTAAATGACAAACATTGGTAATTATTCAAGCTTATATGTGATTTTAATGATGTTATCATTACCAAATCAATCGCTATCAAACGCGAAGCAATTTATAAGTGATTAAATCTCAAACAATTGAGATTCGGAAGATGCCACCCGCCTTATCACAGTCGGAATATCGTGACGCTCGTCCGTCAGGAACCAATCGAACGATGGGCCCTTGATTGAATTGATTGAAAAAGAAACGCGGAGGGACGCGAGGTGGCCGGTATTTTTATAGCCGCTACACGTCCCAGAACGCGTCGGCGACACATTCCCGGCGGGGCGACGTTTTTGCAGCGCAACTTTCATTAGACAGCGCGCGCGGACCGAGGCGTTTCCTTTTAATAAATGAGTTATGCGTTTATTTCCAAGATGGCTGCTTTTATCAGTCGCTGGTGTCGAGAATTTACAATGGGACTGGGATTTTTTATGTCGCAATAAATTTAGTAATTAAACAAGTTCACGTTTAAATCGCTACCTGAGCTTAGGGACGGAAAGCAGTATGATAAAAAATTAAGACGAGTTCAATTTAAGCGTTTTTAAACTGTATAAGACGTAAGTCACTTGGGTTAGTACAAACAACTTTAAGATTCATGAAGTGCTTATTATTGATAGTATAGCAGAAAATTTGCGTTATTTACGAGATTTAGAAATACAAAAACCTTGATCATATTATATTTATTGAAGAAAAATTACTTTTTTTTAAAATATTTACGGCTGCTAATCGATAAATTATAACTAAATGTATTTCGACTAAGAAACGCAGACTTGATTGTTTTTTTCCCAATCGTGATTTATATTCAGGAGTTCTTAGGAAATAAAATAATCACAGCAGCGTCGATTTGCATACAATGGTAAAATAATTTTACGCGCGTTTCGCCGCGCTTAATTCTACTTTTTATTTGGCTTTCTGCGCCCTATCTATGAATCAAACGGTCTTTTGGATCCAAGTTTCGTTTAAGTGTTAACATTTTTTAAAGTTTTTTTTTAGAATATTTTGATATAAACCAAAGCATTTCGCTTTTGCTCCAACACTTTGAATTCGTCATCCTCAAACCTCATTCATAAAATACGTTGTATTTTATAAAATATACCTAAGAAAACTGGCAACTTTCACAAGTTAAAATTATGTTCATTTTCATATACTCCTGTCCGTCATTAATACTTAAGAATTTAGTTGGTTAATTTGGTTTGAGTTTAGTAACTGCCAGTCGTTGCGCGATGATTTAAGAAACGAAAGTTAAGAGTTTGGTGTATGGCAGACAGCATGGCGGGATCGCTTACGCGCCGCAGCCAAGATGGCGCCGGCCGCAGATTCGAATGCGCGTGGTGAGGTATGCGCTACCCAACATTCAATGTGGTATTATTAAGACGATCATGGCCAACAAACTAAAAATTCTCGCCTCGTAATACATTCAGAGCAAACACTGTCAGTCATAAATTCAGCACAAAAGTGCGACTGAAGGCCGGCGGGCAACAAAAGGGCATGACTTCTCCGGCAAAAAGATGATCCTTAATCTGATTAAATCTCCATCGCGGCGGACGTCGGAGCGTGAAAGATTAATGAATATTTGTGCGAGGATTCCCGGAGCTGGGCCGGCACGTAGGGCTGTCATAATCATGTTAGCCGGCAACGCGGCCGGGCCGGGCACGCACGCTACCGAGCTGCCGTTAGCCGACGCAGCTTCTAATCGCCAACCTTCTACTTCAAACTTTATCATGTCACACAGAATTAAATCACCATTACGTCACCAAAATCAATTTTTATTGAAATCAATTGTTATGTTGTTAAATACAATGACATTAAGTTTGTAATCAATTCGGTTTTATGAAGACAATGTAAGGTGAAGGTAAAGTAACGGAATATGCAGAAGTGAGATTTTCGTTTGTAGCGCTAACAGCGACGATATGACGCAACCTTCCGATGGCAAATCGCAATTGGCATTTCGCGCGAGCTCAATAAACACACTCGTAAAAGAATCAATTGAAAGCCGAAAGAAATTAAACGTGAGAATGTATTGTTTCATGCGAGCGTGAACAAAACGAAAATCGTTATTTGCGTTAACCAGCTCTCAGGTCGTTTTCGACCTCCTTTCTTCTCGGACATAAATCGCGTTAAATAAAAGTAATATTTACGCGGTCTAAATTGAAAAAGTACAACAGAGTTAATGTGTCGCTTTGGCGACTGTTAGCGCAAATACAATTGCAAAGATTAAAAATATGAAGAGTTATTGTTTCTGCTAAACTTTTCTTTCTTAGTTGTGAATGCATACACAAAGAAGTTAGTAAAAAGTTTTTATAGCAAATTTTATTATAGTGCAATAAATTATTTTAAGGCTATTAAAATTATTAGTTTAGGGCAGCACTTAACGATGGTTCTGAAAATAAAGTGATATATGCAGAGTTCCTGATGTACAAGAATGTGTTAGCATCATATTTAAAGCTAGTTCTCCAAACAAAGCAATGAATAAATACAATAGTCATTAAAACGTTTATAGAAGTGGATTGAGCACCGGCTAATTATTTATTAGAGCGCTTGTGGCGGCAATAAAGCCGGCTCATCAATGATGCAAGCTAGCAAACAAAGCGCGCGTGGTGCGCGGCCATTATCCGCCATAAGACATCATAAACGGGCCACCATCATCTGATCTTATAAAACATTCATACTCATCTCACATTTCGGCGCCCCTCTTAATTTCGCGTGAGCCTCTTCTAGGTTCGTGTAAAAACTTCGGGTGTCTTTTTATGACTTTTACTGCGGTATAATTGGGAGGGGCGAGTGCTCGCGTCCCCGAGGTGACATAAATACCCTCCCCCCACTCGCTTGCACTCCACTCATACTCCCTCCCCCCGCTTAATCTCATGTAAGACTACACGGTACGGAACTAGCGCATTAAAATGTCTCGTCGACTACAGGTTAAAATTCTTAAAAAGACGTTTAAAATGCAACAACTTTTACGGGAACACTTTAAAATAAGATTTAAAGTAATATCCATAAGGTATAAAATGCATAAAAACAACGTTATTTTATGGTGGTCAGAGCATTAAAATCACACTAAATAGTTAGGAGTTATTACAAAATGTTTATAATAGCATAGAGACATACAATAAAATACTGCAATATTTCGACTTTTTATTCTTAAACATAGTATGTTTTATATATAATATGTTTTGTTACTGAATCTTTATTTTTTATATCTAAAGATATTCATGAAATGGAGAGATAAAGAATAATTCTTAAGCTAGCTTCGATTTAATCTTGTATTTGTCACACGAACGCCGAATGCAAAGGACAATTTGCACGAGAACGGACAATATTTGATCTAAGGAAGTAATATGTCTAGTAGCTTCCAATATCAAAGAGCCCCGGTCCGTCGCAGCCAATGCGATTTCAATTTTATAGAGGGCGGAAAGACGCGAGGTGGCGACGCGACAAGAGGTGGCATCGCGGACTCGGATGTGCATGTATTTATTTGCTGAATTCCGAATAGCTTTCAATATGTAGAGACGGCTGTCGATCTCCTCCAATATCGCATTGCAAATGTCACACCACCATTGAATGCCTGCTGGGGATTGCCGCACGCATTCGCCGGCTCTGGTGCTTAGAATACGATATGTCACTCGTTAATAACTTATTGTAAATCAATCGCCATAAATTTATCATCGGTCCGGTTAAATCTGAATACTATATTGAAAACATATTGATTCTATTTTAAAAGAAATTTGTAAAAAAAAGGCTTTACGTTAAAACAAACATTCCGAAATCAATCACTGACTGGGTTGAATTTATGTCTTCTAATCTAAAGGAATTATTGCTAAGAGTGCAAGAGTACTTTATATCAGTATAAAGAAGTGTGACAAGCATTGGCATATACTGGTGAGCAGCGTCAAAAGCCACAATGACCTATAGCGCGGCGACGCACGATGATAGATGAGTGAATCGAAAAACATATCCGTAATTGAGATTTCTATTACTGAAATTGAAGGCGACCGATCCGTTTTTTCCATGTTTGTTTACATAATGTGAGTGGCGTCAGCGCGCTATCGCATTTCGGAAGCGCGGCCGGACGTCAATTTGTATATTGTCATTATGAAAGCGCGAGCAAAGTTTAGCGGCTACCATCCATCATGACGTGACGGCCGCTCGCTCCGATATCGCCTAATACGTATTGATTTCCCACTTAGCGTTTTTCTTGGGAAGCTCGGCGCTCCACCCTTCCGTCCGGCGCGCATTAACGAGCTGTTTGTCCTCCACTCGTATTGTGTCGACACCGCTCCACCGCTCGCCTTGTCTCCTCCTCTTGTACTCCGACTTACAACTGTCTTCGGTTCTTACGTATCTTTAACTATTGTCAACAAGATAAATAAATGTTATAAGAAAATGTGACTTACATTGTCTTATGTACAACGATAATTATGATGCATGAATTGGGGCCATGAAGTATGTTTTGAAATTTTTATCAGCTTTCATACTTTAAACACAGATTTTATGAACTCTGTCAAATTATTTTGAAATTATCGGAACTTTTGTAAACTATCAAATATTTAATATTAATATATAATATATTCATGGACTGTATCTTTATATACTTATTTATTAATCAATTAAAAGTTTGAGAAGTATATAGTAAAAATGTACATATGTTACATGTAAATGGCGAAGAAAAAGATTGCGTCACCGAGGTCCCCTGTGGGGGCGGGCGGCGAGAACAATGGTTTCGGTTCTCACACGTGTGGAGGATTATTTGCATTCGGAAATAAAGAGAGGAATGATAAAAGAAAGGCGCGAGCGAGGTTCCGCCGCCTCGGGCGGGGGGATGGGAAACTAGGAAGTCGGGGGTCGGGGGTGGCGCCTTCGAGGGGGATGGGGCTCGTTACGCGAACAATGGAGAAATAATGTACAGATTGCAGTGAGCGATGCGCCCTGCGCGACTCAGGTGTCTTAGTTCTGCACGGACCTCACGCCTATTGTACTGAAGCCACCCATCTCGTATCGACTTCGTTGAATATAAATAGGTATCTCTGATAGACTTTCTTAACCGACTTCAATGGGAGTTTTATGCGAAGAATTAAACACAATTAAATTTAATAGTAGATTATCATCACATTTTGGCACTCCCTATAGTGCGTTAATACAACACAATTTTAAGAAGTACTCAAACTTGTACGCACATCCACTTGAAGCATTTATATGTTGTATTATTTGTGACTGTGACAAAGCTTCCTTACAATATTTTATACTACTACTATTTATTTAACAGAAAGCTTCTTTTCTCTACTGCGCTCCGCATTACTATTTTATAAACCTAATATAGTCCACTTGGTGTACAATAAACACTACATATCCGTATTATGTTCATGCATCGATTCTTAAAAAGGAAACGTTTTTAGTGGGCGATTATTGTATCCGAACAAGAGTACTTGCAGTGCTAACCAACTACAGATCAACGTGTGAACATTGTATTTAATGAGGGCGTAACGGGCGCGGCGATGAACGACGAGGCCGGATCGCTTAATAAAGGATGCCTTGATAGGAAGCGCAAGCAATCACAACAACAATCACCCTATCCTCGCATGACACCGAAAACGTCCTCGTTCATAAGTATAAATTAATCCATTTAGAGGCGGGCGACGGGCGACGGGCACCGACTGCGCCCGATTAACGGAAGCGTCTACTTAACTAATTTATCCCCGGGTGGTTTTAACAGAATGGATAGCAGTGATTACGAGCGGTGGCGCGGTCGTGTGACGGTCGCCGCGCGGCCACCAGCAGGAAATATCAACAACACGATGAATATTAAATTTACCAACACATCGATGTGCTTGTGAATCGAACGATTGTTTTGCTACACTTCAGCAGCAATGTACAAGAAACATACGTGAGACGTATGACCGATTGGTTTAAAGGGCTGCAGAACGATTCTGCATCGGTAAAACTTCCTACAAATGGACTGATGAATGTCTTTAGGAGGCACTTTCTAATCAGCGACAGATATTAAAGGGAGCCTACTCCCAATATAGAGGGTGATCATGATGTAATTGCTTTTATACGAGTACATGAATCGGACAAAAGCGAACAGTATATTTTATTCCCAACATTCAAACTGTGTCAAGTTTCCTTCTTGTAATAATTTCATACTACATTTGTTGCATATTTAAAGTTGCATTAATTGAGTCAGCTCATCTGACGCGCGACAGCATCCTGACTACGATGCCAAAGGAAAACGCCGTTTAATCCATTAAGGCAATGAAATAATTAACAGTTAACAACTCTTTAGATTGATTTGATAGCTGTCCACTACTTAATTAAGAGCTTATGGAAGTACTCGCTCATATAAAAGGATGAATAAAACTAATCTGCAATTGTATTTTTTCCATTTTGCTATCACTAACACTTTTAAACTAATATGATTATTATAGTACTTATACTTTAAGATAGCAAAATTGAAGTTATCCAACAAACCAGCGACATTTTAATAACATGGATCAAATAGAACAAAAGCATGTGGACCGAGCACTCGACAAGATGAAAGTTAAAAGGGTCGCGGGGGGACGTCGAGGGCGGCGCAGGGGGAGCGGGTTGAATGTCTTATTCCCTCCACAATTCAGAGGTATTTCGTGTTTTTCATACGCAAATATATCCTCGTTATGGAGGCGCACGTGAGGCTGCGATTGCGTGCGCGCTATGGAATACCTTTGCAAGGCCGAGCTACGCCCAATCGTCGTCAAAAAACACAAAGAGCAATCATCCGAAATTTCTGTTAGAAACTATGTAACTCTATGTAATTTTTTAATAATGAAATTTAATTTAATTAAAAATTGTATCAGATTGTAATAGACAGCAACCCAAATTATTGTTCTTCTGATTTTATTTTTATTGCAGGATGCTTGCCCTATTTATTTTATGTGAAGTATTTTAAGGAAGCAATTGTATGGAAATACTAATTTAATAAATTACTTTGTTTTTCACATTTGTTTCACAACTTTTTCTAATAACAATCAACTGCAGATGTTTTTATCCGACTTCCAAAATTAACAAAGTTACAATATCATTTTTTGTAATAAAACAGTACTTACCTTATAATTTAATTCCTTTATGTCACACACAATTTTTTTTAGTTTTAAACGGAGGACAAATAAAAACATCACATTCATCACTATTTTTCCATTTAGAAAGCCACACAATGTTTTTTAGCTTTTATTGATGTTTACCATACCAGAATTTCCCTTCCCTGCAAGTTGAATTTCCCTTCCCCACTAATTAAATTTAATATAGAGTTAATATCAAATATGATAAAATTTAGTGTGATGAAACTCAACTCCGTCAAAAATGAATAATAAATTCTACATTTGCTTGTGTGCTTGATCCATTGTTATGAACAGTTGCAGAATTAATTAACTATAATCACAGCTCCTCACCTTCCATGTCTCTATATATAAAGGCGAGGAGCGTAACCAAAATAAGTTGTATCATGTTAATAGCAGGGAAAAGAGAATGAGAGGAAAAAGAGCAAAGAGGTAAAGGTTTGCATTATGGATGTCACATGGACAGGTGACATGACGAAGAATATGACTAAAATTAAATATAATGAACAACAATTTTGAAGTCAACAGCCAATTGTAAACATACATAGTCTAAGGGCATGTGATTATAAAGTACCCCAATATTATAAGTCAAACTTGGGTAAGCAAGATCTAGATAAGCAAGCAATTCATGGTACTGTCTTGCCGGACAACCTTCGTGAGCGAGAAACTGGGGTTTGGGAGAAAGCAAAAAATATATAGTGGACTTTTGAACTCATTTACCTAGATTCAACTCTATTTATTATGAACATTTTGGTATGAGTATAAGGAAAAACTAACTTGTTTTTCATTTAGGAAATACCCAACACACCAAAACTTTAACCGGCAAACTAGTAATAAGACCGTAATTTATATGTATGTTTTGATAAATAACGCCAAACCTTCAAGAGAGTAATTTTAATCTAGTCTAAACTTCTATAACGGAACTAATACAGGATCGTTTTAGGGTTTTTGTAACGCCACAGTGCCTTTTACAAATCTTAAATATTTCACTTAAATCAATGACTTATTTACTAAAAGGATTTGAGAAAGATTCCAAATAATGTTTCAAGTAGTATCCCACTAATGTAAACAAAATCAGTTGTTTAAATCTTACCTCTGTTTGGTCAAATTCCTCCAAAAGTCTGTCATTCCTTTGTTTTTCATAAAGAGCACGAGCCAATGCGCTTCTAGGACGATATAAACCATTAACAGCCATTACTTGACTCTTTTGATTCTCCACTAAGCTCAGTCTTAGATTCTTATATGAATAATGTTTTTCTTTTGGACAAATATCTTGACATACTTTGTTGAGATAACAATAAAAACTGTCTTTGTTATTTTGATCAGAATTGTACAAAATTTCTTGGCAAGTATTAAATATTAAATTGGAAAAAAGGAGGTAAAACAATAACATTAAATGTTTTCTGTCGTTTAGGTTGTCAACGTTTTAAAATAACCTCCAAAATGTGGCACGCTCAATAGTTTCAGATATGAATACATTTGTACAATGGATATACTTTATACAAATAACTAGTGGTTTTATACTATTACTACACGGAATTAGAAAAATTCGTAATCCACAATAACTTTATTGTTGATACTTGATACGTCAATGTCACATGTGTTTTGCGATAAGCGAAAGAGGGCGCGCTATGAACTGTCAAGAAAAAACCGAGGTATGACACAGATTATGAAAAAATATTGCGCGATTTTTTTAATTACTATACGCGTTAGAACATTGGAAAGGTTTTAAGTTCTACGTTAGTGAAAAGACACAGATATCATCAAACGCAAAATATAAATCTGATTGTATTTTAATAGGAATAGCAGTCTAAAATTGTAATAAAAATACGGAAAGTTATTTAATATTAAATACAAAAGGAAATCAAGTGCTAGTAAAAAAGTTATTGCTAGTAAAAAATATACCAACCATTTGTTGTTTGGATTCTATTGATGCCCTCGCAACAATTTCACGAAGAACGTTATTCATCATATTTACTGCTTTTACCAATTCACCGAAGTATCAAGGAGTAAACTTCTAATTATAAACACAATTAAACAACGTTTTAAACTATAAGAAAGCACAGTTGCTTGATGGAGGCATGTGACAGTACTAGAGTACTTTACGGTATATTGTTTGGTGAGAGGTGGGAGATTTTATTGATTTATTTATAAAAAGTTGAGATCTAAATCCCGGTTCGGCCTTGGCCGTGACCGGCCATCGTCCGTTCGCCGCCACAGCGCTGCGCTTGATCACCTCTATAATTTCGATAGAATTAACAATCAAAAATTTAGATTGTCATACGTGACCCATATTTGCCTATAGGTTCTTAATTTTTTACTTTAAAAAGTATTTTTGTTACACAATTTTTGTTTTGTTTTTTAAGCAAAATAAAATTCATTTTGTGACCTGTTTAATTTTTTATGATATAGGTAAGCCCATAAACCTATCTGGCCCGGTGGCAGTGACGCTGTTATCGTTACACATAAAAAAATTAAAAATAAATAGTAATAATAAAAGATACATTTGCTTGATGTTAATGTCGAAAAATATTGTGTCTTAAATAGTTGCAGATTTTAGACTGTAAAACAAAAAATCTTTCCTGCATAATATTATTTTGAATGAAGTAGACAACGCTTCGTTACGGTTCACGTTGCAGTTAATTTTTCAACGCTACAGTTAATGTAAGTACATAAACAATTTCCTTACCTTTTTTTCGACCGGAAGAACTTTTGGCTGGTGGAAATTTGCCATAGTTTTGTTGTAAATCTTTTTCTTGTTTATTATTTCGATGGCTTGAAGTGAGTCCTAATATGACGAATTCCGCACTTATAGTGGCTATCTTCAGGTATCGTTATGTAGGTTTTAGATAAAATATTTGTCAAATATGATAAACGGCGGCGGCAGATAACTCGATGTTAACACGTCGTTTGCCAGATATTTCTACCTAATTTACGTAAATCGTAACATATTTATAACAAGTAGTTTTTTCACAACTGCAAATATTAAAGTTCCATTTGTATAGATTGAGGCAAAAACTATAAAATAACAATGTTAAGCGGTTTAATAAATACAATTATACAATAATAATTTATAAACGAATACTATAAAGAATTGAGAACTATACTATAATTAACAATAAGTACCTAGAAAATTGTAATAAAAGATAAAAGAGTAAAATAATTGTTTTGCGGGTTCAATATGGCTTTTGGATGACGCGTCGCTTGCCCGGAGCGGTGTCCGCTGCGCCGGCGCGCGCGGGACATTTAAAATAATTACAAGCCATCGGAGAGATGTAACAGCCGGTGTTTTGAGACCATTACTTATTTTTTAATTCCGAAAAATTGTTTTAAAAGCACACACTTAGAGCCTATTGACGCATGGCAGACAATAAATGAAATTTGTACAATTTTTGTGTAATGCTTTTTTATGTTAGTTTAGTTGTTAAAATATCGAGGTATCTATATATCTATGTTTTGAATAATTTAGAAAATTAGGTTAAAACATAAATATATAAATAAGCGAATACTAATAAAAATTGGTAATTATACTGATGATGCTAAGAAATCAAGGTGAATTAGGCGGATCTTTCTTTTTCATGTATGAAGTTAGCTTTTTACATGGTGGACAAATTTCTTCTTTCCATTTTTTTTATTTTTTCAATAATAATTCTAAGATATGGATGCAATATCATTTTATATTGTATACTGTTTTCTGCTAATAAAACAGGTAAATAGATCTAAATGCAACTTAATGGCGATATTAAAAAGCAAGTGCTACTTGTGGTAATGTTGGTTTCATCATAAAAAAAAGAAAAATGTAAGTACATTACGGTATGTGTTTAAAGCACACATATTCATATAAATATACACAGCAGATCGCTTAAGTTAACACGAAATTAAACATTCCGGTCGGCGATAGCGCGAGGAGGTGCGCTAAAGCAATACAAAATCAAGCGGTCGGTTTAATTTAAATCAGTGCTCGTAGTTTTTGCACCCCCGACCGCATTCTCACAGCGGCGAGACTGCATGCACTTCAATTCTGATTGGATCATTACCGAGTTCATCATACCCCGTGCGATCCGCCGCAGAGAGCGTCTCCCCGCGCTCTCCGCCCGACCCGTCTTCGCCCGTCGCCAGACAAACGAGCCAGACCACATCGCACACGAATTATTCCATATCATGATTATTGGAACATTATTGCACTCCGTAACTAACAATTGACATTAGGAAATGCAATTTCATATTGATTTCGTAATCTCGAGCGTCGTTTATTTTTATCAATGCAGCAAATCTATCTATGATTTGCGGCTTACCATCTCGTGGCATGCTTGTTTTCTGCGGCTCCGTGCCCGAAGGGAATGTCATTAAAAGCTCGATGGTGGATTAGGCAGTTTTAAGTCTACAGGCAGAACGGCGGAAATCGGACTTTAGCCGAACAAAGGGTGGGAATAAAGCGAGAAATTATCTTTTCGATGAAATACAAACCGCTAAGGTGGTAATTACACGGTTACAGATGGAGGCGTTGAGTTATCAAAATATAATAATTTTTCACATCGGCCGGAAGGTGTCGTGCGGTCACGTCTCGCGGTCGCAACGCTCGCTGAACGATCTGATTTCGACAGCAGTTTTAGAACAATAATCTAAAGTACTGTTCTCATTAAAAATATCAGTTATAATTCATAAAGATACTATTTTGTACCTTTTCATCATCATTTCACCTACTTATAATCATCGTCGATGTTTTTTGTCTGCTAATGAATATGAGAATAATTAATTTAGTTTGAAGTAAAAGTTTCACTAGTTGCATTATATTATAGTTACGAGGAATGTATCTATTATAAAGTGATGGTACATATTAAATGCCGCATGGAATTGTCTTTATTGTGGTATTTGTCGCGAGTCAACAATACACTCATCACGTTTCTAATAAAAATCTTTCGCTGCACATCTGTTGTGTTGCGCAACCGAGTTTATTATCGTTAATGGACGCTCCTCTTGTCTATGGTATGTCTGATTATTGCGACTTTTGTATTGTTATCAAATACTTTATAAATGTTTATCCATTTTACTTAACGGTAAATGTATTCATAAATGTTTTTATTTAAGATGTTGTAACTGTATTTTAATTATACAAACGAAGCAAAGGTTTCTCTTTTTGTTTTTTATTAATGCAAGATTTATGGTATATAATTAATAATGTATATTAAAGTTAAGTGAATAGTCGATGGTTAGTTTTAAAATCTAAGTTTGTTTTATCAACTAATTTTAATCAATAACTCCAAAATAGCAATAGTATTATTATTGAATGTATTGTAATAGGTTGAATGTGATGAAACATGAGCGTGCAGAGTGAAAAAATTTATTAATTTTGCATAATATTTTTTCTCAACTTTTGAAAACTGGTAAGACGACTTAAACCATTCTTAAATTGTTTCGGTAATGGTAAAATATAACGATTATTACCTTAGCCAATAATCATTACAATCGGATTGTAAAGAATTAAATATAATTCGAATAATCGGTACTGGAGCGATGTACCTTGTGACTTTTAAGAGACAGGACCTATCAAGCCGTTCATTCCCCTGTTTCAAATAAAAATGAACAATGGGTTCAAAGCTTGCTTACTCGTATGCTCGTTATGCGAGTGTTGATTTTTGCGTTCGTAAATACTTTCAACTATACGTAACACTCTGAATGATATGCTCAAGTGGTCATCTTTACTTTACCTGTCGCGAAAGTAACCCAGAATTTATTTACTTCAATAGCGTCGGTCTTAGTCTAGTCCGTTACTTTATAGTCAAAGGATGCAACAAAACAATTGTAGGAGGCGGCGCGGCGCGAGGCGGCCGACAGCGGAGGGCACTCGAGATTTCAATTTAGGACGTGATGATGCGAGTTTTCATTTACATTAGGCTCATGAAATCGATTACATGGGGAACGTCAAAAATCCACGTAATTGCGTTTCGAGTGATAAAGAGAGACAATAATCATAAATTAAAAATAATTTTCAGTGGAAATTTACACTATTATCTTGTAATGGTTAAAACACGGTTCTATTTTGTATTTGACCTAGCTTTTGCTCGCAACTTCGTCCGGGCGGAATAAAAAAAAATCAAGTTGAATAGTTGTAATATTTTATTTAAGACTATGTTCTATATCCGTGCCAAATTTCAATAAGATATGACGAACCGTTGCAGAGTTGTCGTGTAATCAAAATCAACCGTGTATTCTTCCAGACTGTGTTCTAAACATCCAAACATCCATTCTAACATTCGCATTTATAATATTAGTAAGATTATATAAAATTATTATTTGGTATTTTAATGTGTTGTCTATTTTTGTCTAAATGTTTTAACATCTGTGTGGCTAATGACCCCGACAATATGAGAAGACATACTCAAAATCAAAAGAGAAAACATTCATTATGAGCATTAGTTTTATTTACACAATTCACGGACGGTCAATACTTTTTTTGGCATATATGGATTTACTTTGGAATATTTCAGTGTTCAAATTGAAGATACAAACATGTCTTACTTATTGATGCTTACTTTATAAACAGATGCTAGACGTTTTGCTTATAAAATCAATAAAGTAGTTAACGGCGCGCCGCGGCGAGAGAGCGCTTGCTCTCTGCTGCAGACTTCGTTGTTAAAGTAGAATTTATCGCCGATGCAAATTACAAGGAAAATAATAATGAGTCCAAGTCATATCTCATTACTTAAGTTGAAGCCCAACGACTGTGGACAGGCTAAGAAATCAGGATGCAATTTGATAAACGTTCCATAAGGTTATAAAAGAAATTAATATGCAATGTATTTGCAACCGTATTCGTAACATCATAAAGTTCATTTTGTTAGTAAATAAAAGGGGTACATATAGTTTTTTAGAATTTACATGAAGCAAAAGGCGTTCGTTAGGCAGTTCCATAATTAAAAAATTAAATTGACGCCTGGTCGGGCAAGTGCTGAAAACTGCACTGGAACCACTTGAGTGATGCGCCGGCGTGCTCTTTTATTTTGTAATTTATTCGCTGTTCTTTTGATCCTTGTAAAAGGCCGATATAATAATGTACGTATGTTTATACTAGAATTGTCTAGTCATTTTATAAGACTAAATGAGACGTTCATTAGAAATATTGCAACTACTTTATCAATTTATAATAACGACTACAACAAGAATTTATGCATGCACATTTCATTTTGTGTATTTAATCAAAGTGTCTACGAAAATAAATCATGGTAAAAAACTACAAAAAATCACCTCAATGAAAAAAGAAAACGAAAGAAACATATAACTAGAAGTAGTTATGAAGTGACGCAATAAACAATGCACTAATTTGCACGTCGTAAAGACGTATAATTAATTTAATCCTGGCAACACTAAGCGGTGTTAAGTGCTTGTATCACTGCATATTTCGTCTCCGCGTCATTTAGATTGCGGGAACAAATTGCGAGGCGCACCTCAAGGCGCATCAGCGCGCCGAGAATAATTAAGGCCTCTTATAATTACCTGCGTCGGTGTTTAAAATGCAAATGTTGTCGCCCGCAGAGTCTTCAACGCGTAATGTATGCGAATTGGGAAGAGATAAGAGCTAAAGATTTACACCTTGACGTGCCCCGTCCCGGGCCTTTACCGTTCGTTGACCGAGAACGATGCGAATTTTATGTCCGTGCCGTGTTACTGTTGTCATTTTTATTTAAAGAATCATGTTGCTAATGAAAAAAGACACGCCGCTCATTTGGTGTTAAGAATCAAGTGGTATCACTAACAGTCAGATCAAAATTAAGTAGGTTGGTTTAAGATGGCATTCTGTAGGTTGTGTGTTATGCACAAGCGTATGTTAAAATATTGTCACTAAAACAGTGGTAGTTCCGACAAGAAGGCTGTCCGCGTTTTCGTCTGGGCAAAATTAGAAAAGAAGCGTAAAATATGCCCGTCCATCAGCTATCTTTCAATGAAAGTCCCGGCCAAAACGGCACAGCCGTTTCTGAGTTAGCGATCACCTTCGACTTTTCGGCGTGGATTAAAAAACAAAAAAGTAATAAAGGTAAAAACAAATACATGAAATATTTTTTCGTCACATTCATACATACATACAAAATATCTAATTTCATTAACTGTAAAAATATCATCTTAAATAGACACATGTAGAAATAACGAATTCCCTATACTCTGCTATACTACCAGAATATTGCCACGCGAATGCGCTTTATCAACTTAGAATTTTGCCTTCACTTAATACCAGGTACGGATAGAAATAAGGTGGTTGTGAAGTTTGAAAAAAAAAGATATTACACGATATACTCAAATTGCATATTGTCTAAATAAGAACTATCACGGTGTAAAGGTAAAAGAAAAAGACTTTTTGCGATACGTCAAAAAATACCTTTGTTTTAGGTGTGATCGGTGGGAACTTTGACACCTGTTTGTAATTTTGTGCAAAAAATCGGTGTTACTTTTGTGACAGGCAAATTTAGAGGGTGTCATGTGATCTGTTAATGCTTTTATGAACAATGAATCTTGATACTTTATAAAGTTATTTGATTTAGTTTACACCATTATTGCATATCGAAAGTTGATGTTATTAAAGTAATGATTTTGCAAAGTCAGACTAAATACTATAAAATCTAGAAAAAAAAATCAGTACATAAATTATTCACAAAGAAAAAAAAGGAGTATCAAAAATGTTTGTGCGAACTACATTAAAATACACGACAATGCATTTTTTTAAGTTCATTCAAAATGTTTAAGCTGTCAAATGGTCTTGAATTTAATGAAACGCAATTTTTTTCCGAAATCGTGGCTTTTTTATCTGTATCCAAAAATATTCTAAATTAAATTTGAATTATGATTGTTAACGTATTTACGTTATTTAGGCAATAAAAATTACATACTAACACAATATCCAATCACAAACATTTAGTGGCAATACAAAAGAGTGATCGCACACAAAACGTACGTTGGCAACACAGACGTGACAACAAAAGCCTACAGATCCTGTTTGTCCGGCGGGAGGCTTCCGTGATTTAATACAAATTATTATTAGAGGACATAAATAACGGTACAACAGGGGCGAAGCTAGCAGAAGGTTCTTAATAAGTAATAAAGGGGTCATCTTTCATGACTGCAGCCGAGGTGGACAGAATTAACTCGGGACACTTGCTTTTCCGTGTTTAATGACGTTCAGAAACTAATTCATAACACAGCTGGCTCAATATCCTGAAAATAGGATGATTTAAGAACAGTATTTTATTAATGAAATACATATCAATCTATAAGATCAGAAAAAGACACGGTAAGTCGAATTCGCACTAAATATTTAGCAAGATTTAAAGATGACTGTTAAAGAAAAACTTACTTATCCCGAACAATACGGTTATAACATTAAAAGGGTAAAAGTTGATTTCTTGTATTAACCGTAACAAGCGTATAAATATGAAAACGTATGAAATGAGGAAATTAATATTGCAGGTGCGTAGAAATGGCAGAAGGCAGTTTATTGGCGTAATTCATTCATCGATGTGATTAGTGCGAGCCGTGTGAGGAATACTCAGGGGCTGTGGCTAGTGCAACACCACGTATAATTGTGTGGTTGATACAACCCTTTGAAAGCTGTTCGGTTATTATGATATGATTGATTGCGGTTTTACTGGAAGAAAAATAATTGCAATGGAATATTCATTCATAAGGTAACAAAGTTTTTTCCCGTTTTATCGTGACCGTTAAATTGAAGACCGGAATATGGACTCTGTCTGTCGGGTATTTTTTTTAATAAATATCTCGTTAATTGTCGTCTAGCATTGTGACCATTTTCAAAAAGATTTATTTTCTTGATAGAGTTTTTCAAGAAACACAATCTCTGTTCTAATTCTTTATCAATTTAAATGGTAAAAATATCACTTGAAAGCAAATGATTCCCTTTTTTGGTGAAACAGAGATAAAGATGTAGTTTAAAATTAATGTTTTCATTAAAATAAAATAGAACATTTTGCAAAATGTATTTTTTATCAATCGATATCACTTTTTAATGAAAATATATTAACAAAAATAAATTAAGATGTCTTCGTTGTCAGGTTTATACCGCTCAATATTTAGACGTCATCGACGTCTAACTGGTGGGTGGTATAAACCGTTGGATCACTGCTAACAGGTGTGATGTCATCTTAAGTTCATCTAAATAGTGTTATTAATAAACTGTACTTAGGCTTTATCTATATTATTTGTACTGATGATTATTTTTATGAAATTATCGCATTCGTAACAGACTTGTATATGTAAAATTTGACGCAATAGTTTTGTTTGTGCGTTAGTATAGGAATATCAGTTATTAAGTTTCATCTTTTATACGTACATATTAAGATTAGATATATTAAAAAATAAACAACTAGCTAAAGCATATTCTATAAAGCCTCTTTAATAAATCATGATACTTGAGACGAATCTAATATTAAAATAAGTTAGGTTTCGACGGAGCGTAATATCCCGCAAAACCCTGCAATCCGAAAGCCTCTCACTTTGGCGATATCAAATTCAACTTGTATTAAGGCCTTTCTGAAATAATTTTGATAGCTTCAAAGCTGAAAGGGTTAGCGGGGAGCCGGGGAGCGCCGCAAAGCGCCGTGGCCCAGCCATTATAACACTAATCGGCGGAGTGCCGACTGCCGACTGTCGGCTTTCTAAATATCGCTTTTACGCATATTTATCGAACCATAAATAACGACTCTATGAAAAATATAAATGTTCTCTTTTTTCTATCGCTTTCCGAGTTTCGCGTTTTTTTTTATAGAGTCAAAAGCTTGAACAGACCACTTTCGCATTATGGAATTGCCAAAACTCCATTTCCCGACGTATAACAAAGTGACGTAACCAAAATATATTGTAATCAAATTTCCATCGTATGCCGTCGCAGGAAAGTTGATTTTCATATGTGTGAATTTATTAGTTAGAATATTCAGTAAGTTGTATCAACAGTGAGCGTAGAAATGAGATATTTTGGCAGTATTACGCAAATTGGATAGCTTTCAACACTCAACGGAGTAGGTTCGGAACTTTCGCGGGGAAAATTGAATTAAAAATATCATAAGACGTAAATATGTATAGAGGCCGTAATGATGTTGCTCGGAACCGCAAGTGCAGCTGAAGACGACGTACTTTGGAATAGAAAAAGCCACTGCTTATTTTAAATTATATGAAGTTCATACATACTTATTCGTTGTATTTTAACAAGTTGCTAAATCAAATTGTTTTACACATAAATTATATTGTCATTGTCATTAGATATTATACCTGATGTTATATGGTTGGATACAAAAAATCAAAACGATCTCCGAAAACAGGACCTTGGTAATTTTTGATAATTACATAGGAGCGGCCTAAAATTACCCGATCGGACTACTTGAGCGTGGGATGAAGACAACACACATACACGTCAATAATTGTTCCTTATTAAAATGGACGCTAATCTTTTACGAAGCAGAGCCGGGCGAGCACCGCATTATGCCTAAGAATCGACAGCTATAATTTTTGTTCAATCAAGATTTAATTGTTTTAATGAGGCAGCATGCGTGAATCGCCGGCCCAATTATTGTTTATTTTTAATCGCCTCCAGTGGTTTTTATGTTCGCAACCGGCCGGCCACGGCGCCCTCGGGTGATCATTTTCATTATTTTAATAATGTAAACTCCCAATAATAATTTACTTTGATTTGGGGCTAAACACGTTAAGACGTATTTATGGATTCCACGAGACCGGACTCGAGAAATTTGGTTCGATCGTTTGATAGTTAATTAATGGACGTTTAAGTAATTATGATAATGTAATGAAATAAAAAAATAACTTGTTAATATTTAATAATTAACATAAATATTAGAAGAAATTAGTTGCGCGAATCGACTCATCAGAAACGGGAAGCAACAAATCTTTACGAAGTAGTGGCTTAAAGTAGACGTATAGTTTAGTAAACATTTTGAACCCGGACTATATTGCTGGTATATGTACTACAAACTAATGCTTTAAACAAATATAACAAAAAAAACAAAGACATGAAACATAAGAGCTAGTCGTTTTACATTCAATAAGGTTTACAGAGCGAATAACAATAACGACAAAATGGACCATTTTACTAAAAGTGGACAAACCTCAATTAGGTGCAATTGTAATAGCGACGTAGTGGAAATAAATAGGATCGTGGTCCATTAGCGGAGAGTTAATCTCGATGACGGAACACATTAGATGCCGCGGTAATGAGCGAAGCGTGGACCGCCACGACGATTTACAAACTCCTTAAGGCGTTCGAAACATACTGCCTTCCATAAGCCTATTTTAGAGTGATAGTTAATTGGTGCGGTGATATTGTTATACGGTGACCCAGTCTCATCGTAAGAAGGTAGCTACGACGTGATGTTCGGGTGATCAATTGGACGAAAAAACATAACGTTATAAATTATGTTTTACAGCTGAGACATGTTGCAACTTTTAA
Organism: Papilio xuthus; assembly: GCF_000836235.2. NCBI lineage: Eukaryota > Metazoa > Arthropoda > Insecta > Lepidoptera > Papilionidae > Papilio > Papilio xuthus. The sequence goes on from NW_013531704.1 coordinate 3,088,387, forward strand.
TTTATTGAATTAGTGTTAAATATTATAATAGTTTTATCGGCCGAAATTAATGATATAATATAGTAAAACATTATAAGTAATTAAGTTAAGTATAACGTTTAAGGTTAGTTAATAGTTTATTGCAATTTCATTGTAACTGTGGTCTTAAATGATAATGTTACTCTTGTCCCCGGGCTGTGATTAGAGAATTTACGTATATTGTTGCAGTGTGGGGCCGTCGGTTGCGGTTACGTTGCGGCGGCAATAAATACTGTTCACTGACACCTCAATTTCGAAAATCTAAAGGTCTATAAAGTTCGACGAGAGCAATGATAGAAAATTAGCAACATCCTAGTAAGAGTTGGGGTGAGGTATGGCTAGCCCGAGGCAGTCGCGGCGCACAATGGCCGCGCGCACCACACGACGACAATGTCCCGGGACACCCGCCGCGGGCCAGTCTCACTCGCCACGATACCAATGGATTAAGGAGACAAAAAAGTTTATAAACGCGAGATATTGATTTATTCGATCTAATTATCGAATAATAACCTAGTTTGCATCTCTCGTTATGACGGTACGATAATTTAGTCCTATTATGGGAGGTCGTAAGCGGTGACCGTCCGCTAGGCGCGCAACGATTGATAATAATCGCTCGCGAAGTATAATGGCGTACACCCACGGGTAATTATTGTTGTGTAGTCGTGAGTTCGTGAGGCGCTGGGATAGAGGAATGCATCTCCTTCGGGGGTTGCAATGCAGCGACGCGGGTCCATCTCGCCCGCGCCCGCGTAAATAACTGATCATCTTTCCTTGCTAATGATAGTGTTGTGGTGCTTCATATCCTTCACCTCTTCGTGTAGATAATATAATTACTTGCAAGTAATAGTACTTAGAGTATAGCCAAGCTTATTTAACCTCTAAATCACTAGCACTTACGAAGTCTTGATATTAGACATGGACAATTCATAATTGTAAATAATGATTTATCCCTATATGCATATATTTCTTTATTTTATTGTAGTCTGTTTCACGTCTGGAAGAAGTATAAGTAAAAGCGAGTTGAGTCATAAGCAACGTTAAAATCCGTGTTGAATCGTCTGCAATTCAAACGTGAAGAACACTCTCGAGGGAGCCATTATTCGGAAACGTATAGCCGCTTATGCAAATTCGGGGAAGCGCAATAAAAGTCGGTTCGAATGCGTTTGCTGGAAGTTACAATGAAGTCATTCCTTTGTGAGACGCTGGATGACCACCGCCACTGCCCGGGGACAGGTCGGCGGAATGCATCGCGAACGTACGACTGTTGCATTGATGTTTGGTCACGGGGCATCGCGGCGTACAGCTCGAGCTACGTTAATAGCGTATGGTGGCCGTGGGCTCCGTTATCCCTCGTAGCTAATGATTGGCCGGCATTAAGTCCCGGCCGTTCCATGCGATTATTGGATCTAGCAGATAATTTTATATCGCATTGTCCCGGAGCGTAAAATTTTCTGTTGTTATTACGGGATAGCGCGCCCGACCCGCCGACCGCCGAGAGATGCCTCTATCTCGTCATCTTGCGAGCGCTGAACAAATTAGCAATTAGGTTATACCTATAATAACTTGCAATGGTTTATGTGATTTTTCTTTTTCTATTCACTCAATTGACAATTTGTAATACATAAAACAATGATTCTTTATTTTTTTAAGAACACAACCAAATCACAACAGAAAGTATTAATTAGGTTTACAGGAAAAAAAATACAAACCATTATCAGTATCTATTATATAAGTCTATCTGTTTACACTTATGTACAAAGCAGGAGTAGTCAGCATTGACATGTTGTTGGAGCATTTATAAGAACAAAGGTAGTTCTCGAGAGTCTTATAAGTCAGCGTTGTTAACCTACCGAGCCGACATTGTAATTTGTCATCTAAATAACAATATAATTGTAATAAATGCCAAAGATAACTGGCGATTTTATGAAGAAATTAGGAATAGAATTATCTCTGTACAAGCGAGACGGCTCGCACCTCCGGCACCGACCTCACGAGCTCGACTCGCGAGCTGTAATGAGGCCTCTAAATCAAACAATAGCATTAAAGTGTCAATACAGACGCGATAACACCTCGGCGTTTTCTTTTGCGCTTGGAATTATGCCCATAAATCCGTACAAGGCCCGCAGATCCTACCACGAGTCCGCGATAACTTTACACTTGTAGCCGGCCACTTTGTTATCCGATGTCTCTCATTTTGGTCTTAGAATCTTAATTTCTATTAAAACAATATAATACTTTAATACCAAATGAAATGAGAAAGAGCAAAGTCACGGAATAAATCTACTTAGAAGTTGCTAAAATGTCATATTTTAGTAGGTGTAGTAGAAAATGATTGTAGCGTCAATATCTTGATGGTTACGGTCACGGATTTCTAATCACGAGTTCAGGGGTTCGATTCCTGCCATTCGACTATTGTCGTAAACCATGTCCTAGCACAAGCAAAGAGCTTAGTTGGATTGGTACAAGAAATATTAGCAAATGAACAAAAATCTACAAATACTTGAAAAGTGTCAGTTACTGGTTACTTGTATATAGGACTATGAAATCTTTGTTAATGCTTGTGTATTACAATCGTTTTTACTCTTTGATACACTTAGTAAACTCACTTGATATTTGGTATTTCATCGTGATAAATGACTATCGGCATTATGTATTGTTTCTATATTTCATGAGACCATTTTAATATCGACATTTGTACATAATTTGAGAAAATTATAGAAGAGTTGAGGACATTTATAGGCTGTATTATTACGTGACTTATAATATTAAGAAACTATAAAAGATATTTTGGAACATAAATTATAATTTATTTCTAAATCCAATTACCATGATCTTTAAATATCATGTTCGATTATGTCATTTGCTATATAACCAAAAGCGAGTTTCGATTCAACAAAATACATTTGACAAGCATTCTCTCCCGATACTCGTACGAAATTTGTCAGCAGTTTTAATTTATTTTACTATGATTTTGTAATCTTACAAGTAGTGTAAATGCGAATGTTTATCCATCTAAATGGATGGATGTTCTATTGTAGGTATCTCCGGAACGGCTCAACAGATCTCGCTGTAATTTTTCATATATGTAGAACATAGTCTGGAAAAACACATATACTATCAGTTTATTTTTATTTCGCGCGGACGGAGTCACGCATGACAGTTAGTGTTAAATAAACGTAACTCAACAAACTCAATGCGTCTGCTGGGATTTATTGAAATAGAATTTCCAATTAATGAGACTAGTGTGAGCGCTGCTGTATGTATGGTCACCTCGTACGAAGGGGTGGCATTTGTATAGTTGTACAAATTGCTCGGCGCGTGTTTATCTACGCGCCGCGACCCCTGGCTCCAATTTATCTTGAACCCCTTTCGTCCTCACGACATTCCATTGACTTTGTAACATTTTGTACTAACGTTACTGCTCTTATTGCGTTTAGATAGGATTATTAACTAAAACAATTCAAAAATAAAAACAAAAAGTAACTAAGAAAGCACTAAATTAGATAAATCTTAACCTTAAAATTGAACTTAATTTACTTGATTAATCAAGTTTACAATTGTGATTTTTAATGTTGCTAAAAAAGGTACATTCAGGCTACAACTATTTGCATAAGGATAAAATGGTAAAATAGCGAACTGATAACTTTTTTTTATTTTAAAACAAAGTAAAAATGTGTACAATCATTAACACGATATTATGCACGTTTTAGTATAATAACATTCGAGAGCGTCTGAGTGTATTGTCGTTTAAGTTCCTTACACTGAGAGCTCGTAATCCTCATTGAGATGCTCGGGGTAAGCAGAGAGACCATTAATCACCTCCTCCTGGCGCCAAACTTTGTCTATTCACCCGCCGCTCCACCTCGCTCCGATATTTTCTTTAACTTTTAAGCTTTCCACGAAACTTTTTATTAACTTCTTATTTTAAGTATTTTGAATAGTAATACATCTTACGAACGAGTCTGAGGTTTTTTATATCTGTATTCTATATGATCTGTTTGAAATAGGAAAATTATCTAAAGTTTGAACATCTTTTAAATAATTAATGAGATAAGAAAGAAATTTCCTTTTTTGTATTAATTAAAAATTAAAGAAGATATACCAATCAGACGCATAATTTTTGCATTAGAATGTGTTTTTTTGAAAGAAACTATGGAAATAACGAATGGAGTCCTCGAAAATTATGATCGTAAAATTAGATTATTAAATTGAGTTTGTGGGCAAATTGCGCATGTCAATTTCATTACATTATGCATCATTTCAATGTAGCTCAGAATTAGTTCCACCTTATTGCCGACTTGAGAATTTTTATCACAGCTAAAGCAATCAGAGCGCCAATAATTTCCCTCATAATGACTTAGCGGTCGTAAAATTTGAGCATTGCGCCAAAATGGTGGCACATTAAAATTCTCTCCCCATCGTTATAACTGGAGTTATCGGCGGGCACCGATCCGCCGCCGACGATCGGGACAATCGGCATTTCCATCTCAATCGCCCCCGCCCCGCTCCGCGCCTGGTTCGCCCGCCCGCACGCCCTCGCGTCCTAGAACACCCGCACCCGTTAGTTTTCTTTTTTAAATCGCGCGTTAAGGATTTGGCGTGAATGCGTGAAGGGTTGCTGCCACCCCACCCGGACGTCCCGCCTACTCATATGTCCTCGTCTCCTTCGCGACACACGATACTAAAGGCCTAACTAAAAATTTCTGTTTTTGGTCATCTAAGAAATCAAGACCTACTAAAGAAAAGTGTCAATGTAAGAAAAGTTTAAAGAGATCACTTACATGACCTTATTTGCTCGATGATTTAGTTCGAACTTGTTTCTTCTTCGCGAACTTAAGTATGTTTTGGAAGTTTAGACATGACACGGCGAAAACGGAGGGAGACAACTTTTCACAGTACGTGTATTTATAAATGCATCTTCATATCGAAAAGGGGTACAATACTCACACACTTAAAAAAGACTATAATGCAACTATGTCTCATATATGTAAAATAATGCGGCCGATATATCTTTAACCTCCTTGGGGGGGTTGGAAAGGGTGTGTGGGGTTAGAAAAGACCCCCGCGAGCGACTTATTCCGATATAATCAATAACTTAGTGAGATCCCCTTTGCATCCGGCCGTGTGACAGTTGCCCCAATCGAACGGGCTAAGGGTTGTTTCTACTTTTTTGTTCAAACAGTGTCTGATTAGAGACGCGACTTTGCCCACGAGCTTTTTGAAGTTGATGTTGTTTCACGAATGGCTAGCTCTTAGCCGTTGCTCATTTTCTGCTCTTTCGATAATCAATGTTTGCCCTTTCCTTTTTAAAGTACACTTATGTAAATATTAGCTGACGGAATCCAATTTACATAATGTCAATCTTTGTGCTTTATCAAATGTTCGCTTAGATGTTAATTTAAGATGAGTAAAGAGTTAAACGAAAAGTGTACATACGAGACGTACGTTTCTTATATTTAGGTACAACTGCTATAAAATATACATAACCAGCTGTGGTATGTTTCCTCTGCGAGGAATAAAAACACTGAATTAGCTTATGTGTTTTTTCAGGCTTATTCTATATATGCCAAATTATAGCGAGACGCCTGTAGCCGTTCTGGGGATGCCTTCAAACAAACATGCGTCTATCCATCTAAATATTCACATTTATAATATTAGTAAGATATATTTTTAATGTAGCATGTTAATATTTTTAAAATAAATATATGAGCCAAACGCTACAACCCAAACTGAAGTATTATTAATTGCAAATGAATAACGGAATATAATTACGTGTCTAGTCATTTTTTGGTCATCAATGTTTATTAAATTAATGATGTTGAATTCAATTCTAGACTTGTGAATTAGGACTTCGACTTTGTCATTAAAATACAGGAACTCATTATTTCTTAACCAAGATGTCTGTTTCAAATCGAAGGGTAATTTCTCGTTTAAATTTAAAAAATATAAATAAATTAATCGGCATATATAATTTTTTTCAGATATATTACTTACAACTAGTTAACCTTTTAAAAACTGGGCAGGTTCGGTTAAAATTAACCTACGTTATTCTGTGTCCATTCAAACAATGAAATCTTCGTATTTATAATATTAATAGATGTTGCCCGCGACTCATCCATAGCCTATGTGTTCTACTAGCCTACATTCTGTATCTGTGCCAAATTTCAATGAGATCCGTTGAGCCATTCTGAAGATTCGTATTTATAATATTAGTTAAGATAGTAAGATAAGGTTTTTAAGATTGATATTTAATGTAAGTATGAGTTATTTTTTTGCTTGCATGCTTTTAATGATAGCGACCGGATTTGGAAAAGCTATAGGACTATCAACGCCTGGAAAGGATAATTAGCAATAGAAAAAATGATAGGGTGAAACTTAGATTACTCAGACGCTTGTTATCATAGAGCGCGGATCAATAGAGCCAGGAGACGGACATAGGATACTATTTATTCATTTTTTTTCGAATTTATGCCTTGAAGAGCTGTTTTTATTTAACTTACTAATATTATAAATGCGAATGTTTAGATTGATGTGATGTGGATGGATGGGTGGGCTACACTAATTAGGTTTTTTTTATATAATATATCTACCCGGACGGAGTCGCGGGTGACAGCTAGTTGAATATGAATGAAAGTTATAGTCATTAGTATGGAGATGTTTTTGTAGATATATAAGTTTTATATGTATCTCAAAATGTCGACGAGGAATTTATCTATATCATTATCTTTCTGGATACTTCATAAGTTTGAATGATAACTGTCTTGTTTATTATTAACCATTGTTTTCGCGTGATCATACGTTTCTTGTGGAAAAAAACTATAACAAGACAGCAGCTAGCAGGCTGTCTTTGGGTTATTAATGATGATGCTGAACTAAGCAGGTTACTAATGAGACAGAAATCGTTAATTTTACTTAAATAATTAGCCGTTGTAGATTAAATTATGTGCTCAGTGGTCTATTGAATCTAATACTAATTTTAATACTATCTCTGACTACTTATATCAAGAAGTGAGTATGATGGTAATTCGCTTTGCATGTAAAAAGTGATAATATTTTAAAGTTAGTTACTTTCTATAATTTGTTTAAATATAATGCTAATTTTTAGTTACAGGATTTATTGTCACTGTACATATTTAATAAAGATAATACTTACTTCTTCTGTTACTTTATAAAAACTTTTCCTAAGTTATATAACAGCTTACATCAGTAGTTGCTTTAAACTGAAATAACTGTATATAACTAGATTTTTTTTAAAGTTAGGAGCACATTTTTGTGTTGGCTTTTATGCAGTATAGTCGAAGTACGCGACTTCGACCATTCGGAATTTAAAACAAAATGTAGTAATAAATATTGCCTTTGCCTCCCGAGGATAGTGTAAATTCCCAACAGTGAAATAATTTATAAAATCTGTTCAGTAGTTTGAAGCCTATTACACAGCAAACAAACAATCAAATCTTTCCTCTTTGTATTATTAATATTGATTTATGGATTGTATTTAAAATGTTACTTCGCTACTTAACATTGAACGAATGTTCTGGTGCTCTTATTGTTTAGTAAGGAATAAAATTAGTATCGAAATAAGAATTTAACTATTTGTTAAGCATAAAAAATTATTAATTTAATTTATCTTTGAATAAATAATATGCCTATTTGAAAAACCTACACATTTGTGTTGGATGGATTGATGGATAGACAGGTATAGATATTTAGGTACCAATAAATGTTTATATTAATGAGGATAACACAAAATAAAACTCCAGTATCTGATAAACTAACTTTGAGTTTATTTTTACCATTTACACTTGACAATGTATTCGAAATCTGTTGTTGGCTACGGATTGCATGCGTCGTAGGCGCGTAGCTCGCGCGTAGCTCACGCGTAGCGGCTCTACGCGCTCGGCACGCTGCAACGGAAACTACGCCACGCTGACTTACTACCAAAATATACCATCAGTGAAATTGACACACTTGCTTTGGTTTACGCAAAAGAAACATAGTCTTAAATAAATTATAGGTACATAGAAACAAATCAACTTCTAAATATGATAATCAAACGCATGTTCGAAGACAATGGTTACATAGAATTTTGTTACAGATTATAATAGTAGGAACGGTATATTTCACTAGTAAAGAATTTTTAAAATAATTTTAGAATTACAATACTCAGTATTAGGAACTATGATAGACACGTGTGCTACCTTTAAGATATAAACTTATCATCGTAACAACATTATCTAAATAATTATGAAAGTGCACATTAATAATCATTTCGAGAATAACAAAATAATAATACAAAAGATTGGAGTAGTTCAACTTACAGTGGAATACAAAACGAAGCGGAACAAAGCCAAAATAAACAAACAACAGCCGTGCCGGCACCGCTGGTAGCATATACAACAGACTAATCCGAATTAATCTTAAATATTAAAATTTGTCTTCGGAAAGTATAGTGAAACTCTAGATGCGATAATATTGAAATATACATAGGAACCATGATTCATTCCGCGGGCTCTCGTCCGCGGAGACACAACATCGTAATACCGACATGTGAACCTACGCTAAATCAAACTTACATTACTCCCAACTCCCGACTCCCGTTTCCCGACCCACAGGTCGGAGGGAACAGGGCCGCGGCGATCTGCGGCCTAGCGACCTAGCGTCGCACCAACAAACTTCAATAGCTATGTACTCAATATACTCAATAAAATTGTATACGCTAAACTAAATAATAATGTCGTAAAGACGCGCGCCTTCGCGTTGTCGCGCCGCCGGCCCACTGCGCGCGCTTCCACCGACCTCTCTCTTAACTCAAATATTGCAAATAACCTCACTCTCACGACTTACTACCATTACGGGGAAATTAATTTAAACAAAGAGTACTAGATTAAAAAATGTAATAGGATAAAGCAACGTAAAGTTCTCATTTGTGTAAATAACTTATAACAACTCGATATCCCATAATTTTTATGTCTCGGTTGAAATACGGGAGAAAAAAAATCTTCTTACTGATAGGATAATTTGTGTAAGGATAATAATGGTTCTATAGATAGTAATTAACAACATAATGATGTGAATCATAGAATTTATTGACGACTAATATTTTAACGTTTCTTCGCATTAACTATTATTATATTAAATATATTTAATGTTATATTAAGTGAATGTACAAAATGGATGTCTTAAACGAAAATTGGATTTATACAGAGTTAAGTATAAGATGAGATATTATAATGAGTAAGAAAGTTGGTGGTAGTGGTAGTGTCGGAGAGTGGCGCGTGCGGCGGAAGGCGGACGCGGCGCGCGGGCGGCGCTCTGCACACAGTACACATAACAAGGACCGGCAACCGGTGGAATAAAACATTGCACTCTAAAAAAACAAACTCAATGTTGTAGTAGGATCGCTCGTAGATAAAATATTGTATTAGACTCCGCTAGATAAAATGTAAATATGTAAAATACTTTAAATAACCGTGATCTGTGCCATCGAAAATATAAGGGACCTCACGCACACGGCGAGGCGATGGGGGCATGGTGTGCCCCACGGTGCCTCCGCGCTTACTTACGCCTCTACTAATAATTATTATAATATCAATAAAAATTCAAGAATCACACTTAGTTCCAAAATAAACTCACTTGTTTGCGAGGTAGGCTGGGCGCTGGCGCGCAGCCCGAGTTTCGAGTTCGTTCGTTTTGGAAAAGTTTGCTACGATAATAATTATAATTAATTGTTACCAATAAGCCTACGCGGTGCGGTCGCGCGGCAGTACGGCCGGCGAGCGCCCGGCCCGCCGGCTGCGCAGGCACCGCCGCGATCGCCTTCCGCTCTACTGCCTAACGTACGTACCTAACTTCGCGTCATGTTTAAAAAATCATATACGTATATCACTATATATATCTTCATACATTTACGATGCGTCAGGAACTTCTTACGAAAACGTATCTATGCCTAAAATTAAAACGATTATATGTATGTATTACATAGCTTTAAACAATAATTAAATCGTAGTTATCAATATCGATAATATTATATGCCATAAAGATAGGAACTTGCTTTCCTGGGAGATGATGGTAAAGGATGGGGCCGCGCCGGCGCGCCCGCGGATCGCGCGGCACCGCAACGATAAACGTATATTATAAAACCTGTCTAACGTATGATATGAATGCGGCCGCGCGCCGCGTGCAGCGAGCAGCCGCCGCCTCCCAGCGCGGCGGCCGGCCGGGGCGATCGCTCGCCGCCCCGCTAACCTACACTTACACACCTACAAGCTTTAAATGTATAACTAGGAAAGTGCCGCTTCCGGCGACGTTCAACGAAAAGAAGCGTTAAGAGCTAATAGTGAACTGCTGCGTTGTCGGACAACGGACAGAGCGCGGAGCTCTGGGGTAGTAACTATACATTTCGTCGGAACGGGATTAGTGGCCGGCGCTGGCTAGCGGCAGCTCTCCGGGCGGCGGAAAGCGCGGCCCTGGCGCGCAAAAGCCAACGCCGGCCTCCTTAGGCGCAGCAGAGTCCTGCGCTGCGCGCGCCGCCAGCAACGTGATCTGGTTCACGACGTCCTCCATCTCATGCGAGAGCGGTTCCGGCGGGCCGGCGGGCTGCCCAACGGCGTGCGCGGCGCGTCTTGCATGCCCCTCCGCCTCTGTGTGCCGGCGGAAATCGGCGGCTGTGCGGAAGCGCTCGCTGGGACAGACGCGGCACTCGAGAGCCGGCTGCACAACGCGGATGAGGCCGCGGGCCGACTCACGCCCTGCATAGCACGCGCGAGCCTGGTGCGCTTGCAGAGGCGCGGGCGACGGGAACGCCACCTTGCAGTGCTTGCACACGTAGCACAAGTCGAAGTCCAACTCTCGCGCGCCCGCCGGTGGCTCAGTGGCGGGCGGCGGCAGTCGCAGCGTGGAGGCGCCGGGGTCCGAGGCGATGTGGCGGATCTGCTCTAGCGTGGTGGCCGGCAGCTGCAGCACGCTAGCGCCATTCCCCGTCTCAACTATGAGGCCCTGCGGCTGAGGTTGTGGCGGCATTGGGTTCGGATTGCCACCTATAACAAAAGAAAATCTACGTTAGAAAACTTCAAAAAATTATGTACATAATCTTTGTAAAGTATAAAATGTAAATAAAGACAAAGATCATAACGACCCATAGAGTGACGGTTAACTCGTCGAGCGATTCTCGGGCGCGTAGTAAAGGGGTTAATCCACTTAGGGCGATACCCGGGTCGCAGTCGCGAACTGACCTTTCGCAGATCCTCGTTTACGCCTTTACAAAGTAAAACGATCATAGCAAAAACACATTTACTTTAAGCACGAGCCGAGATGATTATATTATTTTGGTAATTGACATGGAATTCGTTAGGGCAATGCAATAAATATAGACGACATCATTCAACCTGGTCGTTAGGCGAGTCGACAGACCCGATTCGGGCGCAGCGACGACGACAAAAAGTAAAACGACCACTCGCACCAGCCGGGGAGGCTACCGACTATAAAGGCCTAATTTGGATGCCCCATTGTTCGTATGGGCTTAGCACCAGATAAACGCTGTTTACCTTACCGCGAGGCGATTGTACATGCGTGACGCGTTTCTAACGAGCCCTACCCGCCTCCGTAATTGATTCGGACTGCTTTATGCGGCTTATATTCACGAATGCATAATACATAGCGGTGGCCGCGGTGCGCAAGTTTTATATCAGAGCGAAGTCGTATTATCTGCGGCCCGGTGCCAGACTGAGCGTATAATGAAGCCGGAGTGATCCTTGATGGCGCACGTCAATTCTAGGTTGTTATTAGCAGTGCAGGTCCTCGCAGTGTCTGCGGCCGCGACTTTTTCCTCTATGAATGTACAATATGTATGTACATATTTGGGAAACGAAAACAAAGCAGGTTTTATTATATTTTTCGGAACGACAATAACAAACGATGTTGAGAAATGTTCCTAAAATATTAACAATAGACAATAGACAATTCTTACACACTTAATAATGTGTACGATTAGATTTTAGAATCGAAGTATTAAAGTTTTTTCTTTTACTAACAAAAAATACATAATAATGTTTTTAATGATTAGAGTATAGACTTGAATAAATAATTAGATGCTAGTAGACGTGTACAGTGTACAGTTAATTGTTGTAAAATTTATTCAGCATACAAAGTAATCGCCATCGGCGCGGCTCGACCCTGACGTTAATTCGCAACCCTTTCTGCCAATTAGTTTCAAAATAGCCACACTATTGTGCCAGCAACTGGAATGCATATCGGTTCAAGCGTCTACAAACTATTACACAAAAATTAACTTTAAAACAATGACTCTAAAGTTCATTATGCATTGGTAATTCTATCATATGTTCTGGATATTTCGCGCGGTGGCTAGTCCCAAGTCAAAGGGCTTCTTAATCCGGCGTTGTAGGTCGTTACGCGTTATTATAACGCGAAAGCAGTCGCCGGCTATTCCTTCCTTCATTTACATCTCATTAAGGTGTCTATTTTTGGAGTTGACGATGTGCAATGCGAAGTTTCGGCTATGCTTTTAAGTAAAAAAGCTTTATTTGAGTGTAGCCATTATGTACCTTTAGGCATTTAATTAGTCAACTTCAGCAGTTAGGAGTACATTTCTGCACAAAATATTCGCCTTTAAGTCTTGATCTGGGCAACCGACCTTAGCGCCTGAGCCTGAGACCTGAGCGCTTCTCAGTCTTATATTTCAAAGTACTATGTGAATAATATTCAGATTTTTTTTAGCGCCATCATTCGGATATCGTTTTTGCATCTAAAAAAGCTGAAGTTACAGAGTGTTGGCAGATTTATTCAGCTTATAATTAACTCATTTAATTTTCAACCGAATTGGAAAACTCGCTTAAATTCTAAGTGCCAATAAACAACTACTGTTACTTAGTTAACTAAAGCATTTCTCTGCAAAACGGGTCTGCCGGTTGGAGAGACAGGCCCGTCCCATGTTGCAGTATGTTTGAGCAAATGACGTGTATTAGTCGCATCAATTACATTCAGTCCGTATTGGGTAGCCGGTGGCCGATGGGCCGATACGGCGCACGTCGGTGCGTGATGGATGGTAATTAAACTAGATCGCCAAGTGCTGGGAAATCGGCCGGCCCACGTCCGATTGATCGACAGCTCTAGAATTGTGGAACCCCAACCTTCGTCTTCATGTTTATCACTTGTCTTTTTGATCAAATAGCATTGGTTATTATAAGTATTATGTATTGGTAGTTAATATCAACTGGTTTGAAACAACAAAAAAAAACACTTTTTCACGATAAACGATTTAAGCCCTGACCGACACACTCGATCACATAGTTTTTAATTTGCGTGAATAGGATTTATTACTCTTTTTGTATGAAAACCTGTACGTACCGTACCAACTGTAAATCTAAGATTGTATACAAAATTGTGCATAAAAATAATTTGTATCCATCAGTTTGCCCGGTTCATGAGATTCGAGATTGGCTCTAACTGGATCCAGTGTCCTATAATTAGGGTAACGGGATCTGTGCTTTGTTTACGAAGGAACTAGTTTACTTACGCGGTGAACTATGTTAAATGGTCTACAGGTTTAATGCCCTATGTTGCGCTGACGACCTACTTAAATTAAGTTCAGAGTATTAATTTTGTAAAATTGGTTTAATTATCTTTTTATCACATAAATAATACTACACATTACTAATTTTGTGTTTACGAAAAAGTATTAAGAAGAATCTATTTTATCTTTTGAAAACAAGACTTGACAAATTGAAAAATCGATTGAAAAATTCAGTATTAACTGGATTATGTATTTCGTAAGAATATTTTATGTGTAAATTGTGATCCCTTACATAAGCTGGTGCCGAGCTCGGGGAGCGGGGTGCTTTGTGCGGGGCAGGGGAGGGGGTGGCTAAGACGCCGTGGCGCTGAAACCCTAGGTGTCAGTCGTCTCGCTACGTGTGTAAATACGCGAATCCGCTTTGCTCATGCTCGCCCACCGCACTAATGCAATTAAAAGGTGGCATACCGTGTACCTTACAATATTGTTAATGCCTTTCGTCAAGTACATTTTATTTTTATGTGAACAGAAGCTTCTATGAATAACATAGTTGGGTGTTCTATACAATGTAATACGTTTTATGTAACAAAAATTATAAGTCACTTCGGTTAATGGTATCGTCATTACCTGTCAACATTACTGAATCTTGGTACTTTCCATGTGTAAGCAAACTATTTAAATTCTAGTATATATACATACATACAAATAGGTCTTTACTCAACAAAATATTACGTAGATGTTTTTATCATTCAAAGTTCTACAAATATTGGCTATCCTATGTGAAATACCATAAAGTAAAAACGTAGCTAATATTACCTAAAAAATTTCCAACATTATCTTATACTTTTTCAAGAGCCATTTAGCAATAATTTTATCGAATTTTATATCCATCATATTAACGCGTTAGTGGCGCGGTGCGGGCGCGTATAGTCCATTATCTCGGCCTCCTGCCGCTCCCCGAGGAAATCTCGCCGCATTCAAATATTTAATTACTTCGCCTCTCGATCATTTATAAACTCGAACGGGAGTGCTATCATAAAACGCGCTAATGCCTTATAATTAAAATATTCTCAACAAGCCGTGGCGTAATGGCACCTCCGGCGACGGTTTCCTCCGACGGAAAAAAACGCATAAAAAATTACATTCACCCCAGAGGACTCACCCCTTGTGTCGGGAAAATCGATTAAAAAGAGGAGTCGCGGGGCGCGGGAGCGGGCGGCGGGGAGTTTAATATGTACGAAAAAATGCACGACGGCGCGGGAGTGAGGGAGAGATCTGAGGAGCGGCCTCCGGCTGCCTTCAATTTTTATAATTACGTTCATACGTGAGCGCGACCCGCCCGCCGCCCGCCGCACCGCCGGCCCCGACGCTCCTCTCTATTTATACAGCCTCCTGCTCGCTCACGATTAACTTTTAATTTTTAACTAAGGCCTATGCAACACGGTGGATTTAAACTCAATTGCAAAAGTTACGGTAACTGCCAGTCTCGCCGCCTACTACAGCGTCGTTCTCGTAACGCTGCCTAACTACGAATCCGCTTTCCGAATAAGTCGTATTATAACTTTTCCGTTTCGGAGGCGAAATCAATTTCCATCAGCAAGAGAACTCGAAACTTTTCCACACACGCGGCAATCAGAAAAGAAGGAGGCAATAAGAGAGGGATAAGCGACCGGAGGACGTTATCTCTGGAGACGGTTTGCAAATGAGCGCGCGACGCACACAGCGGCGGCTAACCCGCGCCCACACACGCCGCGTACATCCGTGCGTACATTTTATAAATAGATATCGTTTTTTTATCCGGGTACAAGAATACGTAAGGGGGTTGCCACCCCGAGGGGGAGTCCCCTGCGGGGGACGTGTTGGATTTCAGATTGCTACGAACTGCAAAAATGAGGGATGAAAGAAATATAGCTTAAAACGCAGATATTTCCCGGCGTCTTAAGGCACGGGCGCGCCGCGGGGGGCGGGCGGGGAGGCAGGGGTGTGTGTGGAACAAAGTAGAGTGGCGATATTGAACCGAAATGAAACGGTAAACGAACCATGCGCGTCCGTTCTAATGCGAATTTATAATTTGGACATCGCTCCGGTCGGCACGCTCTTTGAACTCTATGAGAGGGTGCGCTTGGAAGGTGAATTTACAAAGACTTCGGATTTGATTCAGAAAAATGGGGGACCGCGGAGGCCGCGGTAGCATGCGGTGACCACTTCTCTTCGTCAATAGTACACAAGTAAAAATTAGACCCAGTTTATGGATAACAGTACATATACGTAGGTACCGAAGTACACAACAGTTATTAAAAGTCATGAATGTTATTACACTTCATAGAGTGTTAGTTTCAACAGTAGGTTGAGGATGTGAGATCGTGCACGCAGCAGACGACTCAACGGCGACGTTTCGGCGCATCGCAGCGGTGTTTAGGCGTATCCTCATTGCAGGTTAACACTCGTGTCCGCCGACCTAATTGCCGGCGCGCCGCCGCTAATCGGGATATGCGACACGCGATAATTGCGAGCCGCGAACACGCCACACTCGCAGACTCGACACATTGTAACGCACGAACAAGTTGTGACTATTTGAAGGCAATCGACATTTAAATCCTTTTTAATATTATGTATTTACTTGCTTTTATTTAATAAGGTAATAAGGCCATTTGCTTAGGCTATATTTGTATGTTTGTATGAAGATTTAGTTTTTTAAAAAGAATGTCGCGTCTGAGAGCTGGCATCATTCAATTTATCACGGCAACAATTGCGTCTTCTGCTAATTCACTAATGAGTTACGTAGGTGTAGCGCGGGCGATATAAACGTTACATTTACAATTGCCACACATTAGCATTAAGCAGATAATAAGTCGACGTAGCCGGCCGCTACTGCTAATAACGTATAGCGGTAAATTAGGTGTCAATGAATTTACTGCGCGCGCGTGACGCAATGGCCCTCTGTCCCACGCCGAAACTGCGTCGTCTTAACACCAAAGTGAAAATTGCGTACGTGCACTGGAAGGAAAAATATTAAAAATTAATCAAGTCACAGGCCGGGGCAGGGGATGGGGCGCGGGGGAGCACATGTGTCGACAAAAAAGCGTCTCCCTTTCTTAGGGGCACGTGCGAGGCGCCGTTAAGGCCCCGTTTCGTCGCCGAGTTAAAAGTTCTCTCGGACAAACAGAGGATTTGTCACAATTACGGCGAGGGCGAGGCGTCCCTACTTGATTAAAACCTAAATCACGTGACGTGTTTACAGCCGAGCCGAGGTGTTTTCAATTTGCCGATTCTTCGGCTCGCCATTGGCGTTCCGGACACGTCCGGAGCACCTATCTGGGTACCGACGGGCGTTTTGAATTTGTTTTGAATTAAATTATTGACAACCTAATCGGTGAGACCGATTGCGTTCGGCTTAGACTTGCCCGTTCACCCTCCATGACCATCCTCCAACAGTCACGTTTTCTAATTACTTTCAAAAGGTGCTCGTAATCCGTAAAAGATTGCGAGCATCGCATTTCTCGACAGTAGCTTCAAACATTAAAAGAGAAGATTAACACTCGAATTAATCGGGAGATTAAACATAATGAAAGAAAATCTCATTACGACCGGTATAATGGCGGTGAGAAATATCGTTCGGCGAGCAGAAAGAAAAAACGTGCCACGTTAAAGAAAAAGAAAAGGCGAGTGCGAAGAAAATTAAAGACTCCAACGAAATTAAAAAATGTTAAAAAAATGTAATCGACGCTGGAGCGCGATTAGGGGGAAATGCAAACAGGATGCCTGAGAGAGGGCGCGGAGGCGCACGGGTGGTTCGCGGGGAGTGTAAGGGTGGAGGGGTGAGGAATGGAAAGTTCTCAATTAAAGAGCGGCAACAGAAAGTCTTGTTGTAATTAGATTTTTTCCCATCTCCTTAAATCAGCGCGGCGCGACCGCTGACACTCCGTTTGCTTAATTTGTAATCGAGACTTGTTAAGTTTCCCGAGCGCTCGTTATATCCTCACTTTCGTGGAGCCGACGTTTTAATGAGACATTTTAAGAGTGTTTTTCTAATAATTGTTTAATTGTTACTAAAAAACAAAAAGGCACAATGTAATCTGGACAAATGCAATATTGGTAACGTACAAACGTAACCGTTTTTCTTTATTTATTATAATGAAATTAGTTATAAGCAGCAAGTTTGTTGCACAAAACTTCAAAACAAATTCTAGATTTGATGTTACAATCTGTGCATTTTCTTATCATCACGAATGTAACATGTTATAATAAGAACAAGACAACACAACACTGACCAAATTCCGTATTAGTCTAAGAGCCAGTGGAAGGTCGACCTACACCCATTTGATAAACAAATGATTTTTTTATTATATATTATTGATAAACAAACATGCCTATGATTACTTGTTTATCGAAAAATGTTTAAAGCCAATTTTAATATATTTTTTTTGCAGGAATATAAGCTTCAAAATGTCTTAAAGATTTAATATTTCCTTATCATTTGATCGCATCAAATCACAAATGTAATTAGGAAAAGATTCTTTTCACAAAGGCAAACGAAACACCTCAAGTCATTTCGATGTTAAATCGTTTACTTTGAGTCTCAGCTATCCCCATTGAATTTCCTCCGAGTTCCGGGTCTAATTAATTCACGTCGGTGTCCGAGCGCGCCTTAGGGCGTAATTAACCATCTTGCTTTGTAATTACCGCGCTTAAAGTTGTCGGAAGTGGTCGGAAATTGTCGGGATTTGTCGGCAGTCGAGTGCCCGGTCAGCCGGCCAATTAAGGGGCCCGCCTACGACGCGATTAAGCAATTAAAAGGCGGGCGGTCGGACACCGGCTCATTTAACTTGCCTTGGGTTTTCCTGCTGGGAAAGTTTTAATTTCTGAGCTTTTACTTGGATTGGCGCCTTCCCTTCTTGTTTTTTTTATTAGGAGGCTAAAGTGCGGTTTCATGTTCGGATAATTGTTAAGATTTAATTACTTACTTTTTGAAGCGGTGCATAGCATATTTGTTTTTTAATTTCAAAGTGAATTTATAGACATTGTAATTACAGTACAGTTACTATTCTTATTTGTGTTATTGACTTGTTAATATTTTTATATCCTGTAATCTGTGTTTTGATCTCTATGTTAATATAGATCTGCTGTGATTTACTGACTAGGTATCATATACTATTATCCACTGACATATTACTAACGTTGCTAGACGTTCCTATGTAAATTTTTCTTTCTTCAATGTATTTGATTTCCTTCTACGTAAATATTTGTAGAGACAATTTAAATTAATCATAAAATAGAATTGAACAGACATGTTTCTAAGCGAGTTGTTCTTAACCAGCATCATTAACACCCTGACCTGCAACCCCAAATCCCTTAACAATAATTAAATACTAAACCTCAACAGATAATCACAAAGCGCCGGGAGGGTTGAGTCATTAATTAAAAGAAACCTTTGGAATCTCCTTACAAACAAGATATTATCCCTTCAACCCTTCCAACCTTATTAAAGTCAAAGTCGACGTTCGCATTAATTCAATAAAGCGGTGTAAACTGCGCAAACAGACGGCGGAGAAAGGGTTAATTTGCATGTCGGCGTTTGCAGGGTTAACCGCCGCTTCGTTAGGGCGCGACAATTAACAGGCTTCGTGGAGGGTTCGAGGGAAACTCATGGGAAAGTTGAGGTAGGTTAGTGTTTAATAATTGAGATGGATTCTAAAGCTCTTTACACTAATGTCCGCTATTATTAATTCGCCGTTAGTCTTTATAAAAAAGAAAATATCAAAATGGCGATGTTAAAACAACGTATCACGTATGTTCGTAGCAATTTAAATGAACTTTTTAGTAGATACATTTAAAGATAGAAATCGTAGCGATGTAAACTATAATTATAGAAATTAGTTAAATGGAAACGAAATAAAAACTTGTTATAAAGACAAATGAAGAAATGCGGAGGAACACGCGCGGGAGGCGTGTCCCATACATTTATAATTCACTAATTTGTTGTTAGAAACAGGCCAAATTATAGCCCTTATATTATTTTAGTATTAATGAGGACTACCTCATATCAAATTTGATTTTTTTTCAAGTTTTGTTAAATAAAAAACTTTCACGAGTTTTTTAGTTAGTGATATTAGTTTGATAAATATAATAAGAATATTTCGAAGTTAAAAAATAAGTTAGTTTTTATAACTATTTCACGGATCATTTCATGTTCCATAGTCCGTGAACATTTGTGTTGTGCTTGCATGTAACATTCTAACTTAGGTCGATTAATTCATGTTATTACAACTTAAAACAAATTAGATAATAGTGGCTGTAACTGTTTCGTTGATCAATATAGAAAGTTCACAAAACACGAAAGTCTAGTAAAGTTTGTACTTTGCTGAAATAACTACGTACACTTAGTTGATTAATCGTTAATTTCTGAGAACAAAATTCTTTTATAAAATTTTGTTATCTCTATTTTATCAAAAGTAATGGGATGGATGGCGATTAAAACAAGGATTTTTTGGTCTCAGAAATCGACAATAAGTAAGGCAGGGTTTTTGGGTTTTGTTATTACAATTATTGTGAGCCGAGGCCACCGATACGTTCGATTATCAAATATGAAATATAGTTTGTTAGCAATATTAATGTCCGGGTACAGTTAGGGGCGAGCGTGCGTCGGCGTCGATCGACCGATGCAATTTTGATTGATCGTATTGCTTAGTGTAGTGTAACCAATCTCATTGAAAACCGGCATTGTATGGCATCGGAAAGGCCATTGCTGCGTGCGACGCGCGGCTTGTCAAACGGTTTAAATTGAAAAAAAAGGGGACAACCCTAAATGGTCGACTCTTAATGCGACTTTGACATTTTATATTTCGGAAAGCCATTGTACTAGGTTTTAGGAGAAAAAATAATGACAAAGTTTTCTTTGTACGCACGCCTTTACGTACAGAGAATTTAGAGATGGCAGATTTTGTTCATAATGGGAACGTTAAGAAGGAAACTAATTTTAATTGGATAGTATTGTATGAACAGATACAGAATTAGAAAATTAAATGTTACATAACATAGGTAAAAGAGAACGAACAGTTTAATTTTTATTAGCGGCAAGATTAGGTGCCAAGTTAGTACTTATTTGAGTGCTTTGGTGTTTACCATGTAGAGTAAGTAAGTTACTTTTTAACTTTTAAATATCCCAATAATAATAAAATTAAAAAAAAAACGATACACAACGTTTTTAAAAATGTACAATATCCAGTATGATCAAATTACAAAGGTCCAAGTGCAAACAAATGTTAGCAAACCAATCGGCTATTAGGTATTGCTTTCGACAACGGTTTTAACGACATGTCAGACTCAAATGTCGATGTTGTTTTTTTTTCAATTTAAATCGATATCGGAGAGGAGGGGGAAATGTTAAAAGAGGGTTGGATAAAATCGATTTTTTGAATTTAGAGTAAGTTAATTACACTCTTTTCTCGTAAATTGTTGAAAGGAGAAAAAACATCTTTGCATTCGAACAAAGCTCCTTTGAATTACAAAGCAGTGTAAGCGTGGTCGAAGAAAACAACAATTAGAATAGCCGATATTGGCGCATCGCCGCGAGCGCCCTTTGTCGGACCACCCTCGCCTCCCCATTATTTTATCTAATCAAAAAGTTTTAAAAGGAAATATTATGCCGGCCTTTATTATAAGTCAACTTTCTTTAGGAGGGGAACACCGGGTATATTTTTAATAACGAACAGAGTTAAGAGAGACTCTGGATGGAATAAAGAAGTTCTTATCGCTTGGAGACGATACGAACGGTCACAGTCGACGTGCCAAATTTCTCAATTGGATATTTTATAAATATTTAGTTAGTTACCTTAAATATACTGCTGTGATAATATAACGGCCAATATGATTTAAAATATATTTCAAACTGAAAGATCAAAATGATCTTAAAATATGGCCTGGTTTACCTTTACCATTATAATTCGACAATATTTAAATAAAAGAAATTGGATAAATGTGTTAATTTACACATTTATACAATTAGGGAAGATGAGAAAATAACAAATCTACTAAATCTAAATACAACTAGTAAGCGCTCAACCCTAAACAGACAATTTTATGTACAAATCACTATTACAGTGATATTTATTCAAAGTTTTATCCTGATCACACGAAAATATTCTTTGACAAGACAAGGAAACCAAACATTTCTATATAATTAAGGAGGCGAAAAAAAATACTCCAAAAAACGGAGGGTTGAGAGTGGCGGGCCTCCCCAAACTGTTTCTTTACTCAACGTTTTCCGTAAATAAGTTTTTTTAAGGTACTATCAAAGTAAAATAGAGTTTAACGCTTTGAGAATACAGCACAAATTACTATAACCGGGGAATTTGAAGATTATTTTCCTGAGACGGCGTTTATTTTGGCACACCTTGTATGCGTAAATCAGCGCCCGCGGCGTAAGTATTTCTCAGACAAAAAGATGCAATTATATGCAGGAGAGGGACGCGCCAGGACTTGCGGACGTAATCAAACGAATTTCAAATTCTTTTTTTTTGATGTCTTCAATAGGATGTACATATTTTATTCTTCTTGGGACTTTTGTTTACCATTTGTAAGACAATTTTTTGTGTGTATTCTGCTAGAATTTACTTATTTTTACTTCTTTCAAAAGGATCGGATTGTGTATTTGATAACTGTCACTTTGAGGCTTGATGTCACAGTTTTTGATGGCGAATTAGTGAGAATAGTACAAGGACTCAAACTTTGGTCAATAATTAAAAGTATATTATTGTAAAGGCTATACGTATACTTGCAGTATATTATACGTTATATTTATTTAACAGTAATATTGATTAAATCTCATTTGCGTGCTGCATCCTATATTGTCTATTTGCATTTAAAGTAAACGTCTAAAGTTATTATAATAAAATATTCAATTTATTACTATTAAATGTCACCTTTGTTCTAATAGTTTGTTAATGTAACCCATTTGAAAACAAGTGATCAGGAAGCCACGCGCCGTTCTAGCGACTGTCGATCGTCCGCGTAAACAATCAAAATACAATGAATAGTTGCAAACATTGGGTCAAGGTTCCGCGCACACCTCAATGTCGTGCAACGGGACCCCGCTCCGGGAACAAGCGTCCGGAGATCCGCACGCGTCTAAACCAAATATTTATAACCACACTGTCAATAAAATAGTTATACTTATTTACCTTGTTTTCTTTACTATATCTTTGGTCAAATAGTTTTCTGAAAACACAACACTGTTCTTTCCATAATTATAGTTTGTTAAGGCTATATTTAATATAGAATTGTAAGTACGATTGAGTGAAATTTTAATTTTATACGTTTTATTTCAAATTCAGTGGATTATCATCCTTTTAAACAGCAAAGTCTCAAGCGTCCTTAAACTTTTAAACACGTCATAAGTACGAAATATAATATATCACATGACATTACGTAGGAGTTGATTTTGGTGTGATTAGAGGTATAACAAACACGAATGGATAATAACATGTTCGTAATGTCTTAATATGCGCCGGACACAGAGGCGTTTTACTCTTAGTTTGGGATACATTGTTTAATTTGTAAACAAACTGTCTTCATAAATAATCAGCTTAGGACTTTATACTAATCTAAAATTTATTGCTTTAACATAACTGTAATTTAAATTTATTAATTTTAACACAACAATAAAGTCACCGAGGCTATGACTAAAGAATATATTGAGACTTAGAAAAAGATAAAGCATCAAAATAATCGACAGTCAATCAAGAAAATCTTGTTTATTTCTATATTTACTAGTCTTTTTGCTCATTAACATAAAATATATAATAAAGAAGAAGAAACATATATTGTCTTGTCGTACCTAAACGGTTATTAATAAGATTAATATGCGGAACACAACACATTACTTCGATGCACAGTTGGCCGAATTTCATGTCTCGCGTCGGCTCCGGCGAACTAACATACATAAATATGAGTGGCCGTCGTACCAAGGACATATTATGTAGGCCCGCCGCGTCCCACGTTCATCCTGCCTCAGGATCTCGTCCGCTACCATTGCTATCATTTGCTTAACATTTACATACTTTCTAGAATAAGATGTCGTAATGATTTTAATGAGCCGATCTAACGGTCTTCAGTTTACAATCTAACAAAGTGTTTTTTATTACTTGAACAATCATTACTTGTCTACTAAATCGGTTCTTTAACTTCTATTTGATGAGTAAATGAAACAATTTCGTTAATATTTTTTGTTTTATTATGATATTATTTATGTGTTTAGTAGTTTGCTTATCATTTTTTACCACGATGAATCCCCGTAAGGCGAGGAACGTGTGGGCCCCACGCTGCGCTCTTTTATGTCCACAAAAACACATTTCCGTAATCACCTTATAAAGGGATTACTATAAATAAAGAGGAAAGAGGAAATTAACCGCATTAGACGAGGAAAAATCCCGTCCCCTCGCAATATGTGCGCTCTCACTGATAAAACACTTTATGTACCGTCTTTTGCGTAAATGAAACAATACGCCATTATGTATTTTTCATATTTGTAGATGGCCATTATAAAAAAGACCTTAAAGCTATTGTCATAGGAAAGATATTTGAATAAGTTCAGGAGCAGTATTACATAAGATTCGTTCTGTAAAACATAAATAAAAGTTTAATGTTAATAGCTATTACACTAAAAATCTAGTCGACATTTATTTAATTATGCTTATATTAAAGTTTCCATACTAATCTTGACTTTTTAAAAATCTAATAAGAATAAGTAATAAACCTAATTGAAAATTTATAATGGTCGCTTAAATAAAATAACATAGAGGCTACGCAAAGTAAATTATACGGTTACCTAAGGGTGGTTTGGATGACGTGAAATCCTTAAGGATATATAAAAATATGCAGCGTGCTACCCCCGCGTAGGTTTACGCCGGGAAGCGGCCGAATAGGGGATAAAAAAAGAAAATGAGGAGTTATGTTTTCGGTAATAAAGGTCGGACGAGAGAAATCGTTTAAGACGCCGCCAAATGAGATGGAACGAATATATTTGATTATTTTTATGGCGCGGAATGGCGATACGGCCGGCTCCGACGTAATTTCTATTTGTTTTACTAGAATTTAATATTATATTGTTTATGGCTCGCATTTTATAGGCACTTGTTTAATTTTCGGTGCGTTGAAAATAACTATTGGAATTTAATTCGCTGTAAAATTAATCGCATTCGGTTATTGAGTTTGTTGTGTGAAGAAAATTAATAAAGAACTGTTAACAGCAAAAATATTTTTTGTAATATATTAACAAAATTACTAAAGTACTTATAGATATTAAAATATATTAAAAGATTGGTTTTCGTGCAAAATTTTAAGATATTTTTTCATGAATATTAATGTTTATGAATCGTATGTCTAAATCCAATACTCTATTGTTATTTCAAGCTAAATTGTGCAAACTAATGAAATATTGTACGCCGCTTGATCAGATTTATGTTTATAATAATTGGGAGACAGTCGTTATTTTTTATGGGCTTCTGAAAAAAAGGGCATGCGTCAATACGGGATACAGAGCGTAATTTATAAGTCAGTTGGTACTCGTTTAATTGCTGGGAGAGAAAAAAAATATAAATTCTCCACAAGCCATGTCCTGTCCCCGTTCATTTTGTAAGTGATTCGATACGCCGGGGTGTTCGGTATCGATTATTTCATTTTGAAATTAATGTACTTTTCAAATGACGCAATTTTAGTCTATTCTTTCTGAAATTTTATTAGAGTGTAACTTAATCAAAAAAAATCATAGCTTTACTTATTTATGTTAAATCTTCCATAAAACTTTGTTAAAAATAAATGTCCATAATATAATAATGTAAGGATTGTAAACGTGATAATAAATATAGCCATCTTTAATCACGAAAACGAATATACTTTTTTTCTATTTGTGCGAAGATATTATCTCTAATGCCATTGTCTCAGAGTGTTGCCGTAACAAACTATGTTTTCGCATCATCCTTAATAGAAAAAAAAACTTTACACACACACGCACGCACACACAGACATCTACGCGTCCCCTCGCGTCACATAATGAAGGGAGGGGTACCGTGATATAATGCAGTTTTTTATTGCTTACTTCTTATACCCACAAGTAAAAAAAATACGGACTGTACACGCTTATTATACATTTTAACTATTCCCTTTTTTCTGTACGGGGTTTGTGAAGGGTTCGCAGAGTTGAGGGTGAGTTCGCTTGATAAAAAAATTACGTCCATTCGAATTTTGCAATCCTCACATCTTGGTTTACACTGTCGCTTATAAAGGGTCAAGCCGAGTGTAGTTGATCTTTTCATTCTTAAAAGTCTACTATCTGTCTTATTATTTGCCTAAAAATGTCGGAGTAAAATTATGAAAATGAAAAAAGTGTAATTTTAAAATTAAGTAATTATCAATGTGTATTGATAATTTATGAAAAGTTGTTATTATGAGGACGCGTATTGATTATTATTCTAATCTAATCCCGGCCGGGTCGCGTCTGTCGCCTGTGTTTTATAGTCAGGTAGCCTCTTGTTTCTGAGAAAAAAATATATATCTCCTTCTATTAGAAGTCCCATTGTTCGCGCGAGGGCACGTCAGCACGCGACAAAAGGAACATTAATTATAATATCCGATTAAAAAACGCCATTTAGCTGAGCCTGGGACGTTCTTTGTTTGAAACGATTGAATTTTAAATTATCAACATTAGCTGCCGTTGTTTGCTTATGACTGAACTAGCTGTCGCACGCGACTCCGTCCGCGCGGAATTAAAAAAAAAACATAATTAGTAGCCTATCTGTTCTTCCAGACTTTGTTCTATATGTATGTCAAATTTCATCGAGATACGTTTCTGGCGATACCTACAAACAAACAACCATCATTTCAACCAAACATTCGTATTTATAAAATTAGTGTTATATTTTAAAATAATAATTAATCAGCGGCAACAAGACTATAACTAAAAACTATAAAAAACATCGTGTTACTACTAGATCCAATAGCACGGAGACAAGATGAAATAGTAAGCATGGTGCGAGAGGTTGCCGAAATATGAGGATTTAATTCCATAAACCACATCGGTAGGAGGAAACGCTCGAGTTATGTTCGTACGTGCCCGCACATAGTAATTAGATATTACATTTCCCAGCTAATCGTAACTCGCACGGGTGTTGTTTTACTCGAAAGGGAGAATAAATCAAACGCACACACGACGGCAGCACCACGGTGCATTAAAAAAACAACATAAAAAAGAAACAATGTCAAAATGCGGAACAAAAGAAATTATGCCGACGAGCAGATCCATTGCGAAAAAATCGTTATGATAATAAAATTGTGTTAAATAAAGAGTGGAAATAATAAGCATAGAGAACAATGAAGGCCATTTATGCGTTCGGAAATAAATCGAGATTTACTTTGTTAGGTCGAGCATAGACAAAAATTTTGACGTTTGCAATGCGGATAGCGCCCAACAGCTGTCACAATTGTAGGATTAATTACACTCAGATGAAGTACTGCATTTTAATGAGATTTAGTTTATACTAAGTGCTTTCATATTTAAATTATTTCTATGCATCACTTTTTGTATATGAACAATGTACCTTTGAAGTTAGGGCAAAATTAAAGCAAATGATACCAATTTTGTGAAATATTTTATTGAGTAAGAACCAATTTAATTGTGTTGTTACGTGATGATTTCGGTAGCAGCTTATTCTAATAATGGAACATCAGAGATGCACTATTAATCTCAAGTGCGATGCGGTGTTATTAAATCTTGTAAGAGCGGCCGATGTCGTCCGACAATATTAATGGAAGTGTATCACAGGAGCCATTAGATATGTAATTAACATCAATCGTGAACGTTAGTAAAAAAAAAATCATGTAGAGCGCTCTCGGAGCGGACACCGGCAGCTCCGCTCACCAATAAAAACGTTATTAAAGATTGATCGCCGCAAGGAAGCGTCATTAATATTATTCAATTAATAAAATGTAATTTCGCGCGGCAAAATGCTCACCCCGATGAGGAAAAAGTAATTAGTGGCTAGATTGCAATCCGTCAAAACAACTGCGTCGATTGTAGCGAAAAAAAAATGAGATGCATTCATTAAAAATAAAAATCGCGAGGGGTGAATATGTAAGGAGTTTTTTCTTTGCATAAGACGGAGGCGCCCTCGTTTTTTAACTTTTTTTTCGCTGTTGAAATATAACTATGTGGGTGCAACGTAAGCGGTTTTCGACACACTTGCCTACGGTTTGTATTGGCGTACTTTTTTTAATTGCACTTATAATGACTGTTGTTATGGTTTTATAGCTGCGTAATGAGCAAAGTCGCGCGGTGACATTTGCATGTGATTGCTGACTTTTTTGTGTTGGCACTTTTTTTGATTGAGTTTTTTGCAGTGCCGTTTTTTCTATTCAGTTTATGGTTTTATTTAAAGTTTGTAGTTAAACATTTCAGCAGCTCCTTGTTTATAGCTATGGGGTGGTTTATTATTACTTAAGAGTTTTTTTGTTACAAATAAATTTGCATGTCGTTTGTGATTATTGCAGGATCGATAGGGTTATTACTTTGTAGTAAGTTTTTGAGCTAGATTTTTATTGACATTAGAAACGAAAAAGCTGGTAACAAGCTCTAGGTAGCTATCAATCAAATGAGTTGGCGATACAAAAATATAATAAAGGAGTATCGGTCTGACGTGCCGACAGGCTCGATTCGATATTAGCAGTCATTAAATTGGAAATAACGCTGTATCGGCGATACACCGCCTTTCTTTTATAAATATCTCTCACGTGATGCCCGTGCCGTGTCGTGTCACGAACCCCACAGAAACGATGGAAATATTCAAATGGCGATATAAAAAAGACAAGTTAGGTAGCATTTAAAAAAGCTTGTTTGTTTAGCGACGAATCGCTTCTAGACATGATACGCGGTGCTGCAGCGCGCATCCGAACTAAATGCAGAACTTCAATGCATTATCCAATATCTTACTGTCGATATAAATAAAGCTCAATTTGCAATATCCAGACGATAAATGACTTTGCAGAAAATATTGCAATTTTTCTTTTCAACACAAAATAGATCTATACGAAATATTAAACGTTCAGTAACGAGCAGGTTGGTTTGAGTTTCACTATTCATTTGTAATGGAAACTCATGTCTCGTTTCTAACAAGAATGATTCTTATAAGAAACGATATTGTTGTAAATTGTATTGCTCTTTGTTACTATGTCTCTACTATTTGATTTCTTTATGTTATTCCCTATAGTATTTTTAAACTTTCGTTGCTATGTTAACTCAACAAAGTGATGTGTTGATTATTTTAAGTGTTTATTTTTAACGAGCGAGCGGTCACCTGAAATCGCTGAAGTAGCGAAGCCACCGCTGCCCATAGACATACGCAATTGCATATGCGTTGCCTACCTTTAATCGTCGGAGGAGATGCACAGAAAATATTTTCCCTTCCTATGCATCTTCTCATCCGGAAAGTCCACTTCCACTTCCCATCCTTTCCTTATAAGAAAAAGAGTGGGAAGCGAAAGAGGAATAAATGAGGCCTGAATAAGTGTATTAATGCAATATCATTTAAGATTCTTTTACAATTCTTACTTATTTCTTAGCTGTAAAATCCAAACAAGTACGATTGTGATACAAATAAGCTTAGAGAAAAGAACATTCCTATTATATTATTACTTCTAAAGTCTCCTTGAAATGCGCTGACATGTTTAACCTTATTACTTGTACTTACAATGTTGTTAAGTTGCAGTTGTTACGCGTAAAAAGAAAACTATTAGTAAACACCTGACACCATCATGAAGGATGTCTTCATTTAATAAAAAAAGAAGTAAGAATGCACTATGTAGAGACGTGCACTGCATTAATTTCAATAATATAGAAGTCAAATTAAAAAGGGACACGTTGACAAATAATAGGTACTAACTGTGGCCCGCGACTTCGTTTGCGTGGTTTTGAAAAAAGACTTAATAAGTAGCCTATGTGTTCATCAAGATTCTGTTCTACATCTATGCCAAATTTCAGAGAGATCCATTCAGACGTTTCGGAGATACCATCAAACAAACATCCATCCATGTAAGCATTTATAATATTAGTAAGATATACTTTATTACGAAGTAAAATGTTGATAAAATTAATATAAACATCGATTTCTAACAGACGGAAAATTTCTATTTGCCATTTATATCCTTAAGAAATATTGTCCTAATTTTTAAGAGCCGTTTTCAGTACTTTTTCTTGTGTTTTCTTTAGTGTTAAATATTATTTTGTAATTGAGGCCGTGGGAAACATGTTTTACTTCTTTAAATCTATAGTAACTGTCATATTATGATTAATGGATAAAAGGTAAAAAGCAGTTAATGGCGAACGGGTAAGAGATTGTATTAGAGCGTTCGATCTAGTTTTTCTGTCATATTAATTTGTATGCGAAGTATAACATCATTACCTCACCTTATATCTAGAAGTACTATGAATGAAAATTTATATAATCTTAAGAAATATATAAACAACATACTAAGTATTTAAAATAATAAAAACGAATTAATATAATAATTCGTACAAGCAAAAAAAATTACACATTTTATGCAATTTTGATAAGTTTTTAATTTCCAAAATGCCATACAAAAAGTACGAGTTGCCGCAATTGTCCGCGCATGCATTTGGCGCTGCTGCGCAATTTAACCCCATTATACATTTTCAATAACAAAAAGCATTAATATGCATATTTCATCTCAACGACAATGTTTTTAAATTAAACACACATGAATATTCATATAAATCAACATTATAAATGAACAATAACGCATTTATCGGATAGCAATTTATTAGCTTATTTTATTGAAATTTGTTACACGAGCTAATAATATTTTTGTCGGTTGATTGTGTGCGATATAGCTTTCTTTCTTTTTAATATAAAGTTAGAAAGAGACGACTGTACAATACAGAGCTCTGGTTATTTTTTTTGTTGAATGGAAGTCATTGATAAGTTTTTTAATGGTTTTAAAAAATGGCGACAATAGCGCTGAGTCGATATCATAGTGTTATTTATTGCTTCTCGTAAATCGCAGTCGAAATTAAATTGATTCCAAATCCCGTTCAACGTTCCCTTTCTAATGATCAAGCTAATGTATCCAATTATAACCATAAATCAATTCATTGTAAGTCGTTTGTACATAATAGAAAAATGGGAATATACATTGTTAAAAATATTAAATATGAATGTATTTCTTATTTTCGACATCATATCATTGACAAGACTAATAAGACGTCAATAGCCCCACCATATCTCAAGACGTTGATCTAAATAATCAAAATGTACTTGTTTTTATCTTACTTTTGATAAATATTTTCAGCGATAAATTTTATTTTATTTTTATTATTTGGTAAATTTACATTCATCTGAGCTTAGACGAAAAGATCGTAAAAAAAACTTAATCGATGAGAATATCAAAGGGTGTGTAATCTTACTTCTTACTATCTTACTAATATTATAAATGCGAATGTTTTGATTGATGGATGTTTGTTTGAATGTATGTATCAAGATCCATTCAGCCGTTTCAGCCATTGATCTCGATGTAATTTGGCATATATATAGAACATAGTGTGGAAGAACACATAGGCTACTAATTATTTTTTTTTAATAACGCGCGGACGGAGTCGCCGGCGACAGCTATTTAAATAATGCCAGTTCTAGATAACCTAAAACCACTACATTCTTGTAGTTAGTAGTGTAAACAGTTCAATGTTCATAAGAACATTGTGCATAGGTGGTACATACAATTACAAAGACAAAACCAATTGATCTTTGTTCAAACAAAGAGCCACTCAGGAGAAACAAAGCGAGGCAATATAAAAATCTTGAAATCATACAAAAGAATCCGCCAGCTACATGTAACCGCAGTGCTCTGAGGTGCCAAAGACAATGATAATTGTTCCAAGTGAAATATAGTATTGCCCCCGACAAAAGGACTATGGGGAAAAAAGTTTCATTTTTCATTGTAAGAGTCCGGCCATTCAGTGTACAGGTGGAGCGACGTGGGGCGGGCGCGGACAATGGACTGTATCAATGGAGGATACTAATATTTTTTTAGAGTGAAAAAAAAAATTGGAATGGCGGAATCGAGGGAGCGGTTATTAATTATTTGTAGAAATTGTCAATCCGCTTATGGGATGACATGACTATAAGAATATGAGCTGATATACTTTGTTATATTATCTTTTTATATGAGATATAAGTATTCATTATAAATTTACAAAATGATAAAGTAAGCCTTGGTAGTGTAAAGATAGTAAGCCTGGGAATGTTTAAATATAAACAAAATTGATCTCCTAGTTCCGAACTTAGGAAATACAATATTACATAATTTTAATTGCAATATACAAGATCTTAATTTCACTAATAAACAATCTAAGTATATAAATGAAAAGTAATAATATGAATTACGTAGCACGTAAATGCAGTCATAAATATAAACAACGATAAAACAAGAGAATAAACATGAGAAATATTTCGATTTGAATTCATAATATCACGACATATTAATCATGTAATATAATCAACTTACTAGAAAATATCGTATGGCTTCGAGCTTTAAATAAAAAATACATATTTCGCGCGCCTTATAGACAGTCGATACTTGGAACGAGGATTATCAGAAGCAGCTATTTGTTATTATCGACAGCTGCATAGCGTATCCGAACGCGCCGCAACAAAACCGATCCCTTGATGAACGAGATAAATGAATTGCATGCGTGAATTTACGCGAATTTGTCACATTATATTTACACATTTTTAACGTCTCCGGATAAGCAGTGAAACGGATTTTATATATTTTGTTTATCTTACTAATATTATAAACACGAACGTTTGGATGGATGCATGCATGAATGTTTGGTTGAAAGCATCTCGGCAACGGCTGTTTGGATCACGCTGAAATTTGATATAGAATTAGAACGCGCGAGAGTCGCGGGCGACAGCTAGTTTTGAATATTTCATAGTATTGCAAATATTTTTTTTTTAAATTAAATGTTTACTTCACAATTTCTTATAGAATTAAAAATTCTATACAGCCAAGAGTTTCATTGTAAAACTACAAAGATGTTGTGTTTTCTCTTTTTAATACGAAAAAGTAATCCAAAAACAAAAGCAGATTTACGTCACGGCTCTAAAATAAAAAAAAATATCAACGTTTGTTGAGGGATTACGTCCCGTAGGGCCGAACCACAATAACTGTTAGTATAACAATGGATTCAGGTAGCAGTTTCTCGACGCAAACATAATCGAGTTGATTGCGTTTATTAAAATTATAAGCCATACAAAAATGGGCTTTAAACTAATACTCTTAAAGGTCATCCACGTTAGTACCATAAGTTGTTCAGAGTGGATTATGCTAACTAGTAATGTTACTTTATTTTAGATCTTGCAATGATTTGTGATGAAATAGTACATTTTGCGTACAATGAGGTATCATCATTATCTTATCTGTTATTATTTTAAATCATAAATCAAGATTTCAGCATAACAAGTAATTAAGCTTGTCATTTACATTAATCTGAAAACAAATCCCGAAACAGGTGTATGAGATTTAAATTTATTTACTACCAAAATGCTTTATTCTCTATGACCGTACATGAGACAATAGAGAAAAAAATATCAAGTCATGTCATAAAAATAAAACAAGAAAAAAACAACATCGTATCAATGTTAAAATATTTGAGACGAAAGAAATTATCTCGAAAGTAAATCGATTCGTGAACGATGTTTGTGTGGGTCACGAACCCGAAACGGCCCATGTTATGTCGAACTTGACCCATTTTTATTTAAAAGCAAATTCAGATAACCACGTCCGTCGCACTGGCCGGACTTAACAAACAGGATATTGGGATACTGATCGTAAAACGAAAATCAATAATCACCTGGAAGGTAGACGTAATTCCGCGAATCTATTTACTTAAGATAAAGTCTGTTAAGAAGACGTCCAAGTTAACATGTCTCCGATAGTCGTGCAAACAGCGGCCAATAACGGCCATATAAATTAAGAAGGAATCTCCTATCTTTTAAGACAGGGGTAAAAATGGAAACAAACTATTGACGCATCGGCAAACCGAGATAAAATAAATATTTTAGGGTGGGCTCGCCCTAAACAAACAAGGCCGCGGATTGCTGACCGTCGATATAGTTTCAATTTAACAAGCCGAAATTTCGTCACTTCAATGTTTGTACGGTTATATACTTTATAAGAAACGCAAACGTACCGAAATACTGTGGAACAGTAAATGTTATCGTATTTCAGTATTTTAATTTTGAGCAAGATTACTACTTCATATCAATTTATGTTTGAAGAATATTTATTATATCGTAGTTTGTTTAAAAAGCTTGATCTCTAGTCTAGTCTAAGTCTGAGAAGATACTGTAATTACTGAATAAACTTTAACTTTTATTCGATGGCAAACTAATATAGAATATTTATTTTTATTTTTTTGTTCGGAAATATTAACGCTATATGAAGAAATCAAATTGATTTTTACTTCTCGGTTATTGTAATATTCTCTCATAATCAACACATTGAAGTGAAATGATTATTTTGTACTCATTTACCCAACTTTGTTTTATAAAATTTAACTTTGTAGCATCATTATTTAAAGATTTTTAAACTAAAAGTAGATAAGGGATCTGGTGAATTTAAGGGCTGCCATTCACGAACAGCTTCAAGGAGTCTGTATCGACAGCTTCAAACTTTTGCTGTTAGGGCGACTAGGACTTGACGTTAACCATACACGGACCGCTGTGATCAGCTGTTCAAACGGTTCTGGCTGTAAGCGAACCGCTCGAAGCAATAGCGACTATAGGAGGCAGTCTGCGTATGTTGGCCTTTAAGGCCCTCATAATAATTAATACGTGCGCGACTCGCGCTCGGGGGCGGCGCGCGTTCGCTTATCGCGCAACTTATCAAAAGCCCGCAATATTTCTTCATTAACGACGTGGCAAGGAGTGCAACTCGTCATCTTATTGCAACTGATATAGATTCCAGCTAAGCCTTTCCGTTGCGCTTACGAAAATATAAAATTGCCGGCCGGCTTGAAGATGCTTATTATAGATTGTGATTTATGTTTCGAAGTAAACAGTTTTTGGTGTTTGTTATTCACACGATACTTGCTCGGCTAATGTGTAATTTTAATACAAGATTACGTGACATTATTTTGTATTGAAATTATAAGTTTAAGAAATAAATTTACGTTTACCATAATACCATAAGATTTGATCTCTTTTGTATAAATAATCGTCTAAAAAGGTAAAAAAGACATTGCTCTTCTTATATAATGAGTATAAATCAAACTAATAGATTGATTTCAATTTCATAAAAACTTCTCCAAACATCGTTTTAAGCGATTAATCAAATATGACAGCGTTCAAGAAGAGATAATTTAACAAAAATTGTAAAGACTATTGTGTTGTATAATTAATGAAGCAAAAGGCTTTCTCGGTAACGAAATATTCCCGATCTAAGATTCGGTTCGTCAGTACTTGTCTCTTTGTGCGACATTCTTCTGCGCCCAGGTGTTCGTATAATTACATTGGGAGATGTGCGAGAGAGATGGCCATATTTAAAATTATCTAAGTGGAAGTGAAATAGCGCTTCGGCCCTTGCGTTGATTGATAACTGTGACAAAAACGTATAGCAGATGAAAAATAATAATTATTGGAATCTTTTGTTAAAAGTGTATGAACATACACAGGGGTGCGTTCACAATTAGGAGAATGAATTTACAAAAAAATAGCGGCTTTCAGTTTAACCTAGTTCTTTTTATTTAGTGATATTTATGGATTGTACATGAGTTCTTAAAATAAAAACAAATTGTTTAAGTATTTTTCATACAATCGTGTTTACATTTTAAGCGATGTAAGTAAAAAGTACGTACGTTCTAATATAATATTTGTAATTAAATTTTAATATTTATGGTTTTATCACAGGTTAGGAAATTATGTTAGTTTATTTATTGATCTGTTCATTAAAGAATGCAAAAACACAGACAATCGCCAACCCTGATGTGTGGTAGGCCGGCTGTGCAGTTTGTGCTCAGGAATAGACAATAAAGCTGCAAGCTTGCGCAGGTAGATATAGAATAACAAACAAAATCTGCATTTAATAAAATACTGGTTAGGAAATTATCGCCCTTAAGTCTTTACAGTTAAGGTTGTTTACTTTGATTTTTCATATTTTTAAAACGCATGATAAATTTGTACAGGTGTACTTGCATTTTTTTTAATTTTCATTAGCTAAGTTCGCGCTTTATGGATCACGATCGAGGGTCGGACGGACGTGTCGTTATTGTTTCGTCAAATACATGAGAAACTTTGTCAATAAAGTTGGGTGGCTCTACTTTTTTTCCTGTTTCGGTTCGCTTTGATTTGGAATTTGAATTCCATTGAAGCGTACATTGGGGTTTATATTTGGGCTTTTGCAATTTCTTACTTCTATCTTTACAGATATGATTTTATTACTAACTTCGTAATCATTTTTGTCAACTTCGATTACCTTAAATATAACATATGACCGTAGGATGTATACTACAATTATTTTAAATCCTAAATAAGTCTTGATAAAGTTTAAAATTTCATATTACTTAATTGAATAATAGACAGAAATATACAAGGACCATAGGAAGATACAAAAACAATTATCTAAGTTCGATCGCTATTTCCACTTCGTCGGCTTTATCAAAGCCATTATCTTAAAAATCAGTATGTTTAACAAATTATTGTTAATTACCCGGAGAGGTTTCACAAACGAATACCGCATTTTTTTGCTACAGAACGAATATACAGACGCATCACTGAACGTTCTGTTGTAAACATGATTTACTTCAAAGTAATATCAAGAACATAACGTAAAAAGTATTCTATAAATCTTCTAAGAGAATCCCTAATAGATGCTTAATAAAATATTATATGATGTTAAAAAATATTGAATATCAAAATGTGGTAACAACTTAAATAATTTGATTTTATTTAATATTCAAGTTTATTTGTCAAAACTTTGATAACTACTGAAAACAAATTGTTATCCCCCATCTGGGATTAGAATCCACGCTCTTGAAGTTCGAATGCGGACCACCCAACCGGTCAGCCATCGTGACTATTAAAATAAAATAATAAGCGATAAAGTCCAATACACACTAGTCAGCGTTTCTAAGAATTCTACAACAATAGGCTCTAGAGTTACATCCGTAACGATCATTATTTGCGGGATTAATTACCTCCATCGGACTTTATCTTCACGGCCGATCGATATTGTATAAATCAATTTAATCTAATTAAAAGCATTACATGTTTTTTATTCGATAACGAAACAAGACGAAGTATTAGGAGATGGAATCGTAGATTAGAAGGTGACTTGTGCCGGCGGGTCACCGATCATATCAGGCCGAGTCACGTCAAGCCGTCCATCCATCGGAGGCCCTCTAACTATTATTTATACAGTCTAATTTAATTTAAGTCCCCTGACCTTTGGATGCTGCACTTAGCTCTGAAAAAAACCTCTCAGACCGATCCACGTGACTCATACAACATTCATATCACTTATTGTATTACGTTTGGGACCTTATTAAGCATTACGTTGTGGACTGGACGCTTCTAGTAGATTTTGGCATTTTAAAGAATCGCTTCGATTAGTGAAGCAGATGTATTACGCCTCATTCGATGTGTTTCGAATTGAATTATTATTACGTCACACGACAATGTTGGAATATATGAATGGGAGTCGAAGTTTACATAAGGATTATTTATAAATTCTTCATAGATGGAAATCGCGGCCTTGTCGTTGTTTTTAAGCCTGTTCTATGCGAGAGCATTATTATTTGAGGGTGTGCGGTGTGCGGGGGCGAGCGGGGAGGGGGCGGCCTTGCAGCGCGTCTCGCCACGCAGTCTACGCCGGAAGTTTACGAGCGCACGCCAGCCTCTTTTATTGGCTACCTCACATCGAAGCCTCCATACAGCATCCCATTCACTCCGCAACAAATATGTGTATTTTTATTGCTCTGTCACTCCAGTAATTTATTGACAATGAACGTGCATGCATTTCTATTAATATTTTATGTGATAAGAGTTTTTACCCGACCGCGGCCACACGAGAGCGGCATTGTTGGGCCGGCATGTTTTATGTGTACCGTGTGGCCTCATTTATTTGATGTTATTCAAAATACTCGCAATAATTTGGTTGGGTAATGTCCAGTGATTACTTTGCCTTATACTGGAAGTTCGGTACATATTGAAAACGAATAAATATAATATGCAAAATGTTTATGTATACTGAACGTCCTCGGAATATAAACCAGAGTTATGAGGATACTTCCGAGTTCGGACCGACAATGAACATCGTTACATTTTTTGTCAGATATGGGATAACGTTACAATTTTAAACTCTTTGAGCTAGGAGTAAAAACTATACTCTATAGCAATAATTAGAGAGCACAACATTAAATGCTTGATATGTTTTAATTTTACATGTACTAAAAATACATGTTATTATACTTAATAGTAGCTTTCTTTATTTAATTTTTTAGGCATCGATGGATATTTTAGTCAAATACTACTTGCATAAATACGTTTTCCTTGCCTCAAATGGTCAATGTCGTGTAAGTCTAAATTATTGCAAATGTCGAAGTTATTTTTAAAGACAATGAGAGTGTCCGGCTAATTGCAGTTTTTAATGTTAATCGAGTGATCGCCTGACAGACAGTCGGCCCATAAAGCATCCCGCCTGTCGCCGTAAAAGTCTGTGCGGTTTTTCTTCGTCTGTCTCGATGCCTTTTTAAAATTATATACCAAAAAAATGATTCCTCCTCCAGCACTGATGTGGTTTTCGATACTCCAAAAATTTAAGTACATATTGAGAATGTTTAATTCCACGATTAAATAGTTACAATTAAGAATTTATTCGCGTGATTAAGACTTAATCGAATAATCAAAACATATTTATTGAATATAGATACGAGTACGTCCTATAAATACCAAATTGTTCCGATAGTATCCATAAATTGCTAAGTTACATCCATATACTTAAAAATTGTTAGGAAGAAAATCCAAAAATGAGAGAGTGTATTGACTCAACACTAGCCTTACTTAAATGTCGACGTTTATGTCCGTCACATATTCATTCTGACACTGGACTTTGTAACGAAAGCACGTCATTCGCGCCAAAGGATTCTAATTAATGTCTAAAAAATGTAGACTGAAGTTTAAGAAAATTTAAATTTATATGAGAATTACCGACATTTATATCGCTACAGTCGACAGAACGGCAAGATGTTGGTCAACCACGGCGGATCCTCGTAAATAATTCCGGACAAAGTACTCTCGGTTCACGGCCTGCTATATAATTATTAGTTATATTCGTTATGGGCCCTAACTCATGCAAGCCCGCTCCCAGAACAATGCGCGCGATGTTTGGCACCTAATGGTCTCGTTGATTGAGCTCCCGCAATAATGTTGCGGCTTGCAACCTCACATGTGTGTGTGAACGTTGGCCGTAAGTAATGGCGGCCAACTGTCATACCAATACCATGTTGGAGTCCAACTTCAAATGTTTGATCAAACATATATTTGATTAAAAATTGAAAATGTACGATACCTTCATGTATTATCTAGCGTATTAAACTGGAACTTACCCGTAACAAAAATATGATGTTTAAATTTAACAAAATATATAATTAAAAAAATATTAAAACTGATTGAAGCTATTACCGTTTGAAGTATAAATCCGTTATAGTATAGAGAATGCCAATTACATTGTCTACTCACCCTGATTGCGTTAAAGGGCCGTGAAAGTTTTTTTAATAAAGTAGTATTAATATTTTGTTTTTATATTTATTAAACTTAATTGTTTTAATTAGTTAATTACTAAGTAGAATAAGATCATAGCTCGCGGTGATTATCTTGGTATTTGTCTGATCGCAACATCATTCTCTCGTTTCTCGCCATGACATCGATACAAATTGATTATAGATAGAGTTGTTTGTGCCACGGGGGAGTGCGTGGGGATCCAATGCAACTAAAGTCACTGACAGACTGAACAAAACTTAATTCCGAGGTAAAGCTATTGTATATTTGCAAGCAGAGTTTGTTTTTAATAGGCCTCCATCTTCTATTCTTACAAATGGTATTAATACTGAAAATACTGACCTTTTAAGATATAAAGTGCCATATTCGGATTTTGATTGTTGATATTATTAAAAATTACAATTCATATGGTTTGTAAATTAACATAACAGTTTACTAATCAACTAGGATATGATGCCATGAGGCAAAATTGTTGGATTAACGAGTGATAGTTTTAGATGAAAATAATAGTATGTTATACGTGTGTATGCAACCTTAGGCCGCTGCAATCGACACGTCGAGCACCGGCCGCGAATTCCTCAGCTTTTTCAGCAGATTCCCGCGCGCCGTCCCGCTCCTCTAATTACATTTAATTTCTGCTTCGTGCCTCTTTAAATACAACCCAACGTGGCACAAATTGCGAGAGGATACGACCGAGGGCCGAGTTAATGTTCCGTTCAGCGGATGATCGAGCTCATTCGTTGATTGCAAATGGCGCATTGTTGTTCGGATTTAGATGTTTTTCTTGTTTTACTGCGTTTGTTAAATATTTAAATGGTTTGTCGTTATGAGTGGAACTGAATACATTAATGTTGGTTCTCAGCCTCGACTCTCGTTCAGATTTTAACCGTTTAAATTATTAATGAGTCAAGAAATATGGACAATAAGTTTTAACAAATTAAGAAAAAAAAATTAAATCGATAATATTTTTGCTGATTAGAGAGACAGTTGTAAATTCGAATACCAGTAATTTGAAATGAATGAATAGAAATTCTATAGTACGGTTAAAAGCAAGTCAGCTTAAGTCATTACTATTAGAATACCAGTACATTGCAGAAGAGCATGTCGTTTTTAAGCATAATAAAGATGCAATCAGTGGTCGAGACTGAATCCCGTCACAATATGCAATACGCCGTGCGCTATTTGTCATTTACTCCGCACCAGTTTTTGCAGACGCATTATCTCACGTTAATTGCAGTCAGTATTCACGCTCCGTGTATGAACGCACTTGTTTAATACTGTCTGAAATAGGAATGCGGCTATAATTTGTAATGAGGTGCGATCGTGAGATACTGCACTATGCTTCGCCGGTGATGGACCGCGTCTGGTTACTTCCCGACCTTCCTGCCCCTCCTGTTTGAATAGGATATTGACTTCGCCGTTTTTCTTAACTAAATAAAGTTAACTAACGATATTAAAAATGAATATTTTGCATACAGTATTTATAGCTATAAAAAAATTAAAAAAGAAAAATGTGAAGTAACGGTTTCCCGATTAAAATTTACTTTCAGAATTATTTGGTTTTTGGCTCAGTACGAAAAAAAATATTTAAAAATGTTATCTACGCCCATTAACTACTTGATGGTCTGTTTTGTATGAAATATTTTAGGAAGTTGGTAATACGTCACTTTCAAACAATATTTTATGAACGAATTGTAAAAAATGACGTCACGCAGAGTTGAATCAGTTGGTATCGTTGACGCGGCGTGGCATCTCACAACAAGCTTTGTGCTCTCTTAACGCAGCCACGACCACCCGATAAGAATAGTGAGTGGAATTCCTCGAGCGCGCTTCGATTATAGTGCTAGGTGAAAATAAAAGATTGTTTATAAAGCTCGAG
The DNA here is from genome assembly GCF_000836235.2 of Papilio xuthus. Lineage (NCBI taxonomy): Eukaryota > Metazoa > Arthropoda > Insecta > Lepidoptera > Papilionidae > Papilio > Papilio xuthus. The sequence goes on from NW_013531704.1 coordinate 3,129,653, forward strand.
AAGACGACATGACAATAGACGACGCTGATGGACCGGCCTTCAATGCCGAGCGAGCGAATCGCAAACCAATGCGTACCAAACTCGTATTTACCGGCCAACATTTAGAGTTCATTAATTGGAAAACACCATGAAAACATGTGACTTTAGGATGGTATTTATGAAAAGTGGGGGCGTGATGTGTGAAAGAGAGCGTACTTGAGGTGCGAAAGGGAGGGCGATGCGGCGAGGGTCACAGGCGTGATGTCAGGTCAGCCACTTTTGCACCTCGCCATAACAACGCGTCTCAAATTATTATGGACGTTTGATAAGTGTTGTGCGATTGTTGCGTCTTGATACTTTACAATGTTAATTAAGTGTTTACCTTTACTAGATATAAATATGGTATTGGTATATCGTTAAAGGTAATTATTATGTCAATAAGAAGTGACAGCTGGTGTACTTTGTATTCAAGGAGTTAATAAACTCCGTTTTATCGCGTCTTAAATCTACTTAAATAGCTGATATTATGGAAATATAGCTTTTGCCCGCGACTCCATCAGCGTGGAATTAAAAAAAACTTAATTAGTAGCTTATGTGTTCTTCCCGACTATGCACATCATACATCCTTAGCAAATTTCAGCGGGATCTGTTGAACTGTTCTGAAGATATTAAATAACAAACATCCAACCAAATATCCAAACTTTCGCATTTATAATATTAGTAAGATTTAAAACTCCGCGGACGGTTTTCATCTTATCCGTGTTTGTTGATCTGCCGCAAATTGATTAGATATCTAGTATTAAAATTTTATCGTGATGTTTTTAAACAGGAAACATTTTCTGAAATAGCTACAATAAAATAACATTGCTTTAATAACGATTTATAGCAATAAAAGCAGTTATGACGTTAACCAATAAACGTCCAGAATCTCTTTGCGTTTTAAAATAGCTCAAGATTAAGGATAAAAGACTTGAACGGTTGAAGTCTCCCGCGCCGGTCGCTTAATGCGTCTTAATGTGTATTTTATGATTGTTACATAAGACGCGAACAGTTTTACATCGGTCTAAGCGATCGCTATCTCGAGTTATTAAATCCGCTGATGTACAGAAACATCGAATTATGAATAAGAGATAAATCAACGGGAGCGATCGTAAAAACGGTTTATATTTTGTTCTGGCGGTCGGCGTATCTACTCTTTTAAATTGCCCCAGATCTGGCCCTGTGCAAACATGATACGGCTGTTTTGTTGCGTAGGTAATCTGCATTAGTCGTAAAGCGGAGTTTGCAGATCGCTAAGATGTATATAAACTTTGTTACTAAGATGCCTTACCATTATTATGCCGTCTATTGGACAGAGAAACTGTAGAGTCGAGGATAAGTCTTGCCTTGATTGAATCAAAACAACTATGTAACAAATTAAATGCTTTACTCTTTTAACACCGGGTTAGTTCAGTTCTGGTAATGCTATGGTTTAGTTTATTGAAAAGTATATTAAATGAATATAATCTTTTAATAATCCCTAAAAGCGATTGGTGGTATTTGTGTAGATAATGCTTTCGATCATTTTAAGCTAATGTAAAATTTTCGTGGCGTTTCAATGTTGGCGATCGTATATCGCAAACACATTACCGCTTAATGAAACATTATGAAAGGCACGTATTAATGCTAGGGGTGCAGCCATGTCGATATGATGAATGTTCAGCGAATGACTCGCGACTCCTAACTTTGACTCCCGATTATTTAGTATTACATTAAAGATCGTGGCTTGATGTCGTTTATCTTATTTAATCTACTACGGCAAGTATTTAGTGAGTATAATAAACCTTTACGATATTCTTTCTACCCTTATCGGGACAGACATAGATGCATATCTACCGTTTAGTAAGTAATACGCCAATGTCGTGTATGTATGTCAGCCCTTAACTGAGTTATTTGGATGTACGGGTAAGTTAAATATTGCTAGGAAATTTCAAATTCGACCATTACATCACAATGTCGGCAGTGCCGGCAGTCATATGTCCTATGACCCATTCTTTTGAACATTCAAAAAATGGTCGTAAAAGTTTTTAACGATGCTCCACTAAATATTTAACAATGTATGCCCGCGTGCATCATGTCTGTGAAGTGAAGCACAATAAATTTTAATAAAGAGTAGGCAGGCACTGTATTTGAAATTCATCATATTGATTAAACGTCGGACATTACCATACCGCGGCGAAATAATAAATAACCCCGATTTAGTCCCTTAAAACATACAGACAATCGGACGAACGAAAAAACGTGCTCGAAACCCAAACGGATACAATGACAACTGCACGCTGAATCAATCACAAAAAACGGAATCCGAACAAAAACAACAATTAAAACACAGCCTCGGCCGCCCAAAGAAATATTTAGAATACGCCGAAGCGAGCATCTTGCTTTATTTTTCATCGTCCACTATTAAAAACGGACCTACACGTGTCCTGAGATGTCGTCTTTATTGGTTTAGTCCAATTAATGGCGTCTAATGTTATTCATTCTCGGAATGGACGGCTTGTTATAAATTAGTATTAAATAAAAAGCGTGCATGTAGGTTTCCAGAACGAATACGTAATTACAAAAAATGTTTTACTTTACCGAAAACATGGTCATATAAAATTCGAGGATAAACAAGGATACATAATCGTATTTGTAGTAGTCCCAATTACTATGTTGTCATTTTATTAAAAAGATTATAAGTATCGTTTTTGATTGAAAAAGTTTGACGTAAATCTAGCAAGGAAACTAAAGAATTTTCCATACGAGTGTTTAAATGTATGAGAATTTGTAAGATGTAGAAGCATACGGAGGACTCATTATGGTTCTTTCATTAATCAGACGTTTGATCTCCGGCTGGGTTATCATTGGTCGTATTTGCAAATGGTCGATCGATACGGTCTGAGTGATTGAGACCGAGCGCTCAGCCGTATTGACAGCGCGCCGCATTCTATGTAAAATATGAAAGACTCGCCTCGCTCCTGAGAGAACGTGTAAGAAACAAAAGTGGAGGAGGTATTTATAGCCAATATTTAAATATGTAATTTGTAAACTTACTGCAAGGAATAAAGTAAAGAAAATATATTCCTATACTATTTATCACATATTATGTGCAATCTTTATTTATTTAATCGTTTTAGTATAAATTGTAAGTGAATAAAAACCTAATGTAAAAAATGTGAGTTAAATTACAGTGAAAACATAAAAGGTTAATTACAAATGATTTTGTACATTTGTTCAAATATTACTCAAAAGTACAAAGTATTTTGTCCAATACATAAGAATATCTCAATATTGATATTCATAAAAAAATATTATGTATAATTGAACTTTAACTGTGTTAAACTTAATATACCGCATCCTAACACATTCGTACATCTGGTTCAATGGTCATTCCGTAGAGATATAAAGCCCCCTGACCAGGGCCGGTGCCCGTACATATAGTATATGCTGATTGAATTATGGTTGCACTACACCTGATTAATGCGACATCCACCTCTGACGTCCTATTGTTTGCTCGTATCTACATCCACCAATAAGATGGAAAAATAACCATGGAATGTGTTAGTCCTGAATTTGTTCTTGTGAGTTAATATTACAAAGGCTCATTAATTAAAGTTTTTCTTGTGTGATATACCTCATCGAAAGAAATTTTGTTTAAATTATAACATTAAATTAATATAAATTTTAGTATTTTTTATTAGTTATATATATATAAGAATCGAAGAGACCAAGCGTAATGTACGAAATTAAACATAATACAAGTAACCTTAAAAGATCAGAAGATCAATAAACCGTATCTCGAAGTGAATCAAGAATTCGGCGGACCTTTTCCTTAAACAAACAAAAATAAATGAATTTTCAAAGACCAAAAGTATAAAACGATAAGAAGATTATATGGAACGGAGATGACATTCGAAATTAAGGCTGTTTTCGTTTGTAATTTCTCCCCTTACACCCTCAGGCGGGCGCGGTCGCTTTAAAAATGCATGTTTTCTGAAGTCGCCCGTTAGGGGGCTCGCCTTCAAATCTTTTAGGAATATACTGGCTATCTTTTTTTATAAGTCCCAGAAAAATAAATCAAAACATCAAGAATTACAACAGCTCTCTGCTTATGTTTGACCCATAAGTTAAAGGACGTGTTTACTTAATCAACAACAATTTACTGTAAGGTGGCTTATATTTTCTTAGTAAACATTGAGTAATGGACGATTTCAGATTAATGTTTTAACATTACGAACAGTATCATTAATTTAATGTTTATTTATATTCATTTCCTTGATATTATTAATTGTCAGTGCTACGCTATATTTACTAAAAAAAACATCACATTTGTTTTTATTTAATTAAATATTTATAAGAGTCAAAAGCTTTTTGTAAAATAAAATAATTAATGTAGAAAGCACTCATTACTTTTTGCTTAAATGACTTTCAAAAGTTATTTAAGCCACTTAAGTAAGAATGCATTAAGTTTTTGCCAACAAAGTTTACAAGATGGCGTTGAAAGGAGGTGAACCAGTATGTAATTAAGTTCTTAAATAGTACGCATATTTCGTTTAGTTTAAAGCAATTAACACGCGGCGGAGAATCGCCGAGAAATGTCTCTCGCGACGCGTTTTTACTGCGCACCACGTTCCGAACCTCCTAAATGGTATTGGGAATAAAACAGTTCCATCGAACAAAATAAACGGCAAATGGAATTATAAACAACTATATAAAAGTGGATTTGACGCAGGAGGGATGCCTAGGAAAGGGAAATATCCTCTTTCTGTGCGTCCTCGTCTCTGTCGATTAGAGGTAGGCAACGCATCTGCAATTGCGGGCAGCTGTTAGTCAGGGGGCAATGGTAAGAATGTGGACAAATTAAATTAATGTTGATTTGATATATTAAGTTAGCATAATGGAGAATCAAAGCATAGATCTGAATTGTATAAACTATTATTTGTATTACTATACATATAGGGAATCCAATTGTTTTAAAATAATTTAATTTATTTCAGTACTTTTCCTCCGTTTCTTAAAACATTTGGTCGTCTTATGTCACCCACGGAGTAATTAAAGCGATCCAGATAAAAAGTCGCGTCCGACTCGCGCGGCACTCGCTCGACAATCGCATTTTTTCGCGTCAAAAACGCGCGGCGCGAAAGCCGCGAGTCGCAATAAATTAAGCCGAACGGTCAACGCTCAATACCCGCTAACCTTAAATAAAAACATTAAAGTCTGTCTCAAATAATCGATGGGAAAAGCAATTTTGGACCTATTTGGTGTTGACAAGGACCCGGAGGACGCGCTGCCCTGTCTCCACAATCGAAGTCTTTTTTCCGTCTGCATCCGTTTAAAGTTTTGATGTGTGGCTTCTCTCTCTGAGTTTAATGAAATAATACCAAAACATATTTTGAGATAAAAGTGACTATATAAATTAAATTTATTCTAAGTAGATTTTTGAATTTTTTAAAAATGCTGGAGTATAATTTATAATAATTTAATTTAAAAGAAATAACTCTTTATTATTTAAAAAAAATAACGTAAAAAGGTTAAACAAAGTAATTTCATATACCCTAACCTTCGTCTGGTCTCAGAGACAATGTTCGGAGAATTCGAAAAGTGTTTGAATTTATAATGCTATTTGTACTGGCATTTGGTAGATATAAATCAATATGTAATATTTAGTTTGGTCTGGAAGCTAGCTCATAAGAACGTTACTTTAACTGTAGATGTTATAACGATTGACTTTCTTAATCGAAAATGCATTGTGCCTTGTTTTTGTTAAAGTAAAAAGTGTAATCAATTTCTATTCATAAATAATGAGAGTCTTAGAACATTTCTTAAAAGTTAACTTTAAAAAGAAAGGATAAAAACCACAATGAATCTACGGATATACCAATACTTTGTATTGTTAAGTACAAGAGATAGTTGTTTAAACAATAGACTAGAAGTTAATAAGGTGTCCAAGATTTAAAATCATATCCGTTGTTCGATTGTTGTTATTTTGAATTGTTTATTGTTGTTATTTTTGGCGTGAAACTTTTTGCTGTCTATCTACTCAATGAATTGCAAGATCACGTGATATTATTAAGAAATAAACTACTTAAAAATTATACAAAGATCTTTCTGTGTATGCGCGCGGTGCCGGTATATTTTTGTCATTCAGTTTCAATCTTATGATTGAATTCATGCAAAACAAATCTTAAATCAAATATACAGAATGATTCGGTTAAATTAGCAATAAATAGGTTTGCTATGTGATTGCGGATATTGTATCGAATTACGTAACAGTTTAATCGATTTTTTAAATGCTAAATCGATATTAGCTCGCACGTACGAAATAAAATCCGATAGTAAATTGTACGTAATACCGTCAGTATTTGAATGAGTAACGCTTAGCTGAAAGCGAGGAATTAGTATTCGGAAATGCAATTTTCGTTCAGCATCTCAGACGAGGCTTAGGGGGCGGTCCGAAAGGGGTGGCTGAGTACATATTCGTCTTGTTATGTATGCGTCCGGATGCGCCAGCTTCGCAAACACAATAAGAGCCTTTTTGCCTTCTTTCTTGCCCCCTCACCCCACCCCGACTCGCCCCGCGCTCTTATGGAAAACTTATTAGAACACGGCCCGCCGGGGGAATCCTTTTTCCTTTGGTAAATATTTGAGGGAGAAATTAAAATTTGACAGCGGACGTTCTTAGAGTTACGAAGGACGCAGTCTATTCTGTATGCTCGTATGTGATACTTGAGGCGTAAAATGAAATTTAGATTGAGTTTAGACTGGCTTTGCTGCCGCTTTGTAGACTTCGGGAATAAATAGTCGCATTAGCTCTCTGCCGACGAATTGAAAATGTAACACGACTTACGAATATTCTCTTCTATTTAAATTACGTGTAAAATTTATATGTCACTAGTACGTAGATGAACATATTTTCGGAACTACATTAATTTATAAACAGACGATAAAGCCACGCTTTACTGTAAACACCTTTCGTTTCTTCGTTTTATAAACTCTACAAATAAACAAGTGTGCGACGTTGGAGTGTAACGAACAATAATTCACACGTAAAACCAATGTAGTGAAAAATGAGAAAGCTACGAGACGTGCCCCGCATTCAGAGGATCACCCTTTTGTAACAAATGAGAGTCTGCCTCCACGCACCTTACATAACGTTGCCATGATCATTTGTAACATATAAAACTTTTAAGGAAATAGTTATTTCAGTTTTAGGTGCTATTCCAGATTTATCAGAAACATTTTATATATCACTGAAAAACATAATATACAATAAATTAAACATGTGAATAAAAATCCTATTGTTATCTGTCTAATTGTAAAATGTTGATGATACATTTCTAGTGTCAAAATCATCGTTATTTTCATTTTAAATATGAAGATAAAAATCCAAAGCTTTCTACAAAAATACAAGTAAAAATGTAACATCGTAAGTAAAGAGGCAATCGCGTATCGATTCTGAAATTAGGTTAAAAGCACTTTGTGCTTCTGAAAGGTAATTACGTGAGTTCTTATATAAAAGCATTAAGGGGTAATGTCTTGGCAGTAATTAAAGGGTGGGCGGGCGGCTACGGAGGCTGCGCTGGGCGGGGCTCGCGCATGCGTTGTGCAGTTTAATTACTCGAACAACGAACTCATCGGCGCCTCAAGCTTGATTAGGGCGAGGGAAGTATCGTGATAGGCAAGAACATCCTGCTGGGTAGGGCCAGCTTTGTAGGTATTTTCATACCTACACTTTGAATAGGTATTGGTAGCATTCAACCTAACATTTGGGCCAATATTTTTCGAGAAAATTATCAGGAAAGTTAGTTAATTATCTTTATTTAGTTGAAAATAAAACAAATAAATTTGTTATTACCAAGGTACAACCTAAAGTCTCTCTCTATAATTTACATAATAAGCTTCTAAAAATGTCTTCTACACGGTAATATATTTGTGTGTCTCATGACGTGGAGATACAAGGAAAAGGGGGTATAAATAAACGCTTCCCTTAATAATAAAAAACGTATATCAAATATGAAACTTGGCAATAATATGAAGCGGAACGTACTTAGCGAACATTCAAATGAAATGGACTTGAAATCGTAGATAAGGAGGCTTTATGAGAGTCTTTCTCTCATAAAGCATACACATACAACATAAAGCAAGGCGGGCGCGCCTCACACAATCCCAGTGTGCGCCTCATACACCCCAGAGTGCGCCTCACATGTCCCAGTATGCGCCTCACACGAGTTTACCGCGAATTACATCCGTGGCTCGATTCCAATTTATATCGCATCGGAACATTTTTATTTATCCCCATAGAGAAACTTAAATTGCTTTTTTGATTACATTTCATATTTTCATAGCGCTGTTTATAAGTTGTCAATTAATGATGTTAGTATTTTGTAATTTTAGCTTGTTTGCAAACTTTTTTATTACCTAATTAAAACCATTCACTTAACATTATCACATGACGTTTCAATTGTTATACTTAAAATTATAATGTTACGTAGCATTTAAGGTGCACTATCCTTACGCATCCATAGTTAATTTAGCATAAATGAATATAATTCACACGCGTACCGCATAAAGACTAGAATGGCGTGAATAAATTTGGCAGATGGTGCCCACAACGCGTGCCACCAATGTATTCAGCACACGGCATGTGCCCAAACTAAAAATAGTCCTTCTCGAGGCTCCGTTGTCGTGGCTCAGGAGAAAAGCCTAGCGGCATATCTAAATAGTAGATTTAAATAAAAAAAATGTGAGCACGCGACGCGGTGATGGTTCCCATGCAAATCGATCGCTCGCAACCACCTCACGTAGGTAGGAAGGGTGCATATATTTTTGATTTGTTCCCGCTATGACAATTTATTTTTCGGCTATTTCGCGTTTGACTGTACCTAATATGTCAATGGAATTATGACTGATTGTTACATGTTAATAACATTTCCTTTGTACTTTTGTATGAACAATCATTTCAATTGTCACAATTAAATCTACGTCATTTAAGTATCAGATTATAATTACATGTCTATTCTTATAACGATTGTATAAATAGAACATTATTATATTGTTATAGTCAAGCAATCAACAAAACTCTTTATCAAACAGAATGCCTAGTAGCTATAACTGACCCCGCTTATGATCAAGACAAAGTCGTAACAACGTAACCACATGTCTCCGACCCACATTTATCTCCGCGCCACCCGATCCCAAATCATGCCCCAAAGATATTCCCAACTCGCTCTTAGATACATATGATGATAATATTTCTTATACGTTTTAGTATTCACAACGTAAAGTCCGACATGCCTAATGTCTCGTGTCTCTATATAGGAATGCGAATAAGGAAAAACGTAAGAGGGAAATGAGAAAAACGTCAATGATCGAACGCCGTACCTATGGGAATAAATTTAGCGGGCCGCGTATCTTATAGTCGAATTGGCAATTCTATTCGAGGAAGAAATTTTGTAATAATGTTACGATGTTATATATTATTCATTAGAAAATAATGTAAGATAACGTAACTGGAGAGCTAATACTAATTTGAAAAAATATCCTTGTGAAAAAAATATCTGCCATGCAACGAGTAATAACGCTGACGCAATTCTAGGAACTATATCCAGCAGTCTGATAATAGAAATCAGATTAGAAATTATTTGCCTCTTGCAACTGTTTTTAAGATGTAAGTACATAAATTTAGGATGGATTGGGTCAACGATATAGTTACATTGGTCACAAATCACACTTAAAAGGGTACAATAATAATAGAATTGTATGTAAAATTCTAACTCTATGAATCCGGAGCTTTAATGATGCGTACATATCATTGGATTAGGGGTGTTACGTAGATGCGTTTATTTTTAAGTGAATACTTATAAAACCTTACTAATATCGGTTCACACCCACACAAATATATTGTATTATGACGTCAAAAAATTACTATATTAAATAGAACAAAATCTAATTGTAAACTTAGGACATAAAGGTATATTATTGAATCAAATGTAAAATGAATGGAATTTTCCATCTTAAATATCGAATCATACTATTTATTTTTCGTGAAGCTATTAATTTAATGCTCCTACAAAAATTATTTATGGTCTCGGATAAGCAATATCGATATGTATATCGATTACACGTATTTGCTTACGGTCGTTAAGACGTTGCTTTTATCTAAAAAGATCAACAAAAACATTGCGCTCCCCGGCCGCAGTCATAAAGGACCCGAGCACTGCCGGCCATGGCGACGCAACAAAAATACTTTATTTATATGCTAATGTAATTTATATGACGCTTAATATCTCGTGGCTGGTAACGCACGATTCTGCTCCATTCTTTTAAACGGATGTATATGTTTTTGGAAATTGTTTCTTATAGCATTGAAATTACAGTCCCATTTTCCAAGTGCGTCGCATGTGTCGATGGTATTATGAATGCGCGGTAGGAGGCAGCTTCCAGCCCAGCTTCCTGGGGGCGGAGGAGGTAGGGGGAGGGGGTGATAGCTCGGGGAGAATCAATAAAAATACGCGAGAAAATCTTTGATTATACAACGGGAATTCGGTAGAACCCGGCTCTTTCAATAACGCCTTCACTTAATACATAAATAATTCGTTGAAACGTTTCCATGTTAGAGTTCAATATCTTTTCTTGCTTAAAATTAACGTAATAAAACTGATGAAATATGTTTAATATATAGATAATAATGTAAAGATAACGAAAACACAATAGTCATGCAAATTATATTTGACTCGTAAGTTTAAATATCGCTTTGAATTATTTATTTGCAGACTGGGCAATGAATTTAAATTGTCAATATTAATAGCTGCATATTCTAAATTTTAATAATGTATAATTTACATTAATAACAAATGTCAATATCCTATTATAGAATAATTTTAAAACATATCTTCCCACTCTAATTCATTAAAAGTTTATTCACGCGTCATAATTTTCAGATAGTTTTTCGATTTATAATATTCAGCTTCTCAAAAACATGTCCTTTAATTTATTTTCAATGTTACGCTCTATGATAAATTAAAACTACATACGAATGTCCTAACGTATTCTGCATTTTTAGTGCAACTAATTTGTTTACTGTTTTAAATCTTGTTGCAACTAAACAATGCAATTATTAAAATGTTGGAAAATATTCGCAAGAGGAAGAATAAATAATGCGTCAAGCATAATGCATTGCAAACATCAGACATTCAAACAAAAGAAAGATACATAGCGGAGTGATGGACATTCAATCTGTGCATTGTACGACCAGGTATTTGCATAAAAATTCACGGGATCAGAGTCCCGGACGCGTCCGCTTCTCATGCAGATCCCGGGATTGAAGATAAATACGCCGATATGAGGCACATCGCTAATGTATCGCGGGACTGAATAATAAGGTGCATTGAAAACAAAGTAACCTCTAACACACGCATATGTTATTTACGAATATGTCCATCAGAAAACATACAATGAAATATTGCATTTAAAAATAGATAAGGTTATATATTTAAAATTAATTGATTTAAATAACTGGCTGTTTAATAAAAAGGAAGGTAACAGAAGCAGTATTCTTAAAATGATAATAAAGAGCTTTATCAACTTAGGCATATTATCTTAATTGTTTAACAAATATAACCCTGAAGATAGCTAGTTTTACTATAGAAGAATTCAAACTGATCTCGTTGATTTTCTTGTTCGTAATATGTTGTTAGTTATAGTTATGAACTCTATACTAATGTGAAAATTAAAACAATAATTGATTCGTGGCGTCACATTTAAAATTAGCAAAGCAAATAAGTTATCGATCGATTCCAAAATGAGTGTTTGTGGAACATTAGTCGAATCAATATTTGACGTATGTTATAAATTGACTCAACTAAACCTGTCACGGAAAAAAACATAAAAAAGACACTCACGAGTGTTAACTTGCCTGTAAAAAAAGAAAAAAGTGTTGTTTATACTGTCGTGCCAGTATTTTAAAATTTTATCATCGAATTAGCTCGAAAATTATGTTATTGCTATTTGCCCAATGTCCGTCTCGTATTATTTATTATTATCGCATCGATATGATGCTTAAGCCGCAAACATATTTGAATAAAAATATTGAATTTTTCGCAACAATGGTTTTTCGGTACGATCCTCATTTCTCCACTATAAAAAAGCTTTTAATATTTGCATCACGGCGAATTTAAGGACCTATAAATTTTTGTCATTAGGATAATAATAAGAGTTGGAGTGTTGTCGCGGGAACAGGATGTTACAACGTCTTTTGTTCGTGTGTTCGTAACTCGCATACCAATGATCTTATACCTTATTATACACCATCTACATTTTTTTTATCCCCGATATCTGTTTTATCGAATTTCTCGGTGTGACATCGATTTTATAACGTTAGATCGATATCTATGCTGATTATCTATGTTCTAAATCCAATAGATAGATAACAGTTCGACAAACTTACTTCGAATCATTGCATTTAAAAGGTGCATTTTAAATTAAATAAATTTAAATGTAGGATTGATTCGTGATATTTGTGGTCTTCAGTTGTAAGTGTAATGTATTTTATGGATGGTAGAGGAATTAAGCACAGAGAATTTTAACGCCAATGGAATATAAAGTGTTTCAATGTGATGAAATTAAATATGAAGTTATATAAAAGTAGATTATAGACGTCAGTCAAATTTTGTGAAAAGCAACCACTTTAAAGATTAACCAACCAACTGTTATTGAGTCATGTAGTTTAGGAAGATTGAGTCGAAGATCTAAGCGACTTCTCTTCCAACAACATAGCGATAAATATAACATCATATTATGGAAGAGTATGTTCTCGATGTGACATCGAGGAGATGTTTGATAATTTTTTGTTGCTGCGTATGATGCAGATGGCAATTGAGGTGCAGCAGCGTTACCGCCGGGAAGTAAACTTCAATTCATCATAAGGTATTAGCGTAAGAGCACAAGCAAAAAGCTGTCGAGTTGACTGAAACTGCGCAGAGTAAGGCGCCGTGGAGAATCGTAACGACGGAGGGAAAGTCTCACAGCACTGATTTACAACCGCGTTTGATCACCCATTTGATCACTTTATGATAGCGAAAAGCGTCAGGGAAGCGCATAAGGTACGCCGATGCAAATTGCTCGGATTAAGCGGACCTAACGGGCGGCCGAGCGGTGTGTGTTGAGCGCTGCCCCTACATCTTCATAACGGAATAGAAATTTAACAACCGTGAGCGCTCTCGACAAAAAGACGAAACGACCCAACTAGAGAGGTAAACGACTTTTTAATCCCGATGCAACAACTTGCATAAATCGAATCGACATGTAATGAATCGACCGATGCAGTGTAAAGAACCCATTGACAATCTCATGTGAGTCATTTAGGCGTAAAAATAGCATTATAAATTTCAACAGTAGTTGGACTCGCGTGACGCGTTCATAATAGAAATAAGTCTATTTAAATAAAATGTCCAAATTAGCATGCAACTGAGCACCCGTATCTTTCCATTGTTTTCGCTAAATGACATCAAAGTTGTTGCGGCGTCGTGTATTAAGCATGTGAAATAAAATTGTTGGCCGTTCTTAGAAAATCGTATGTAAGCTCAACAGGTGCACTTCATCATCGAATAATCAGCTCGCGAAGCTTCTAGCTAACATTATACAATGAAAAAAAGTTCGGGACACGTCGCTATATTCCAATATGCACCAGGGGTGTGCAATTTATAAAAAACTAACTCTAAACAAGTAAGAGAATGACACTACTACTGCGTTATGGTCTTTATAAATTCTTAAGCGTGACACAGGATAAGTTATTGATACAAACCACCAAAAATATGCACTTGTATATGAATACAAAACTCAAAAATTGATAGCATATATATATTTGATGCTAATGCATGGAATAATAAGGATAAGACTAATATAGAGCTACAGTTTTTTGTGCAATGAAAATATAAGTTTAGAGAGGATGCGCAATATGCTTAAGATTCAAATTTGCTGCGAGTGACAACCCTAAGTCCAAATCTAGTCGTCACAGTCACACTGTCGACAGTCTAGGAACAAACAATTGCAGCCTGTTAATGAATATCTTCTCCAAGAATAACGGCCATATATCAAAATTTTCATTCGCAACTCGTTCGTCGAGTTTAGATTTTGTCTGTTTCAAGAAATTCTTTTGTCTATGCTAAATACTCGCTATTGCTGTGTGCATTCAGGTAGTGCATAATAATATTAAGTGGCGACCGTAAAGTGATGTAAATTTAAAATAATCTAGATGACTTTAATTCTGGATTCCATAAAGAGAATGTTGCACACATCAATCAAGTTGGAACGCCGTATTAAGGTTAGACAAATTTATGACTGTGCGGTAGGTGGGTAGTCATAACAAATTCTAATATATAGTTCTAATATATAGTTTCATTATAATAAACATACTATTAGTATTGTGTCTATAAAATGTTTATACATACTTATACTAATTAATGGCATCATGGAACGGACGGTACATGAAACAAAAGAATAACAATGTAGCAAATGGATTATGTTTAAGCACAATTAATAAATATTGTTTTAAGTTTTAAGTTTCGCCAAATCTAAAAGACAGGCCAGTACTTTCAGGTCTTTCGAGTCTTTTTCTTTTTTATTAATGATAAAATCTTTGTCGCTAGTTATATGTGTTCCGTGGTTATTTTATTGATAGGTCCTCTCAATATTAAATTGTATCATAACACGAAATAATCTTTGCAACTTTTAGATTGGTTAATTGGCGAGTTGAGTTTCGGATTGAAAAAGTTTTTCAATCTGTGTCTACACGTGGATCATTATGAAAGTTTGATCAGCTTGTTTACGCGATATGCCGCGCTCTGTGTTGCCTTCCCGCAAATAAGTAAATCACAAGGCTTTTTGATAATTCATGAATATTTTATTGAAGGTTTCGCGATACCGCCGTTGATTATTATTTATTATTTATTATAAGAAAACTCGGGCGTCACGTCGCCGGACAAAAAGACTCGAGAAAAAACTTGGGAAAAGAGTAAAAAGTCAGGGTGATATTAAAATAAACGAGACATGAGCGACGGCGGCCGGTGTTTGGGTTACGGGCACGTTCGCCGGTAATGACAAATTCGCGACCATTGTTATTGTTGACTGAGGATTTTTTCAACCTCCAAGGTTTCCATTTTGAGTAACAACACGAACGTGCCAATAGCACATTTCATAGGAATTAATTACGAATAAAAAAAAACATTGAATCTACAGTGCGGGAGATACGAGGCCGTGTTGCGGTAGCTAGTCTGTCAGGCGACGAGCTAAGTTTTAATTGGAAATACATCTCGGGTCAAAAGAGAAATCTGTTGTCACGTGGCCGTTGCCCTTGAGCCGTGGATGCGTGTAATTGCGATAGATACTAGCAATTAAACTTTGCCAATGCAACGCTTATTAACCGAGAGGCGGACGAAACACAGCGTAATTAGAGACCTCCATTACTGTCCTAAATAACGTACTGCGTTGTCTATCCGACTTTGACAGAGCAACGAATAAATACAAATTGAATAAATATTTGTGACTTTACCGTAAGATTGGATAGATGAAAACATATAACTGTAGCATTTGAAGCTTTTATAATTGTTACTATTCGAAATGTTGAAGTTTGAAGATATTTCCAGAACGGCTACGGATCTCGCTGTAATTTGGCATAGATGTAGAACATAGGCTGGAAGAACGCCGATGTGTTAAATGCTAATTAAGTTTTTTAGTTCCCTTTTAATTCCGCGTGGACGGAGTCGCAGGCGACAGCTAGTTTTGCAATTATTTTAGGATAAAAATCCAATGAAATAATATTATTTGATTTCAAATTAATTCCATCAAAGAAATAATCTTCAGGTTAATAATAGGAAACAATATAAAGCTATGGTTATATAGGTAGGTACTAATTACTGCAATAGCTATGGAATGTACGTTATATTAAACTATTAAAAAAGACATATAAATTACGCGTGTTTTATGTAATTAGATAATAATTATTAGATAACTTAATAGGTGTAATAATTATAAAACTATGATAGCATGATCGACAGTCGACTGTTAAATTATAATATTTAATTACAGTTCATATAAAAGGAATATAATTAGAAGTAGGATTGCCGCGTTTTATTGAAATATTATCTTATTAGCTTTATGGTGTAACAGTGTTTATTGGCCGCTAAATATATTGTCTATGTATGTATCGAGTAAAAAAAATATCTATGATCAATACAATATCACCATAAAGTACAACGACTATCCCATGCCCCAACAATGCTAATACCTTTTTATAAAATCAAAGATTTCAGAAAAGGCATCAATGAAAATAATAGAAAGCGCAAAATATCATTATAAAGTAATATTTTAAAATTAAAAAATAAACAGTTTTGTTTTATCTTTTGATAACAGCCAGTACTTTGTAACGATCTCCATGCAATCGAGTCGTGAGAAGTCAGTTGGTGGAAGTTAGAAACACTAGATAATTAACTAGAAGATTCGCCTTATAGGTGCTTATTGCTCGCGAGAATACTACGCTAAATGCATTTCCACGAACCTGATCAAAGGTACCTTTTAAAAAGCTAAGAAAAAAATCACAAAACGAATGCTTCCTCTAAAAACGTCTTAATCAGAAGAGACAGGACTTTTTATCATTGTTGAAAATAAATTAATAGTAGTCTTTAAAGAGAACGTTTGTAACTTTGTATTAGGTATAGACTAGTTAATTTGGTGAGCATTTTTACAAATTAAAGACGATACTTCTAATACATGTTAATCTAAAGTACATATTAATTCATTGATACAAGTAGCGCACTCAATAATAATAAGTACAAAAGACAATCCAGTTTAATTAAAATTAAAAGTTAAGCCGGCATTCAGGATGACTACGCTTGAAGAGGTCATGAATAAAGAAACCCGAAGCGAAGGGGCATTTTGATTTGATACACTTATTGTATGTCCCGTTGCTTTTGCCAAATAAAAGAATTAAATAAAGGAACTGGTTCTTAGGACAAAGGGCCCTCATAATGAGGCCAGCGTATTGTGCGAAGAGCCCTTGAAATCGAGTTCGATATTGCGTCCACAGTATGCTTTTTAATGGTATCGTTTTTTGCAGGAGTCTGTTAGAATTTACTACTCGTTTCACACCTTTACGTACTTGGCTTAAATTGCTCAGTCGGTGACCATGTTCTTGATACTTTGTAAAGAATAAATAAGTTCGAATGAACATTTAATTTAGTATTCAAATTTAGAATATTGCGCTTTACTTGTTTAAGTCTTATTAACTTTTTTTTTATAAATTTTAATCAGAAAATTCTGTTATAAGATTTTAGTGACAATGTAAAAGAACGCATTTACAAAAAAAACCTGGAGTCTAGCACTAGTCTAGTAATAGTGTCTATTTGTCTCAACATCCCCTGTCCACTGTCCCCTGTCAGCAAGAACAAGGCTAGACGTTGACTTCCTTATTGCATTAACCGCGCTCGTTCTGGAATCGTTCAATCAGATAACAATCTGGCTCCCGGCCCAATCTCGACTATTTAGCGCGACGCAATGGGCTCAATTAGGATATGGCGGATATGCGGGCCCCTTCCTACATCTAACTGTTGTCATACAATTTTGCTCTTTATTACCCACGTAATAAGGATAATTGCCGATTTTTGTCCTTTTTGCAGGAAATCAATGTAGTGATTTTGAAGAATTAAGATTAAATGACGTATGTTAGATTGACAGTGTTAATTTATGAGTTACTGTCATAATTGATTTCAATTTGAATTTAAGATTTTCATTGTCTGACCAGTATTTTAAGTAAGCTTGCAATTTGATAATTAGAGAAAGAAGTTCAGTAATTTACGCTATGATATTGCAGAATAATAGCCGGGTTATCAAGTTGACTTCATTAAATAAAGTAAAAAAACATGAATCACTTAAAGTTCTGATCTTTCAGTTTTTATTGTAAAGGTAAATATAACAAGATTCATTTAGGACCCGCATGCTTTAATAACAATCTCGTTATCGTACTCTTGCATGTGCACTTGTTCCAAATGAAAACATTTACAACTAATTAGGAACTAAGTTATTTCTGCCAAAGATTTTCTCACGATTGTGGCTTAGTTTGTGGATATCGTCTTAGCTTGGCTATAATCATCAAGAAATATCATCAAATACCTAGCCTTGACTATGAGAAGTATAGTTTTCTTTCTTATATTTCACCAAATAGTACAAAAAGACCTACTTGTAGTACGAAGAAGAAAAAGAACTAAGCGAAAATTACCATTGTTGTTTAGTTATTCTAATTTGCAACAAGATCTATGCTAGAAATTGAATACTTCGATCTACTTTGAGTTGTCTGTTATACCAAAATTGAATAAATAAACGCAATGATAACTAAAGTTATTAAGAAAATAAAAAAATGAGAGCACAACATGACTAATCAAGTTCGTAACAAATAATATCTATTGTTCTTTTGTCACAAAATAAATGTCTCGAAATATCAAACGAAAATTTATAATAACCTTGTATCATAATGTTGTATAATAAATTTGTTTAGACAGCGAGGTGAGGACTTAACATTACTTAACAAGTTAGATCGCGCACATCATTGTATTTTCAATTGCATACGTTTTGGAAAAGTACCCAATGAGAGGCATCATATTAAGAATTGATAAGACGTCGAGTTTGATCGGTCCCGTGTCGAGGAGGATCACGCAACAAGTGTATGATCAATATTGACCGGAGCGAAGCGCTTAAATTCCTTAGGAATTAGAAATCGAACGTCGGTCGTCGGAACGGGGCAGGGGAAGAGGCGAAACGTTTTACGCCAAGGAGCTTGGAATTTTCCACGATGAATAACTGACAATAACATTTTGCTCGCTACAGTCATAAATACATCTGACAGTCAAATCTTAAGGTAATTTGTATCGATTTTGTAGCTCATTTAATATGCCAGGAATATAAAGTACAGACGGAATCGATTATATTGCAGCTGCAAATCAAGACAATCTGACTATCAAAGTGTGACGGACGCGTTGGTGCAAACGCGTACAGAAGCTGGTATATGTTGTTATTTGTGAAATATGAGGGCGCCTATGCTTACGTTTAATATGTACGTAACTTTGCGTTATCTATAAAATTACCATCGCAACTACTTGAGCAACATGTTGGGCAATACATCGCAACCGATTTATTTTGATAATGCTGATGAATTCGGAAGTTTCATCGCTGAAACATTATAACTCAAGCTTCTCGAACGTGTGGCTGTAGTAATTATATCAAATGTATGCGGCAGAGTCGCCCATAGAACTTTTTTTCTGTACAACGAGAAAAATGATTTACAATTCCTTACTACGTAGTAGCCTTCGAATTCAATTCGATTGGTAAATAGTTTTTTCATTTCATTTATTATGGGGGATTTGTTTTGTTTATATAATTTGGAATTGGATTATTTTTATTTTTTAACTATTACATTATTTAACATAACTGATACATTCTTGCTGTAGACAGCTGAATATAACCTTGCAGGGTTAGCGCTCAATTGCGTATATATGTTTATGAATTCTACTGTCTTCACCTACATTCAAGCAAGTGTAGGGTGCCTTTAGAATATTTCTAATACCTTAGAAATCTTACAGATGCACTCGTTGTACACATATGTTATATTGAGACTCTACTTTGCATCAGAATTACAGTGAGATATACAAAATAATCTAGAATAAAAGTTTTACGACTGTCAACTACAATTTCAATGGGTAAAGTCTAAGTGCTTTGCAACCGACGTGTCTTCTTTTTAAATAGTAAAGATGGTTATGTGAGTATTGGTATGAATTTCCAAAGTGTAATATGGATACTGCAAAGGCTGGCTAACTAGACAGTACTCGCGATCCGCTCGGGGCGCGGAGCCAAGTATTGCGGCCCTGGCGTCACGAGTCCGGCCCGCGAGGATATAATTACCGCTAATCTCGCCCGCTCGCCTTTGTTAGCGAAACGATTAAAATAATAATCACGACTTTAATACTATAATGAAACGTGTACTCCTATTTTCTTGTACGTTGTACAAAAGAAGAGTTTAATCTCTAACAGGTAATGTATATTCTGTTTTTAGATAGGTGATCAGTTTGCTTGGTCTAGGTTTTTAGCATATTTAGGAAATTGTCCTAGAAGATAACATTCAGTAAAAATATAATATGTACGAATTCAAAGAAGAAATTAAATAAAATTACATATTATTGGAGATAATAGTTTAGAATATGAATTAATTTAAAGTTGCCTCAAATATTATGTCCAAGTAAGCTCGATCTGTAGCAACATATTATCCTACTTGGGTTAAAAGATTTAAAATCTATTAATTAAAGAAATACAAACTCTCAACGATTGTTTACAAAACAACAATTTCGCTGCTGTCAAATTAAGTAAACGGAATGATCATTGCGAATGGGTTGTAGCAAACAGAGATATCGCGGCGTCAACTCGATTAGAACGTCGCGCTAACGAAGCCCGATGCTGCTGTACGCGCCACAAATCAATTCAACAAATTGAAACATGACTGTGTAGACCGCGGTTGTTTTTTCGCCGGCCGTTCGCGTATTGACGCCGGTGATTGAACTTGTAATTGTTCACGGCGCAGTCATCGCGCGCGCTGGACTCGTATCCTCGCTAAAGTACTAATGTTAATGGTTTAAATGACTAATTTACTTGATATTATTGATTATTATTTAAGTAACACGTTTCAGTTGTAGGAATATTTGTAGGTCTATATACCTACTATTAAAATACCTAAATGTTAAGAAAATGGACGTGGGTATAAGCTTTTCTAAGCGTCATTGACAATTTAATTTGGCATGTATGTCATTATTACCTTAAACACGTTCTGGATATTTTGAAGCGTGAACTAATAATAAATAAATATACTATGATCAGTAATGTCAAACGAGGCGTTATTTCCGTTCCGGTGCCGCACCTAGCTCGACGTCGGATCGCGACCGCAAGTCAGTAATAAGGCAGCCGCTTTTCAGCCTGGGACCGTCATAGCGGTGCGGCGGCCGTTGTAAATTACCATATTTTTAGTAAAATTGACACTTGGGCATTAGCTGGGCGCGGATGAGACCGTGCGATGACGAGTCAACGCCCCTGAACCATCCGGATCTAATTACATTGTGTCATTAACATCGCGGAGACGGCACGTCCGCCTAGGAAATGGAATCGAATCATTAGTAGTTTGATTACAAAAAAGGCTTAATAGAAATATAATAACGGCCGGTGAAGAAATTGTAAAAAGATTGTAGAGCGATCCAATAATTGGCGGTTATTTGTCGATACGGTTTGGAGCGCGTAATGGCTTGGGACGCTCCAACGTGACTTCGGCGAGCTTCGCCCCCTTCCCCGGCCGCCCCCGATCTCGTCTAGCCTCTCCCGCTTTATTACAATTTAGCGAAATTTGCAGCTCGATTCACTTGCAAGCTAATACGAAAAGTCTTCGTAAAACGTATGTTGTATTTCAAACTATTTAAAGTTCTCGATAAGATATTTTATGTCTTACTAGCTGTCGCCCGCGACTCTGCAGGCGGCAGGGGAATTAAAAAAAAATTAGTAGCCTATGTGTTGATCCCAGATTATGTTCTACATATATGCCAAATTTCAGAGAAATCCATTCAACTGTTTCAAAAATACCTTGAAACAAACATCCATCCATCCATCCATCAAAACATTCGCATTTATAATATTAGCAAGATGTACGTATCTAGAGTAGAATTATTATAGAAGAATATGCTTAATATGGGCAGAGTTTTTTTTTTAAACTCAATGTAAACTAGGCATCACGAGATTATCCGAACATTTTCATAAAAGAAGATGACACGGTCAATTTAATTTGGTAATGAATATATCAGTAGGTACATAAATATTGAAATGGTCAGGATAATGGTAACAAATTCGAAATTCAAATCACACCGAAGGCACCAAGACTGTTTGAATTGTAGATGTCGGAAAATTTTCCCTTAGGTTCTTTGTGCATTTAAGTACAGAGATTAAAATATTTAGAATATAGGTAATATTATACAATAATTGTATTTATTTTACCTTAAAATTGTTTTATATATTTCATTATTTTATTGAAGGAAGTTGTCGCTTAACAATATTATATTGCAAACGTGTCAAACGTTTTGAAAAACATGACCATTTTATACGTGGTTATCTACGTGGTAAAAAAATTATTAAAAAAACCTACCTACTTACATTCCATTGTAGGTTATTGAATTAAATGCGAGGTTAGGAAAATGTCTATTATTGAAAATATTTGCAAAAAAACAGGTTGTTATTGTCGTAAACTATAGAATGTGTCAATAAACATATTACAGCGATGTTTAAACATACATATATTAACTTTTGACTTCAACGAAATGTACCGTTACAATTAGGCTTCTATAATATTAATGAATGATTAATGATATTAATTTCACTTGGGGAATTCCTAAAATATCAGTTGCCATGACTAAATCGACAATATAAGTCCCACTCGATTTTATGTTTAATACTTAGGTCTTGAAATTGGGTCAAAATATTAGTAGAACAATTTTAATTGCTTGCCGACTAGTTAATACTTTTTGAAATGACAATGCAAGTTTTTTTTCTTTTTAATTAATTTAAATAGTAGATTAGAACAGTAATTAACAATAACAACTCTATCGACTATTTTATGTTCCGGTTATATAAAAAGGAGTATGGCATTTGTCACCGATTATATTCTAATAGTTATTGCCCGTTTTTTACTATTAGTTATTTATTTAGCAAAGTTACTATCGTATAAAACGTTTCTATAGCATATAATATTTAATAGGATCGCATTAAAACATACTTGAGGTAAAACGCTGATGTGTTTGTTTAGATCTTGCTAATATTATAATTACGATACGTACAAAACAGCTCAACGGATCTTGATGTATTTATTACAGATGTAGAACATAGTTTGTAAGAGCATGAAAAGCATAATAAGTTTTTTTTAATGCCGCGCGGACAAAGTCGCGGGCTACAGCGAGTATGAAATAATTATGTCATTTAATTTCTAGGCTTATGAAACCACAAGATTTGTCGTTATTTATAGTAAATGTGCGAACTGAACCATAAAATTGCTAAAAAATCTTTGGTAACAACATTTATTGCATGACATTCTATATCAAATCACTTAATTATGCTAAACAAACATTTTTACATTTTTTTTTCACGATTAAATGGAAATTTTACGATCGTTATTAATTGTTCGATAGATATTTGTAGACTATTTAAAATAATTATGACGATGACTTCGACGACGCGATGTACCGTTGCTTGACAACATTGACAATAATTTATAGTCAATACAAGTCAACAGCTGATTTGAAAATAAATTGTTTGAATAAACAAGATCTCCAATGTCTTAATGTCCAGTATTTTCTAATTCTGATATTTTTAATAAGATAATATTATAAAAAGCCTATGCCTGCATTCTAAGGGTTATACTGTCTAAGGGCGAAGTGTTTTTTTGGTACCGAAGTCGGGGAGGCCAAAGCTTATAGTTAGTACTTTTACGTTCGTGTATGGCCTCTCAACAATTTTAAGTATACCTTTTTTTTCAGAGACTTTTCATTTTAGAACATATAAATGTTACATTTCGTTGCTTCTCTATGTTTATATTTCAGAAGCTGGTTATAATTCCAATTTTATGTAAAAAATAAAATGATCTTGTATTTTTATGGTACTTTAATTGTTTATTTTAAGATAATAATCTTAAATCAGATCTGAGCTTGAAATAGGAAGAATTTTTTTTTTGTTAGTATTCTTTCTTTAGCTTTTTTATTTCTTTACTTACCCTCAGAGCATAGGCTTGCAGGTTTGCAGTTATCGTCAATAATTGCGTTTGCAATTCTTAATTCAAATCGTAATTTAACGTTTATTTTTGTGGAATATAATTTACTGATAGTATAAAAAATTGCGGGCAATATCCAACTACTTGAGTTCAATTATGTGTCTGGTTCTTTTTATAATTGAGTGTAGTTTTCATTTCTTTATTGTCCTTACTTCATTTATATGCCTACAGACATGATATCGCTTAGATTCGCCTAAAAAAATATCCATTGTCATGTCTGCACAAAAAGAGTTGTTTTCTGCCAAGCACGTCGCACATTATTGTGTTATACAATGAAATAATTAGTTGGTACGGTAACGGGAGATTTTTTTTTTCAATATTAGCCTCATTCTTTGTGAGTTGGTAATTTAATATTTTTTGTAATTGAGCTCTCGATTCCGAGTGGGGGCGCTGAAAAAAATTTACGTTTTGTTCGTTGTTCAAGGAAAAGTTTAGCAAAAGGTGCTACGTTGCCTACAATACGTTTAGTAAATCGATTATTAAATATTTGTTTGTGGATTTAAAAAAGGCAAATCTTTAAATTTAAAAACTGAGAAATGTTGCGAACATCTAGTACCTATTTAATGTGTTTATGAAAAGTGTAATGTTTTGTTTTAATATTTGGACGGCGAAGGAATATCTTAATCACTATGATATTGGTTTAACTTTTAGTAAATTTAATCGCAACGTTTTTTTTTGTTTTTAATAAATATTATTAAGCAAACGCAAATAAATTAATGTTATGACATGAATATTCGTAACTAACCTGTTAATAATTATCAATTTGGTATATATCTGTATGCAAAGTTATTTTTAATGTTCAAATGTTGGTTTTTTGCTTTTACTTAAAGACATGCGTTTTAAAATCTCTGAAATGTCAACGTGCCGTCACGATCGTCTTTTGTCTTAAAAAATGTTTTCACTTTTGTATAAAAACTGTGAACTAGGAATCTGTTATCGCATTGTTGGTCTGCATCCCTCAAACTGCAAAGATAACACCTCCCATGAAGAGTTTAATGCGTGAACTCGTACCATTTGTTTTACGTATTGTTACTGAACAATGTTCCTCACTCGCTGGCAGAAAAAAAAACAATGACTCTTTGTTTCACACCCGTTCAGGTATTATTTAATCTTATAATTATGAAGAAATATTCCATCCTCAAACCTTCAAGTGCATTGTACACCTGTCTTTAATATTTAAATATAGACTCACAGCAGGCGAATGAACAATACAAAAATAAAAAATAACATTTTACAAAAAATTTAATATTATACATATATAAAAAACTTAGGATAAAGGAACCAAGGAATAAAAAATAATAAAAAACAGAAATCAATAATATAAATATTGCATTTATTTCAACGAATTCGGCAAATATAATAACTGCAGATAATAACTATAATAATACTATTCAGTTACAAGACTTTTAATCTTTTATCTAGCTGAGTGACTTCCGTCACTGCAGACGAAACCAAAGACATTTTTCACTGGCTGGCACTGGGCTTTAGTTCCATTTCACTATCCACAACAGTAAATGCACATCGCATATAATTACATTACAATTAAATTATACAAATGAAAATAAAATTATTGGAAGTCGTAATGGAGGCAATTTTAAAATCAAGGACATCTGCCTCGCGACATACACTCCGTTTGAACGACAAAATAATAAACAAAATAAAAAAATAAACCAAAGAACAAAAATAAATACAAACATAACAAAAAATGCAAAAGAAAAAAATAACAAGAAAGCGATATGCAAATAGGTTCAGTCCGTTCTATGTGTTTAACGATCGAGTAAATAAAATTGCATTATACTCTCGGCGCAATAAACTGTAATATTTGCATGTCAAAGATCGATACGGACGTATCTGAATGCGTGAGCCAAGACGGGAGGCGAGAGTTTTCACATAATAAATAGGTGTGGAGAATAGTGACTCCCGCGGCGCGTGCCTAGTGGTGCCTCGCCTTACGCGCGCCGCACACAAGACGACGCACGAGCGTACTTCCTAACATTTAAAATTCAAGTAAATATTTGCATATCGTCTAACTCCCCGATTTTGAACCACTCTTATGTAAATGCGTTAGGTGAATATAAAAAAAACTGCAGCCGGCGACCCCACACGAATCCCACGTCTTCATTATTATGTAAAACACTACAAACTTTTACAAATGTTATGTCTGTAAGTATTTTTGTACTTTTTGCAAAATATATGCGTAGTTCACTAATTAGATACGGTTATATCACAAGTTCTTAAGATGCCTCTACGAAACAAACAATATATTTATTTATATCTACCTATATATAGATACTGCACATCGTGATCCACGTACTAACGGCTATCTGAGACAATTTTACAGCGTTTAAACTTTAAAACCTAATAGTATACTCTTAAACAAACGACTATTTACAGTGGAGCTCTGAGAAATAATTTACAAAACGCTCGGATCTTACAAGGCACCTTATTTAAATAATAATAAAGACTTCAGGCTTCGCTATGACTTTACATAATAACTAAAATGTTTTAAATTCTCTAAAATATATAATTTGGTTTTCATTACAATCCTACAACAATCGACAAGTCGCTAAAACCTAATAGGAGTTTTAAATATGAACAACTAGGAAGAATAATATTATGCAACAGATTTCTAGTATAATGCTTATAAAGCTTCTCGTGTGTAAATATGCAGTGTTGGCTTTCAGTGATTCAGATATCGGTGGATACAAGAAAAGGGTGGCAATGTAAATAAAAGATTGAATCGGTATTAATGTAGTTGCCGAGAAAGTATTATATAGCGTCATTTAAATAATTGATTATTCATGTGGAGCGAAATGCATGTGTGGCAGATCGATCTCATTAGATATACGACGTCCTTCACGCGTCCTAACTCCTACCATTGTTATGTTCCGTTTACATTTGAATAGCGGCGGCGCGGCGCGGCCGCCCACTGCCGCCCGCCTCTCGCGGCTGCCCCGTGCCCTGCGCCCTGTGCCTTCACAGCCGCGCCCGCGCCGCACCTCGCCACTTCGTCACTTCACTCAACCACACATGCTTTCGTTATCTACTAATACTGTTTGTCAATTTAAAATTAATAAATTATTAATTGGAATATGTTACTATACATACTGAAATCATTAAAACTGCCAACATTGCATAATTATCACAAAGTTTTTCACTTTACTCCTAAACCCTATTTATAAAAGGACTCACTAGTAGGAAAAAGACAAACGACCGTCACGGCACGTAGTCAGCTTCGCTCAGTTATTCACTATAACATAATCAAATACTTAGATAAATACTCAATAAACAATATTTAGTTGAGCGAAGCTCGCCGTTCTAAGTTCTACAAAAATAGGTCCGAGATCGCTCAATGCCCGTAAGCACCGGACGATACGGATCGCGGTCAAGTGGTGCACTCACCGTTGCCGGCGAGCTGAGGCCTCAGGAACGCGTTGTGCAATTCGCTGCCGAGGCTGCTCTCCAGGCGAGCCGCCATCTGCATGAGGGCCAGTGTCTTGTCGTCTCCGCCGGCGACGCCGCTTTCGAGGCGCGCGCGGACTGCTGCTATGTGGCCCGGCGTGAACACGTGGTCTTGCACGGAGTACTTGTGACTATACTTGAAGTCGCACACCTGACACTCGTCCGGTGGTGGCGCGTCCGACACCTCAGACAAGCCAGCCGCTAAACGCGCCTTCTTTTCTTTCGCGCGTGCATTTTGAAACCATACTTGTACTACTCGCTTAGGCAGACCGATTTCTCGGCCCAAAGCTTCGCACTCTGCCATCGTTGGTGTTTTGTAGTCGTTAAATAGAGACTTCATAATTTTCACTTGCACTGACGACATTTGAGTACGGAAGCGCTTTCCGGGTTGCCTTGGAGTATGTTGCTGACCCGGTAACGGCGACGTGGGTTCATCTTCTTCGTAAAACTCCATAGTCTCAGATGCAGTATCAGAGCGTTCGTCTGCATCCGATCCAGGGCGCGACAAATCAACGGGCTTGCTGAGATCTAAAGGGATTTCCGATTTTATGTGTACTAGTTGTCTTTCCGTGGGCTCATTAGTTGTACCATTTTGTTGGGCCACAGCATGAGCTTGTAACTCACTCACGTATCGTTTCATTGACTCTTCACTGTACTGCTTGATAAATTTCTCCATGTCTGAGTGAAAAGGCGGGAAAATAGGGGGCAACATGGGAGCCCCCGCTTGGGAAAAATTTTGCTGTCTATCACTTTGTTGTGAGCCAAAACTTGGAGTAGATTCAGTACTTAATTCCTCGTCCGGTAAAGCGTCCACGTTAATTTCTCCTCGTGCACATTGATCGGCGTGTTTTGTGCTCAAATGACTTTCTAATGCACTTTTAACTTTGAATAATGCAGGACAGAACGGACATCTTTTATTTATAACTTGTGCATGAGCTCGAAATTGTCCTTTTCTCTCACGAGCTCGAGTATTTTGGAACCAAACTTGAACTACTCTTTTTTTTAACCCAACTTCTCGTGCAATGTTTTCTAACATTTTCCGCGATGGATTAGATTCTATTTGATACTTTTGGTATAAATAATCAAGTTGTTCTGGTAAAATGGTAGTTCTTAATCGCTTATCTTTTGGCTGTTCTCCTGTATCTATTTCTTCAAACTCATCAAATTTTCGTTTCACAACTTGTTGATTTAATGCTGCTACTAAAGGGTGACGAGATTCATCATTATTTGCGAGTGTAGCATTCAATTGTTGCAACTGGGCATGTTGTTGTAGTATTCCAAAAGGGGAATCTGGTGGATATGTGGGAAATAAGTTTGGGTTCATTATATGCACCAATTGATGTTCTCTCCATAAGTCAAAACGTGGGAAGACTAGATTGCATTTATCACATTGAAAATTGCCATCTTTCTCTTCAGTTCGTTGGTGGTGAGTTAAAGGTGTAACAGGCGTAATTGGGGCTTGTGGTGCTGGTGAAACAGGGTAGGTGGGAGCTGCTGGAGTTGGCGTTCGGGGTGGTGCAGGTGAAACAGGTACGTGAGGAATGTGATGTTCGACAGTACTTGAATTTGAGTCTTCGCTACTCAAAGTAGCAGCGACTTGGGCCGCAGCTGCTTGCGCTTGAGCTGATCGCTTCGCATCTTCTTCTTTAAAACAATGTGTTTTCTGATGTCTAATTAATTCGTAATATCTTTGAAAAACAAGCTGACACTTTTTACATTGATAATTTAAGCCAGGAGTTCGTTGAAATCTATTAGCATCATCGGTAGCTCCTGTAGGAGGCTCAGCAGCTGGTTGATTTTCATATACTTTTCGAGCCTTTTGTCGTGCATTTTGAAACCACACCACTATTACTCTCGGACTTAGTCCTAGTAGTTTTGATAGGTATTCCAGATCATCGTCTTTAGGATAGGCGTTATTTTCAAAAAACTCCTGTAGTACTTTAATTTGATAATCTGTAAATCTAGTTCTGTTGGCGCGTTTGCCAGAAGACCCCGAGCTGTTGGATCCATTCGAGTTGCCCCCGGAAAGTCCGAAATCCGCCGGTCCTCTGCCAGGACTGAGGCTGCGATTTGGGGTCAAAGGTAGGACGTTCGGGGGCACGGAGTTTGGGGACGTGAAATTTGGATTTATTTTTGGTGGCAACATTGATGGATGAGGTGGTTGAGGTATGCTCGTTGCCGGTATCGAATCCAACTGCGATTGAATTAAAGAATTCAAAGACAGATGCGTTGGTGTTTGTGGTCGAGAAATACTTTGTTGAAGATCAGAAGTATTCAGAGCCGGACTTTGCGATGGGACTTGAGGAAAAATAAAGCTTTTGTCCTCTTGATGTCTGTCATCGTAGGAGTTATATTTTTCTTCCATTGTTGGTTCATCACTGGGTTCAGATTTTACCTCTTGATGAATTATGGGTGTCGGGTCTTCAGTTTTTGCCTTTTTTTCTGGTGGTGGTTTGCCTTCATCGGAGCTCGCCGATGAATCTAAAGGTGTAACTTTTGCTTCGCCTGTTTTCTCATACTCTTCCAGATTAAGAGTTGTCGAAGGTGGGTTGTTGAAATTGTAAGGGGAGTCCTTGTTTCGTTGACGTTCTTTGAATAAAGTATTTCGGAACCAGTGCTTAATTACTTTTGTGGCTAAGCCTGATTGTTGCGCCATTTTTGCAATCGCTTCATCGCTAGGAGAGTTGTTAATGTCGAAATGCGCGCGCAAAATTTTTAATTGTTCATCGGTGATGCGTGTTCGAGCGCGTTTCTGTCCAGCTGCAGCGTTAGCCTGCAAATAAAACAATCTTATAGTTTTATGTTTAAAAAAGTGTTGCTCTACTGCTTACCGCGTTATTAAATATCTATCAGTAGAAAAGAATCTGATAGGCATAGTAAACAGCAATGTTGAAACATTCCTTTATTTATATTTTGCGAAGTATATTAAATGCTTATCAACCATTTATAATTTTTTATGGAAACATCCCTTAAATCATTTTAATTACTAAAGATCGCCAACGGAAAATATATATAAAAAAACAATGTCCATAAAGTACTTTATTTTTAAGGTTTAGGCAATTAAGTCATTATAGGCAAAAAAAATATGTTTATTAAATAGACATGCGCATTTTTTATAACGAAAACTTTTGTACTATTTTATGTTTAAGTAACGAAATTTTTTCATCAATTGATTTACCCCAAAACTATTATTATATATCTATAAAACTATACTGAGACGTAATCAAAAATAATTAAAAAAAATTAAGTTGACTCAAAGTATCAATGTATTTGTAAAGGGCTCATTTATTTGCGGTGGTAAGGCGCTCGGCGATTGCAGGTAACTTTGAATAATAACTGAATCCGTTGCAAGTAATAATACTCCGACCCTACAAACCCAATAATAGATGGTCTGTTGCTTTGTGCAAACAGATAGCAGTCGCTTATCTAACAATGCGCCGTACAATTCTTGCCTTGCGATCGACTTTACACGGCAAAGCTGACAAATATCGACCGTTTAAAGATAAATATTAAAAGTTTTAAACATTATCAATATCAAACGATTATTGAATTACATTAGACTCCTCATATAACCACGTAGTATATTTATTAGTGTTGATTGAGTGTGAATACTTGATAAAGTTAATATTGACTCTTCGAATAAGTGATTTCCTGTCCTACGTCATTTGTTAGAGTCGTTAACACTTTATTGATATATTTAGTTCATATTTTATTAATTACACAGTATATTTGCAAGTAAAATAAGCATGTAGTTTTTAGAATACTGATATTTAAATGAGGTATAGTAAAAATGTTTTAATTGTGCTTTGGGGATTTTTCGATATTTATTGCGATTAATTTATAAATGCATCTTTAGGCACATATTCATGTATAATTGCTATTAAAAATTATCTTGTAGACGGTGTTTTTTTTGTATAGTTTGGTATGAAAGTTGAACCAATGTTAAATGTTAACAATCTATTAAGAATAAGTTTTTTACATAGTTATATGTGATTAATAAAATTGTCATTACAGACGTAATTATTATACAACATTTAATTGGAGTATATTCTAGTACGTATTTGTAAAACCGAATGAACCTTTTACTGTGTCATTTGGTACTTTTACATCTACAAATATATAAGAACACATATAATTGTGAATAGCACATTGCATTACATTGTATGTATCGAACGGGCTAGATCAATAAACCTTTTTATCAACTTACCCAATGGGAAAAAGTAAGTTCGGCATTAATTGCGACCCAAAACGTTTGGAATTAGTATAATATCTTAAACTTAAATGATAATTGAATATTCAAAAAATTTACGTAAATACGAATTAACCTTAACGTGATTTAAATAATTTTACAATTACCTGTTGCTGTTGCTGCATAATTTGTTGTTGTTTGAGCTGGGCGTCGTGAGAGAACGGCATCGCATCGAAAGGTGGAGGTGGCAGCATGAGAGGCACTAGCGGCGGCTGCAGATTCATGGCGGCCAGCGCGCCCACATTCAGTCCCAAAGGCAATCCTAGAGACAGCATCTGAGCCATCATTGGGTGCAGCTGCCCGAGTTGCTGCTGCAGCTGCAGCATGTTGAGGGCGGCCTGCATCTCCTGCACCTGCGCAGCCAGCAGTGCGCCTGCTTGCGCCTCGCCCGCACTGCTCCCATTCTCATTGAAGCTACCGTTGGCATCTCCTCGCGGTGAAGGCGACCTCTCGTCTCGTGGCGCGGGTGATGCGGCTCGCGGTGAATTGGGCGCTCCTGATTTTCGTTCATATTCCGATTTGAACTGCTCGGCGAATTGCTCCAAAAACTCTAACGGAACTTTATCCTTATGCACTTCTTCACAGTGAGTTTTTAAAACGAACACACTAGAAAACTCCTTATTACAATGTTGGCACGTCGACTTCGATTCGTTATCCGGGGGCTTTTCCTCGGGCGGTGGGGGCGGCGGGCTCGGCGCTCGCGCCATTTCGCGCTCTTCTTGCATTTTTCGCCGTTGGTTCTCATTGTATTGCATGACGAGATCGAAGCCGAAAGTCTCAAGTAATTGTTTATACATTTGTGAGTTTCGTTTGGGCGGATTTCCCTTGGCTACCATCTCGTCCAGAGCGGCTTGCTCCGCTTCTCCTAGCGGTGAGTGCGCCCGCGCATCGCTAAACGGGCATAAAGTCGCACGATGTGCGTCGAGTAGCTCTCCGTTCGGAAATGACGCGTGGCACCGCTCGCACGCGGCGCTACCTGCGCGAGGGGAGCGAGGGCTACCTGGCCGCGCGGGGGGTGAGGAACGGGGCCCCCCGCTGCTTGTTGAAGAAGGGGATGTATTTTTCGGCGACAACACGTCTTGTAATATTTTGGCGGGGTCGGGCTTATCGGGCTGCTCTACTAAGGGCCGCGTCAAGTCCACGTGACCGGCCGCGGCGAGCTCCTGTAGTTTTCCCGCGCGCGTCTGGTGTAGCACAGACCTCATGTGAATGTCTAGCGTGCTGCCCTGTGTGTAAGCGACTTTACATATGTTGCACTTGTATCGTTTTCGGTCGTCTTCTTCACTCGAGGTGCTCTTAGGTGTGAGTGTCAAATTAGAGGGAGCTGTCCCAGCCCCCGGCGACACCGGAGGGTTATTGTTATTCTGTTGTTCTTGCATCGCCCTTTTTAATTTGTGTAAATGACTGACACTATTATAATGAACGAGTAAAATATTCTTTTGCGTAAACGACTCCTTACATACGTCGCATTTAAAGGGTCTATTGGGATCGAGATATTTCTCCATTGGATACGTTAATTTTTCGCCTTTTCTATGTAGCAGTGTTTTATTATGTGCAGTCAAATAAGATTGGCGTGTGAACGCTACTTTGCATCGATGGCATTTATATTTTCTATTCGGGTCATTGTATGAATCTTCGGCCATCGCCTGTGAATTTAAATAGTCTTCTAAAAATTGTTGGTCTTTATAAATTATAGAATCATCAGAATTTTCAGCATCGTTGTGTCCCGACTCATCGGCTGCATTAGCGCTGGAATCTCTGTCGTCTATTTCACCTAATTCATCGTCGGGCGTTCTAAGAGCTTCTTTGCGCAATAGGTCAGCCATAGCCGGGTCTAATGCGGTGCCTTGATTAGATTGCAACAAAGGATTTGTCGCTAAACTTCGTTTAAATGCAGCGAGATCCTCTTCAGAGATGTCGGTGTGAGAAGTTTCTACGTGTTTTTGTAGAGCCAACACTGAGCGGAAGTTTCGGCCACATATTGTGCATTTTGTAGCGTCACGTATCACGTGGTATTGAGAATGTAGCTGTAGTTTCTCTATTGTTTTGAAGGCTAAACTGCACTGATTACATCTGAATTTATACACATGCTTTTCTGACACGGACATATTCGCAGTCGAGTTTCGTGCATGTGCTTCTCTAAAATGATTTTGTAAAGCGTGACCGGTATCGAAGTATCTGTTGCATCCTTTCTTCCAACAGAAGTATCCAGGCCCTTGTGGAGTTTGTTTCAATTCCAAATGGCCGGACTCGTTTTGATGATGACACAGCTCATCTACGTTGCGGAAGGTCCTGTTGCACGTCAAACATCGCTCTGTTTCGCCATCCACGCTGCCTTCCGATCGTGGCGAGGAAATCTCTCTGTCATCGTCACCTTGTCGCGTCTCTTCTCTCTTTGGTTGAGCGCCACCATTTAGCCAATGACTTTGGTCGACGAGAAGAAGCAGCCGCTGTAAGCCTTCGGAGTTAACTGAATGTATTTGCATAACATGTCTCTCAAGGGCCGGCCGATCTTTGAAGGCATCTTGGCACAGCGGGCAAATAAAATGCGAAGAAGTGTCTCCGTGTACAGAAGTAACATGAGAGTGTAATCTGGACTCACTTCCACAACTAAAATTACAATATGGGCATGAGTGAGGTCCGGGGGTATCGTGATCGTCTTCCCTCTCACTGGGACCCTGCTGAGGCTGTAGTTGCGGTGGGGGTTGTTGTTGGAGTTGTTGTTGTTGTTGCTGCTGCTGTTGTTGTTGCTGTTGTAGTTGCTGTTGTTGGAGCTGCTGTTGTTGTTGTTGATGGTGTTGTTCCAAAAACCGCATCATTTTCTGTTCTTGAGTTAATTCAGGCTTTTGATCAATCAGTTCTTTATTATCTGTTAACAAAAGAAGATGCATTAGGATATTTTTACTACATCCGAATCAAATTTATAAATAAACAGTGACGAACCATCCTCTACTAGATCGGTATTGCAAATGAATAACAACTCATACGCTAAGCCATCGCCACCTATGCATCTACGTGAGATTTATCTACAAAAAAATTATTTCTATAAATGAAGCCAACCATTGTTCGGTGCCAACGTTTGTTACTTTTCTGAATTGAAGTTAAAAATAAAATTCTTCTCCTTTATATTATTAGTACGAGTCGTTTTGTTTGGTCGTCCCGGCAAGACAAAGGTATCGGCCTATCCATCCCGTACGCACACATGCGCGGGGCATTAATGTTAACGTAACAAGTATATTGTAATTTCGCACACAAAGAAGATACAGGACGAGCAAACAATCATTGTTCATTATTACAAAAGGTTTCGAATGTTTCGTTTCGCATCGGATCAAATGTATCGGGATAGTGACGTACTCTCATGTGACGTATTGTGCGAGTGAGAGAAGTGTATGTGCAGAAGATGTGTGAGTGCAATTATTATTTGACCAGGGATATGTCCGCGGGAGCGTGTGAAAGGAGCCGGCCCGCATTGTTTACGCTCAAATAAGGAAGGTGAATGAAAACGCCGATACAAAAACCGTCAAGGAATCCTTAATAAAATATTATAATAATATTCTATTTATCGGATAAATAAATGTCATCTCATGTACAAAATGATCATTTTTAATTATAAATCCCAACACAAATACATGCATATACGAATTTGTGCTTAAATTTGCGATCTCACTGTAAGAAGTTTACTTTATTAAAGTAGGTATCAAATAGTTAAAGCTGAGAAAAATTATGACTTATGAAGTTTAATTTCACTTAGTGAATAATTTAGTGGTAAAATAATTAGTTAGCGCGATTATCCCACAGTAACGACGTCTGAAACCAGTCTTCCCCTATGGGGGAACCCGTTCTATAGTTTTACGCAGTTAAAACCGTTACATCTAATGAAGGGGCGAGGGATAAGCGAATCTTGATGCATAATAATAATCAGGGTCCAAGTGACCCCAATAGTGGACCGGAGTGACCGGTGGACATAATTATTTATGATGTAAAATCGTCGTCCCACTGTCTGCTAGGAGCATAGAACAATGGCCAGGTAAAGCGACCTTCTCTGCATAAATACGATCTCGACTGCTTTTTGTCAATGGACAAAAGATCTTTTCTAAGGAAAACACCACATCGTTATAGCATCGTAAAGTAGGTATTGTGCAGTGTGAGTTTTGTTTTGCGAGATTTGGGTCAGAATTTTTACAACGTGGCGTCTGGGCTATGAGACGTGATTCAAATATTTTATTGTCCTGCAAGTCATCTGAATTACCTGAATTATATCATCGTATTCTATAAATGCGACTGTGGTAAATAAGTCTTTTTCGTTACTGTAGCATTCACCTTAAGAGATTATGTATCGCTATGCTATTTTTCTGTGGCAATTTTTTTAAATCTTAATTGTTCATTATTTTGGAAAATTTTAATTAAGCTTAGTAAGAATTAATCTCCTATACTTAATAAGATGTGGGTCTAGCAAAGTATTAAATTATTCTGAGTGCTGTTTGTATAAAGGTCACAGTCGCCATTTTTTTTTAAATTTAAAACCCAACTTTTTATCAATTTGTCCAAGATTCTGATAAGATGAGAGGGCTATATTTTTGGTGGGGTTCAAAAAGAGCACAACTATATGTATGCTTAAAAATGACAACATTTCGTAAATTTAAATTTTTATAAAAAACATAACATATCCATCGTAAAATTAAATATTTTTAACAGAATTAAAAATGTTTATAATTACAAAACAAATTTTCGTTAATATATTCTTTCTCAGAGGGTTTCCTACTGATTTAAAACGAATCAATAGTAATTGGTAAGTCTTAAAATTTATTTGAACGGTAGTCGTTTAAAGCGAATACTCAATAAGGTGAAAATAAGTAATAAACATAAACATGAGGGACACAATGCTGTAAGCCGGATTTCTTTCGCCTCCACATTTCTCTCGGAGTTTATCGTATTTCGCCGCGCCTATAAACATTCGTGGGACGACAGCGACGCGAAATTGTGAAATGATGTACCTGCCTCATCACAAGGGGCAATCATCCTTAATGCGCAACGGCCACATACGTAATGCGAGTCATCGGCCCGCGTGCTGGTACTTATGGAAAATTCGCGTTCTCAATTCAAATCTTGTGTCCGTCTCCCTCGCGCGCGGGGCGGAGCCGCCTCCGACCAATGACCGAGTCACGCCGCGGCGACACCGTGCAAGGCGTACGTTATTAAAGAAACCTGTTCTAATGTTGCCCGCTTTAAATTAAATTTTGTTCGTGTGTAATTATCTCATTATTGTCATTACGAATTCCGCGCTAAATGCTCATCGCTCAAAATGGTGATTACCTCTCGTATTGGACGCGAGGCGACGACAATGTGTCCTCGGAGGCCACGCCAGGTTCACTCCGGTTTGGATCAAACCGGCAAAATTAATACGAAACAGATTGTATGTTTATTAACACGATCTAGTAAAAGAGTTCACTTTGTAAAAAAAACGCATAACAAAATTGATTAAGGAACGAATCGGTTTAAATTGGAAACCGATAGTGACGTTTCGAAATCACATTCATAAGTCGATTCTCGTATCGACTTTATCGATACGAACTCCAGTAATGGTTTCGGTTGAATTAATTTTAATGGGATTTTCACGCTTTATAGAGTAAAATGTTACGAAATGTGTTTAGCACGAGAGTAATAAATAATAAATATATTTCGCTTCTGTTTGCCGTTAAAAAGGTTTACGCGTTCACCGACAGCTATTCAGAAAAAAAAACGCCTAGTTAGATAAGGTGCGCACGCGCATCTAATTGCTTTCCGAGTGAGGTTTTTTCGTACTATAGAGTTTGGAACACTGAATCGTTTTTATTTAAGATTTATTCGTAACATTGTCTTTTGTTTAAAACCACGGTAAATAGAGACAATCAATCGAGGAAGTTAGTCTAAAATAATAATAACAATTGAACGGTCGCGGTTCGCAAGCTTTGAATGATGTATTAATTATTTCCTGGTTCCTAACAGCTTTGAAAATCTGAGGAAATATTAGTTTTTAAGTAACATAAAGTATTAATTAATTTTAATTTGCAAGGTCAACCTCTAGATATTAGAGAGGATCGTCAACGTTTATATACTGGTTTATATAATGCAATTCACTAACCTTCTTGTTGATCATAGGGGCTGGGAAGCTCTGGTGGCTGCGGAATCACTTGGAACAGCTCGGCCACGTCAGGCGTGGGGTCCTTGCCCTCGGAGCGACGCTGCAGTTGATGTATTTGTTCCATTTGCAAGTGCTTAACGGAGCGCACGTGTTGTAACAAGGGCAACCGGTGTGGGGCCCCGAACCCGCAGAGCGCGCAGCGGTACACGCGAGCGCGGTCGCGCGGAATTCTTGCCGCACATTCGCGGATGTGTCTCAACAGCAGCGTGGCGGCCTCGTGCCGGGCGCCGGCAGCGTGCAGCTGCAACTTATGCGCGGAGTTCGTATAATAATCGCAAGCGCAGCATCGGACTTGCACTCCGCCGACGCCCGCGCCACTTGTTCCTATTCCCCCGCAGAATTTTAATTTCCATTCATTTCGTGGCCCACCTTCTTTTACATGATTAACATGTTGCAGTCGTTGAAGGTGCTTGTCAGTTTTGCAATGAAGCTGAAAGTTAGCTTTGAGGTTAGTTTTATATGTGCATAATTTGCACACGTAGTGACCTGCGACCAATGCCAATATCTCCTGCTCTCGTATCTTAGTGCGGTCTTGTGCCAAATGATGACCGAGCGCTTCTAACGAGTCGGTCGAGAAGCAGTTGCAAATACAACAATGGAAAGTTCTTTCCGGCTCAGGATCTGCCGGCTCGGGCGGCGGTTCCATTGCTTCTGGGTTTAACCCGACGTCGAGATGCGCTCCTAATTCAGGAGGCGATAGTCCGGGTCCTCCAGTCATAAGTTGGATCATAAGAGCTTGATTGTACGCCATGTCTGCGAGCGCCGCTTCTGGGTTAGGAGGGGGCGCCTCGCCGCTGTGGAAGTGCAGCAAGCTCTCAAGCTGCTGCTGGCTCTGCTGCCTGTGGTGTAGCGCGGACAGCGTTTGCATGTGCTTTACATTCTGCTGCAGTACAAGCATATTATGTGTGTGCTTTTCTGAGGTCATGTGTATCCGGAGATTGCGTGCAACGTTTGTCTCGTAATTACACACATCACAGCGAAACGTCGGCTTTGGCTTCTGACCCAGGGGCGAATGATGAGGTAGCGGCGGCTTGTGCCCGCCTGGTGGCGTATGCTGCGGTGCCGGAGGTAACGAGCTTTCACCGGGGTTACCACCGTTCTGTAGTTCTTGCATATTATTTAAATGCTTATCTGACTGCATATGAATACTGAGATTGCCTTTCGTCGTTGTAGAGTAGTTGCAAACTTCGCACCTGTACGGCTTGTAGCCGCACGTGTATGTCTCTCCCCGGGCTAATCGAGGGTGAGGCTGCCCAGCGATACAGTAAATGCAACTCGTTTCGGCTTCCGGGTGTTTCTCTTTCATGTGTATCTCTAATGTTTCTTGGTATTTATAGTGCCAATTACATTTGGGACATTTTAATGTCTTGCAGGAATTACGGCTATGCATGCCGGCAAGGGGTCCACCGAGCCTTCCGGAATTCAAAATAAGTTCGCACTTCGGACAATCCGCACCTGAAGGTCTGCCGCCGAGATGATCCGGACATACTCCGATCGTGGTGCCCGACAGGAAGGCGGGAGGGGCAGTTTGAAATGGTGGTGAAGAATTAGGACTAGTGCGAGGTTGTACCGAGGCATTTATCGTATGTGGATGCGCTACGGAGATCAAGGAATGTTGTGGAAGCAGAGATTCCGCTATTGAACGCGGTGGCCTCCACGACGGTGGGCTTGGTCTTCTGTCGTCGCACGATCCGTTCGGTAACATTGAATCGTGGTCTCGATCCGGAGTCATATTTTCTAATCTCTTTTCTACCGAAGGGCTCGATAGTTCCGACATATTGGCGGGACTGCCCGACATCGAGGCACGCGGTGGCGCCGCTGCACCGACGGGTTCTAAGAATGACACTAATGGCTCCTTATCTTTTCCAACACATTGTATGATCGCGGACGCATTTTCTCTCGATAAAGCGTCTCTTTCTGAATCTAGTAATGATAAGCTATGGTCCGATTGCGCATGCGCCACGAAGGATTTGGCGTATCCGAAACTCAATTTACAAATAAAACACATAAGAATTGGTTTGACCGGCACGCTGACGGGGCACTCGGCGGGCGGCGATGGCGGTCTGGGAACGTCTTTACCGCCACGGAAACTGAACACTCGATAGCTGTGCATGACGGGGGCGTCGGGCCTCGCCCGCGCACGCTCCGCTGCTAAACGACCGTATAGGGCTCCATATAATGAGGAATTTCTTGATACGTAGAATGCACTCGCTATTTGAGGGAATTCGAGATGTTTCTCGACGATGTTGCTGTCTCGGCTGTCGACGATGCACCCGGGTTCGATCTTCGGTAAATCAGGGAGGCTTGTCTCGCCCTCAGACATCTCCGGATCCTCGATGATGTAGGCGGATCCGTCAGGGTTGTAGACAATCTTGCCGTCGAAGCGCTCGACGTCCGAGGAGAGCGGAGGCGAGTCTCGTCGCGAGAGGTCCACGGCGTCCGGAGCAGCGGGCGGCGAGGTGGGCGCGAGGCCGGCGGGAGGAGCAGGGGCCGCCGGGGCCGCCGGCACGTTGCGGGGCTCCTCCTCGGGGCTCATGTCACCGTCGTCGTCGTCGTCGGGCCTGAGCGCGGCCGAGCTCTGGGGGTCGTCGCGCTTGCGGCGCCGCTTGCGCTCGGGGGGCGGGCCGCTAGCGGGGCCGCCGGCCTGCAGCGGCGTGGGCATGGCGCCGGGCGTCAAAGGCCGGCATCACATGCTCTCCTGAAACGAAACATCATAGCATGAGCATAAATAATAACACCAAAATGCTACTCTACATATAGCTAATTGTAATAAATAAAAACCTACTAAAACTCGCGATTAACAAAGAACCGATAAGTTAACAGTTATATTACGTAACTTGGTAAATTCTCACGAATCGAATCGATTGGTACGATTCAAGGTGAATTTTGAATACATGTTGGTAATGAGTTCGTATCGGCCGGAAGAAGGTGGAGTCGTTTTGTATCGCTCATCTTTGTTTACCAAATGTTTATATAAACGAGGTAAACAATGTAACTTTATAAATCAGAGTCGGTTCCATCAACAATCAGGTTTTGTAATGTATTTCAGTTTAAGTTTTTTCTTACGTAGTTTTAATATAACTACCTACTGAAATTAAAACATTCGATAGGTACTAAATAGTTCCTTATCGGAACTAGTGTTTGCGCAAACAA
This sequence comes from Papilio xuthus, assembly GCF_000836235.2. Taxonomy (NCBI): domain Eukaryota; kingdom Metazoa; phylum Arthropoda; class Insecta; order Lepidoptera; family Papilionidae; genus Papilio; species Papilio xuthus. The sequence goes on from NW_013531704.1 coordinate 3,170,588, forward strand.
CTGTGATCAATTTATCCGTGTGACAGCTTGTCAACGCTGTCAATGCTGACATTTTTACAATTAAGAAACCAAGTATGTTGGAGCTCGGTAAACATAGATTCGATGATTAGGGAATTCGTTCTAGTACGAATATGCTCCTTAAACACTTATGACATTAAGAGTGTAAATGTATAAAAGCATCTTATAAACATATTCGATAAAGTATCCGTATAATCTAGAATAAAAATTCGTTAAAAACCAAGATTAACTCGTCATCTCTGTTATCTGTTAGCTTATCAACGATATCTGTATTTCACAAACATCTAACGAGGGCTCCAGTAATATATTTAGTTAGGTGACAGCATTCTGATGCCTAATCGTCATAAATGACATATCACATGGAAAAATTTATTGACTTAGTGAATAAATTCTCACGATGGTATGTATGCTATGATATTGCACAAGTCATAATTTGTATAAATTAAAAATAACATTTATATATTCTTTCGTTAATTTTTTTTTATTTCCAAGTAAGATAATTAAAAAAAAAACTAATAGGACAGTACCTATAATACGTACTTAAATTAAAAAGTTAATCAATCGCCTACCAGACTAGTCTAGTATGTCAAGAGATATGAATATATAGTATGTTTCTAAAACTTGAAAAAACAAACTTTTTAGAATATTCTTAGTCAATTTTGTATAGAATTATAATTTAGTTAACTGATAAATAAGACACACTTGTAAGAATTAATATTCGTCAGGAATAAAGCGTCCTTTGATTCGTTCCCGGCAAACGTTGTAACAAATATTTACATTGGTATCGTACCATAGCGTAATGTAAATTATCGTATAATCATATTATAAGTATCGAACGACGGTTAACAAAACAAACATAAATAGGCGCGGCCGTGGCGTGGAAGAATTACCGAAACGGCCAAGGCCTTGTAATGCTGAAAAAAAAATTCTAATTTGAATGCACGGTTTATCATCGACATCCGGTATTAAGCTAGGAATATAATTTCGAGTTAATTTTTATATTTTATTATCTATGGTTCACACATCCTGTACGTTATTAGTCAGACTGATTAACTAATCATTTCGTAATACCAAATTACTCATTTAATTTGCAAGAATTGACCACTTCACTAATTATATGTAAATGATCATTTTGTTAACGTATCAAGGAAAACAATAACTCACCACTTATACAGGGATGTTCAAGATTTGAAATTAGATAAAAATACTAATAAGAAACGATATAGATATGACTTATTTTCCCTTGAAATAACTAATTAAAATTTATAGCATTTTATTACATATACTAATGTAATTCATTGCAAAAAATTAACTAGTATTTACCATCAACGCAGATGACATTGTATAGACATTAATTATGTCTGTAATTATTGTGGGTTTTCTCTGCAACAGTAATTTGTAAATCATTTCGCAGATTACTAATGTCTATGGAAATTACACGAGTTGGTAATTAGAGATGCGAATGTGAGGTTGTTTAATAATTTCCCTATTCATTTATTTGTAACGTTCGATTTAAATGCGATCCAATTGGAATTTAAATCATTTAGCGTGTATTAGAATGCAACGCGTTTCCAAACGTCGATCTATTTGTGCAATGGTGGACGCGCGACGACTGTTGACGCGGGAATGTATCATTAAAAACGAAACAAATGCGTAATCATAAGGGTTCAATTGATATGGCAGTAATTTCTATTTTGCAAGTGCCGTTTTAAACTGGCACTTCTAGAGATAAATGTTTAATGCAGGCACACGTGCCGGCCTTCCCATGGTAACAATCAGTGGCGTTGTCAATTTCCATTGATGGGCCGGCGTTCGAAGCAGAACTAATTTCCAATAAACACGCACACACAAGACTTTTACGTGTCTTACAACACTAGTATATAAAATTGAGCGTGTGAGCGTGAGAAAACCACCGCAAATATATGTATATATATGAATCTGGTGTACATTACAATGCTTTATGTATGCGAATGAACAATTTGTGTCAAACACACATACTGTGAGTTCGCACACTATTATGTTGCCCGCATCAAATTAGACATTAACAAATTGTTAGCGAAGTACGTAATGAAGGTGTGCATTTTAAAATTGTTTTATTTTTTATGTTTTAAAGTGCAAGAGGATATCATTCTATCTCTCCATTCACTCATATAACTAATAATGGCAAAACAAATACTACATTTTATAAAATGGTTGCGCATTTCACAAATTTACTTCATAACGAAGTAGAAGGGTTTTCATATTAATAATGCTCTATTATTTCCCAAGCCCTCATTAAAGCAGTTACGTGAACCGCAGAACAGAGCGAAATAATTACCTCGCAACCAACTCTTCACGAATACATCGTAAATGCATAATAAACTGCATCTAGTACGTCGATGAATTACAATAAATAAGGTATTAAGCAGTTGATGTCTGACGGTGAACCGAAAAATGTCGAATAGCGATTAATGGATATAAAATTAAACGCATTCCGGTCGAACGATTTACTTAATACGTCGATAATAAGCGTAGGGTATGTAAAATGTACGTAATGGTGGTAGCCTCGTTAGATGTGGGAAAGATGGTGCTCGACGGTACAAGGTACAGATCGCGTCCGACATTGTCCTCCGTTAGGGCTCAACTTTAAAGCTTCATTAATGATAATGGTTCTGAACTCGATGGGAATGGACCTTTTTGCTTGCGCCCGCACCTTTTCAAGATGTTACAGTAATAGCTCACCGATACAAGACGAACAATGCTCATTCGATAAAAGAACTGTACCTACCATCATTTATCGACCACATTGGACGGAAATAGAATTAAACATCGAATCTTTTAATCGATCATAATCCAACTGATATTATAAATGCGAATGTTTGGATGGATGGATATTTTTTAGAAGATATCTCCAGAACGACTGCATGGATTTTGCTGAAATTTGGCATAGGTGTAGAACATAACCTGGAAGAACACATAGACTACTAAATATTTTTTTTTATTTAGCACGGACGGAGGCACGTACGATAGCTAGTATTTAGTAATCTTAAAAATGAAACATTATTTTATTTCTTCTAAATTGTTCAAATGAAAAAGAAATCTAGCCAGCGTCAACGAGAAACCATCAATTAGCATCAGTTTTCTAGTGGTCGTCCGATTTGACATAAATAGCTATTATGCTGCGAGTTACCGTAGCACGAACCGGGGTTATGTACACGAATATCTAATGGAGAAAGCTCCTATTACAACCATTTTTATTTACAAATACAAAGTGACACTGCAAATTCGCTAATAAAGCCAACAGTGTGTAATTACTAATAAGACTTTCGACTAAGATGCGAAATGGCGGAGTAATGAGTCAATAATTCGTATCTGTGCCCATTAATTTGTTAAGATAATTAAGAAAATTTAAGACAATTTACTCCGAAAATTTTAAGCATAATAACGGGGCGTTATAATGTTATAGCAGACATGGTAATCTTCAAGCCCAAATCGAAGCGCATAGACGATTTTTGACTTATTTGCTTTTAGTGATAATTGTGTAAGGCGCCATTGACTTTCCGGTTTAAAAGTTATTTACATTCATAATATTTTTAACAACAGTTTTTGTGATTGTTATAAAAAGTCACTACTGATTTTTGTAGTTAAATTTTATTTTCAAGTATTATCATATTACTAGTTTTGGTAGGATTGGTATTTTTATAATAAGGCTAAACTTGTAAATTGCATGACCTAGGCTTTCGTGGTTCTGTGGTGGTGTTTGTCTGGACAAGGACGAGCATCGCGTGAAGGCTGCAGGTATCCTGGCAGGCGCCACTCGTCCGCTGTTCTGTTAGGAACCGTCAATTTGCGTCTGTAATTATCGCGGACCCTTCGATACTTATTTCTATTTTTTCCTCGGCTTAATTGTTGCAACAGATGACTTTTTTGTCGAACCACCTCAAAGAGAGCGGAAAGGCATCAAACGGAGCGTCGAATTTGGAAATAATTATACATAAATAGTCCCTTGAGCGGCCGATTAAGACAATTTCCGAGCAAATTGCCGCAGACGAGTATAATAGCACACACTCCTCCGTCATAAATAAATCTGGATTACTTTTCTGTACAAGATTAAGATTGATTCGATGCCGACGCTTTCCGCTATTAATGGGTGCTCGGATAAAGCATCGGTCGCGTTAAAAAATTTAAATCATTACACTGGTTTTTCGTGCGTGTGATTTGTAAGATAATTACGTTCGACAAATTGCCGGGCGTCATTAAAAGATAACGGGTGGCTATCGGCGGGTCGCTCGGTCGTCCGGACGGTCGGACGGTCGGTCGGTCGGTTGTAATTAATGATCGATACATGTGAAATAATTAATTAGCGACTGGGGATCGGATCTAAGGCGCCTCGGGCTGCGCACAAAAAACAATGACATGCGGTTTGTCCGCGGCGCCGCTGGCTGGCGGGCGCGGTGCGGCGGACGCGACATCAGCCGCACTGCCTGTAATTTGGAAGACCTCGAATTAGTTTTAATCTCATTTCTCGACGTCGAGCGTGACGACTCAGCATTCCCTAGAAATTGGACATTAATGATAATTTCAATAATTCTTTAATATTTCTTTGAGATGTATATTTATAACATTATTTAAAATAATGTACAAAGTCATTTTATATCTGCACATACATCTCAATGTATGACCTTCATTAATATATCTAATAAGAATTGTAGTCACAAAGATCTTAATCAAATGAATTTTGAACGGATCTAGGTTCAGTGATCTGGGATACAACACTGCGTCTCTAATTTAATCATCAAGAGGGATGTACAGTGAATAAGACGAAATAATCGATAGGTGATTAAAATTCCCACGATTTTCCAAGTCGTAATCTGTACAAACTAAGGTGCGCTCTAAGCCGGCGTCGGGATGCGTGTGCGCAATTAAAACGAAACCCACAATCAACCGCCATGTTTGTACACGGACGATGTTAATAGCCTTCTGTAATTACATACCAGTATCATGCCATGTTGCTTCTCGGAAGGCTGATCAAATAAATAGGACCTATTTTAGGCTGAAGCGTTAGGGGCTCTTTCATTGTTAGACGATTTAAAAGTAATATTGTATAATGATGGATATCATGCATCTTAATTATAGCCGATTAAAGGTCAAATAAATTAAAATAGAATTAAAATGTATCCAGAAATCCGTTTCTATGAGTACGTTCAGAAATAATAACGTACAATATTGTCACAAAGAGCGACAAGAGAATTTCATATCACCATTTACATATACATATTCTATTCGCGTAACTAGCGGCCGTGCCTCCCCGCCTCCTCCGACGTATCCCGGGGAAAAAATATCTGAATTCAATTACAAAAAGGCTTCTGCGCGAGGTGTTCCGTTGCACCCGCGCCTCCTCCAAGAAGGGTGTATAACAACTCAATTTCTCCATATTATTAAGACGGTGGGGTGCGCGGATAGGGGCTGGGATGGCGCGCTACACAAAAAGAATGCTAATTTAAAATTCCTATTGGTGTGTTTGTATGCGCGCGCGCTTTATGTATTACCGCCGCAACAAAAGCCGGAGAACTGCCCGAGCGCGTAATTTCAATCTAATATTCAATTTGAGAAGTATCGCAAGCTCCATCCGCCATTTTATATTTATATATTCTGATAAAGCTCCAGGATTCTCACATCGTAGAACAGATTAATTTAAATGTTTAACGTTTCTCTATAAAACATTAGATATTAAAATAAGGTTTCCACTAAAAGTATATTCGATATCTCAATACATCTGAAATAATTGCTTCATTCCCACGCGGAGCGAGGAGTATAAATTTCACCTATCACAATAGGTGCCTTTCCGTGGACAATTCACGGCTAAATGGGACCACCGATAGATACCTTATGTTTAAATCGTGATAAATCAGCTAAAGACCTAGCGTTGGCTCCATTCAAACAGGGCTCCTTAGACATATTTCGATCGCAAACTAGTTATTGATCCAAACAAATAGATAATTAGAATAATTTATAAACTTGCACCTTTGAATAAGAATCTAGGTAAAGCAAAAAATCATTCAAGTATTAAATCACACGTAGTATAATACCGTATTGTTTTCTAACCCAAGATTAATAGTGAACTAAATATTCAATGTTCGAATTTATGAATAAGTCAAGGATGACAAAAGGTCTGTATTTGTCACGATCACGTTATGACTATCACTAGTAATATAAATACTGAGGTCAAATACTAGGGTATACAGTCAAGGTGAAACTGAGAGATGTCAGTTTATTACAAATAGATTTTTATTATTCTTGTCCGGAACAATGAAGGGGTGTAACATGTGGGCACTATCGCACCAGCATGCAAATAGTTATGACTTCAACAGATATAAATGATTGGGTAACGACATACTTTTAAAAAATGAAAACCTTTGCTGATAAAGTTATTCACTAACCGTGGGTTTCTAAGCCCGAAATGTATAAAACATATCTTTGACAAAAAAGACAAAACTGTTTGTTTTAAACAGGGATTCTGTTCTCAGTATTCAGAAACCTGTATGAGAGAGTTTTTAACCTACTTCAAAAAGGAGCTTATTAATTTTTCTGTATTCTTTCATAAGTTAAAACTATTGAAATGATTAACGATTAAACTCTATAATATAAACACCTGTGTAGACTTAATTGGGACATTATTAATGCGACTCTAAATGGCTTGCTCAATACACTTTACAAGTAGAGTTAATAAATTGAATTGATTACAATGGCTAGAGCTACCATTTTAGAATTATTAAGTTAGCAACAGTTTAAAAGCTCGGAGTAAGTTATTCGCTACTATCAACATTGTCTATTGCATATTGATTTAACAAGCACATACTTGACAATTAAAACATAATTAATAATATTTTTTTTTACATTACTCATTAGTTCATTGCAAAAGAAATATTATTATTTACATTATACTAATTTGAGTTTCATAATATATTATGTTATTGACAATTTAAACAAGAATGAGAAGACGTATTTTTAAATATAAAAAAACAGTAATTCAAATTTAAACTCTATTAACACCGACCATAAGATTTTATTTCAATGTACATAAGTATAGTTGAAATTTACATTATTCTTACAAATACTATAAATATTAATTAACAATTTAAACATTAGCAAAGAAATGGCTTCCTTGGTATGATTTCAACAGCTTTTAGTTCTTAAGTCTGGTCAGACATCATAATTTATAACGATTAATTCCTTATCAGACATTTTGTACAAATCTAATTAGCAAATCTAATTTAAATACATAACTCAATTGACACTGAATTGAAATTCATAGCATTTACTTTTATCTTTGTGTATTTCTGTAACAGTATAGTTATATCCTATTTTAGATAATTAAATATTCATTCTAGATTTAAATGCAAGATAGATTTTAAACAATGTTCTGATGTCTGTTATTTTTTATTTGATTTGTTATTAAAGATGCACTTGGTATATTTTGGTAGTTAATTTGGTGTTCTGTTAACATTTCATTAGTATTTAGACCCAGTCTTCAGACGGTTCATGGCACACCAACATCACACCATGTAAATCGTAACACACGACCGTCTCGCTCGCTGTCAACTGACAGATTGTGGTGCTTGAGATCAAGACCATAGCCAATAATCTAATTTTACAAATATTATAAATGCAAATGTTAAGATGGATGGATGTTTGTTTGAAGATATCTCAGGAACGGCTGAACGGATCTCGCTGAAATTTGGCATAGATGTTAAGCATAGTCTGGAAAAACACATAGACTACTAATTAGTTTTTTTTCGGCTATATAACAAAATTAAATACACTTTTATTGTTAAAACGCGTATTGTAATATAATAGTTATGTTAATCATGTGTTTGGCCTGTTATTTGTGTAATAGTAGAGTAAGGAGGTGCATCAGTATTACAGCGTTGATACTAGTGGACCTTCGTCGCCTGGTTGACGTCAAGTATTATTGTTATGCGAGTTAGTGTGTGCAGAAAGCGTGTTTGGGTGTTTCCTGATAATTCGCGGTGCGCCAGCTCTAGGGCACTAACCGTAACGTCTTGTGTATATATGAACGTTAATGTGACGTCTTTCCTTGTGGACTATGAAGATTTTATGTAAATGAATTTGTTGTTTCACTTTAAAGACGCAATTAAAAAAGTAATTTTGACTAAACTTTAACAATTGTATAGAGTTCGTTCCAATAATTACAGAACTATTTATATTTTAAAGAATAGTTGTAATAAATAAGGTAATTAAATACAATTAGATTTTTTTTAAAGAAATAATTAATATTTCCAATATCGCTCGCGGAGTAACAAAGAACTTCGGCTGTTATTCATGACGCATGTACTGACCGAAATTGTCGCATCTTCACCGAATAATAATAAATCTTAAAAAAAGCGACAGAGATAAAACCGACATTGTCGCATGATAAATGATCAGATTTAAATTTAGAATCGAAACTAAAGGGCACCAGCACCTTATAACGAACGCGACGAGGCCCGTTTATAATTATAATTAATATTCTTACGATATTAAAGTGGTCGATGGTAAAAAAAAAAACGAGATTCGACGCGAGAATTAATAACAAACAAATGGGCTACCTGCTGTGTTTTTTGTGAGCCCCCACAGGTAAAGCCGTGATGATGAAAGGAGCTCATATGGCTCTCAGTCTTAGGTTTTTAAACAATATTGTAGGATTTTGACACGGTTGCACCTTTTAATGGGAAACGGCGGCTCGATTCATTAGAAGCGGCATTGTAAACAACGAGAAAAAATTGTATTACGACTACTAGTCGACAGATGGCGACGTAACCAATTATAGTGTTGATACAAGGTACCGTTCTTATTGTCAATTATAAATGTCATACGTAAAAATGATCTGATGTAATCCCGAGTTTGACAAAGTGGAATACTCCGCGGGATGGTTTCGTATTACTACGGCTGTGATTTATCAAAAAAAAAAGAAAACAAACCAAGAGACGCATTGGAAACAAGAAACCGACGATTCGAAATCCGGGACAAAGGAGAGGAACTCTCTAAACGTGATACCATAATGACAAAACAGAAATATGATTTCGATTAAACGGAATAACAGAGATCGCTAGATTGGTTTAGATGGTAAGTGTGAAAGAGATGGAAGGCTAGTTAATAATAAAAATATTTTATTTGTATAGCGGGGTAAAACACCCCCGCTGCGGGCTGTTTGGTTGGTACGGCATCCATCATTATTATAGTAACTGATTTAACACTTTTGAACAGATTACTGGGACGGCTGGTGCATTAATTCTCGGAACAAATGTGCAAAGGAACAAAATTATTATTGGGAAAGCTGAAACTTAATAGTTTTTATTATTACATCTTGTCGGTATTCTGTTAATTGATTGGTTAAGAGTCGTTTTAATAAGTGGAAATCTTACCTTTAAGATCCTTATTAGGCGCGCTGTGGCCTAGTTCAATGCAATTCTTAATTTGGTCATGCTCAGAGTTATTAAATCCATCAGCAACTAAGTCGTGATAATTTCAACGTCAGCACACGTTGACAGTCGTGTCCATATCTGATTTACATCTAACATATACAGAGGAAAATATAATTCTAACAAATCGCGTACGTAGGGAAACTTGTACAGATATGAAATATTGCATTCGTTTTGAAATCGGTGGCGTAAGTTTTGATCGGCACGTTCTAAGGCGAGCTTCCATTATTTTATTGATTGATTGAAGCGTTTTAACGTCAATTATTTTTAGAATAAAACGTTAATTGACATGTTGTAACTAAAGTGTGTATATTATAAATATTGAAAAGTTCGATAATTTAAAAAGTATGTAACCTTTAGAGATATTTAGGTTTCATTTTAGGAGTTTTCCAGATTTTCATTGAACTTTTAAAATGCATACGCCTCCATATGGAAGCCTTCAAATGTTTTGTAAATGTAATTAGATGAAATGATGCGTGTCGATATTAAAATACGTATTGATATGCTAAATTGTCGATTTGTGATGCGGGCGGCGGCCCGGCCCAGCGGACGGTCCCGGCAGCGCTTTGTTCACAAATTTTTGTTCGCTAATCAATAAGATTTGACCCTCTATACAATTACCATTCGAGTCGACAATAGTGTTCGCCTACAATGGATCTGTTCTATCCGCCATGTTTATTTGTAACATTATTTCGTAATATTATTTGCTATTTACCTTGTTTGATTCATGTTGTTTTTTATAGTATATTTATCTTTACTTACAAATTACAAAGTAACAAAGTTTTAAGTAAATTTTATTTAAAAAGTTCTTAATGTATAATAAAAGAAAAAAATATTTGTAAACAAAATAATTAGGCGGAATATTAAACACTCTGCTACAAATAACAACTAAATAATAACCTTAATTTTAGGTGTAATCAAAACCGGTATTTTTTTTTAGTTTTGTTTGCAAATATACTCGAGCAAAATCCGTTCACGGTTCCGTTCAAAGATTATGGTCGATTAATAAACCAATAATTATGTGCGGTGATTAAATGTCTGGATAAAGACCATTCTGTTAATTACTCCCTAAAGCTAAACGAGTGGTTCACTTTTGCTATCGATGTAACATAATAAGCATATTAGCCAGTCCGATGGCATCGATAGCGGGAGGCCCCAAGCGGTTACTGAGCGTCGCCGAAGCCCTCGCCGCGATCGCACCGCAACGCATCGCACCGCACCGCATCGCATCGCACCGCACGCTGAAAACTCTGCGGCGCGCAGGACACGCTCTCTCACTCAGAGGTCAAAGTGGAATGACCAAGCGAACGTCTAATGAAAGCCAGAAGACGTTCCACTCGAATCACAGTCATTCAAAACGCATTCACATAACAATCAATTTAAAGCGCTTCAATCGCTGCTCGACACCGAGCTCGGTCGTCGTGTGAGGCGCGACCGCTGCAGGATAATTTAATAAAAAGCTAGACAGCCGCTCACTATGCTTATTCATATCGTTATGCTAATGTTCGTAAGCACATAGACATGTTTCCAACTAAACATAGCGATGTAATTGTGCATCATGACGCGGTCTACGAAATACATTTCCATTTTTGGTATTCTCAAATACTTAGGGCAGTAATTAAAAATCGACAACATTGACATTCAATTAAGATTTATTTTTAGAACTACTAATGTGTAAATGGATGATACGTCGAATAATGAGCTCGTCTGGTGGTCTGAGATACAAAACGAAATGTAATGACACATTGAATTTAATAATAGTACGACTTTACGGGTCTAAAGTATTCGAGTATGGATGCCATCGAGTGATGGCTATTTTACTTCAGTGATAATAACTCTTTAGTGCAAGACTAGGTGATGATTAAACTAATGTAAACACATTTGTTCTTTCATCAATTAACCGACCGGTCCGATCGTGTCGCCGTAAACGATTTTAAAAATAATGCGTTAAAAGGGAAACTAAAGTGCCGATATCTAATTGAAAAATGCGATAACCTCTCGGATCCATCAAGTTATAACGACTCGAACGGAACTCGATTAAGAAATCACGTTTTAGTGAACAAAACATCCATTATCGCGACCGAAGTCGACGAATGAGTCCCATTAGCATCTCATAGGTTTAATTAGACGTACGTGTTTCGGACGACCGTCTCCTTCAACACGTCATGTGTCCCGTGGCCGATCGAATTAGGTGCCGGCAAACAATGCGACCGACTCGAGCGGACAACCCCACGACAAAACGTTTCCTCGCAATCTTCGATCACCGGATTAAGGGAGAGATCTTCTCGCACGTTTTATCTCCGATTGTCCGCACTTAACGCACACTTTACGCCGAGTGCCCCTCGAGAGGAAATTGAAAGCGATCGCTTTCCCTGCTATCTTATCTCTAGTGTTGTACTAATTAATCGATGTAGTGCGACGGGCCGGTCGTTACAGGTAAATAATGCCCTCGTCGAGACGGACGAGGTGATTTATCGGCGCGGATAGACAAAAGTGTCGCGGGCGGAGCAGAGCGGCCCGAGCGGTCGGGACAATGGTGCGGAATGTCGTCGCGGCCGGCCGCGGCGCTCGTGCGGCCCGTGAATGCGGATTATTAATAACTCGGCCGATGTACGACACGACTGACGCGGTGACTTCCAGCCCGCTCCGAGCCGCGTGCAGCCCGGAGCGTCCGCTCCACCTGTACCATACGGCCGCGCCTTAATTTATTCAAGGCGCGTTTTAATGATCGTATTGATGCTCGCGCATTCTGCGACCGATCTCTGCCCAACGTCGCGTACGATCTTTGGAAAAATCAATAGTCAATCGACATTTTAAAATTCACTAATGATTGAATTTAGACAGTGTCGCTTGAAACGAACGAGGGGAGAGTCTCTCCCCAATCACGAGAATGATACAATGGAATAGACGAGGATTATACCCAAAACCCCAAATTGTATATTTCATATTTGCACACAACAATAAGACAAAATAGTGATAATGTCGCATGTGTGCATTTTGTCGCACTCGCAACTAATTGTGATATTTCATAATGTTGGCATTATTGCGTGTAACATCTGCTCGCTCCGCCACAAACAATACGGGATGAATTCATAAATGGACTTTTGTTAAATCCGTTGCTACATTCAATATAAATTTACTCTCACAACAAAAGATATATTGATTGGTTTTTATCTAAACTCGATTTGAAAAAGTGTTAAAGAAACGAATCCGTAAGAAGCGTGAGAGGTTAAAATAAAATCACGGCAAAGTGTTCCTACTGCAAGTTAATATTATTGTTCATCACTAAAAAAAAACAATAAAATTGGAAAGGGCAAAGTGCTTGTGAAGGCGTGTCAAACAGAAAAATGCAGTATGAAATTACCTTTCACGTTTTGTTGATACCGGTGAAACTAAATGAGATCAGTTTTTGTCGCTCCGACAAATAACTAGGTACCTATGCAAGGTTTGGGCCCTGCGTGATCACGTCGCACTCAGGGCGCCCCGGACGAAATAAACCCACATTTTGGTTATTCGGATAACACGAGATAACGTAATATTTATGGTTTTATACACACAATTGTTCATCGAAGAAAGCTATGTAAAACACTGAAACATTTCTTACATTTTGACATTATCTTTACACTTATCAATAAGTACAGAAATTGCTTTTATGTGTTCCTTTTTGACACACATAAATTCATGAACAAGTTGCATTATTAACAAGGAAATATATTGGAATTGTTTATCAATATCGTCTTTTAAATCTGTTCGATAGTTACGCTGTTTGATTGGTCATATCATGTTTTTTGGTTCCCATTTCGGGAAGATTTCGTTTTCACGTCACGATTTCTTTTTTGCGCATCCCCAACATCAACTTGTACAGCATTGTCGTGAGTGTTCCGATTCGTTACTAGCTATGTAATTAGTTTTACCGTTACTGCATGCTTTAAATTTTCAATGGACACATTGGTACCAACCTCTGCAATAAATCGCGCGACACAAATTTTATTTATTTTTCCCTAGAAGATTCGTATGATAGTTCGTTTTGCATGTGTCTTCAGCTCTGTTAAATAGACATTATACATTAAGTTTTAAATGTGTTACTTCAAATCAGGCATCATACATCCTAGTTATTGAATAAGTTAGGACATAAAAAGCTAGTTGGTAATAACTTGCATATATTAGATATTTAAACAAACTGCTGTTTCGCTTTGCCTTAATACCGCATAGTACACTAGACTATACAGATTTCCTTAAGTGTTAATGAAAAGTCAACCTTATCTCGAATGCTAGAAAGTTTAAAATTCCGCCTTACTATTGTGACATTCGTCGTAATTTATGGTTTTCGTTAGAAATTTCCCAAAATGTTCAAATTTGTATCGTTAACACGTGTAGACGCTAATTGTCCAGTGTGCCGAGACAAATATGGCGACATTTCGTGTTTCACTTATTAAATGAAAACGCCTTTATTTCTTAAATTTAATTATCAACGTTGAAGAGACATCGGAATATAAATTAAAGAAACCAGGTAAAGATGACGACAGAACTGACGCAGAATATGAAGCCGCAGTTATGTATTGAAATATTTATAGAAAGTTGATATATTAAATGACATGAAGACATAATTCAAGAGTATAACAGTAAATACCCGTGGCAGTAGATTATTCAAACTGGAATAATTGATTACAGTTAACATTAATGACTCGTTTGAAGGAGAGATGACAATAATAAGGCGAGGCGACTAAATGGATGACATTAGGTCCATGCGACATTGCGTCAAATATGAAAGATGAGCTATCACATTCATCCCTCAACCATTTGGAATGAAATGAATAACATCCACGAACACAGCGTCGTTTTACTGTGTCAAAACGTCACAACTCAGTCGATTCGACACGTTTTAAAGATATACGTAGCTGACGTGAATTTTTTAAGTTAATGTTTGCCCTCGTCTTTGCGTGATATTTAACTGAATGATGAAACCGTTAAAACCTAAAAAAATATGTATTAGCGTGGTTGTTCGAAGACAAATAATATAAGTTAATTCACATGTGAGCAACGTAAAGATGTAAAGACTATCAAATTATGGTTACGACTATTTGAAAATGTACCACTCGTGATGGTCGCGTTAACACTCGGCCGGCCAATGGGATCGCGGAGTCTTTACTTGTCTTCATAAAACGTCTTTTAGAATTAACGTGCGCTTACTAATTTGTGTTCTATTTGTTTGAACGAAGGCTTTGATTGCTCTAAGCGTCGCGAGGCGGTAGATGCCACTTGGCTAACAAGTAAAATAGCTTTTACCAGGTGTACGACAAATGGAAATCTACTAATTAAAGTACTTTACTCGGACGAGACATAAATGGCAGTACGAACATTCGATCGTAAGAAGTTTAATTAATCTGCACGCTGACGCAACGAGTGATCGTTTTCTCTCTATTTGCGGCCGAAAGCAGTTTGTTTAATTGATTCGTCGTGTAGCAGTGTTTGTACTCGGAATTTGAAGACTTAACGTTTCCAAAGATCAAAGCGCTAGATGATTAACGTATCTGCTGGATATTGTTGCGTAAGTGGCCACTAATGGCTAACGCAGCGGCTGGCTGCAGTAATTGTGATATGCGTTTTAGCACTTCTTTACAGGCGAGGCCGTAAACTATACTCCCACTAATAAACGCTTCGTTATCAGCTACATAACATGATGCACAAGAAACTACTTTGTTAATGCTGTTTACATATTCTGTAACATCTTGTCATAGATTATAGTAATGACTTATTCATTGCTTTTAACGCAAATTGTTAGAATAAATTATTAGATTATACTCGTAAATTATAAATATTTTAACTACTATCGATGTTTTGTTGGATAAAAATAAGCTAACACTATCCAATTATATTAATGTTGTGATCAGAGTGGAATGAAGCTAAGTCATTACATAGAACAAAAATTGTGCAAAACTAATAAAACGTACGGTCACTGGTTTTTTAGATACAATATCGTGTTTTTTACAAGCTTTCATTTAGTTTCGTCTGACCCGATGTTTGTCAACATATCTGGAAAATTAAGTTTTTCAACTTTCCGGTTACTGATTGAGCTAAATTTTGTATACATAGTGTAAACGCGTGACTATTGTGATGACTCGGTGGTGATGTGATGATAGAGCTGAAAGATGGTCATAAGAACTTCGCAATGATTCAAAAAAACCTCATAGAGTTTGGGTTCATTTGAATCGACTTAATCTTAATTCTTAGTTCTTTTCATTGTCAAGAATATAGTAATAATAAGCTTTTTTTAATATTAAATTATGACACAATCACACAAGTTGATAAAAAAAGTTACAATGCGATATTAACATCAAATTTTTAACAATTTTAACTTAGCGACAATAACTTCAATTATATAATTATAATCAAATTACGAGCATAACATTAAAATCAGCTCAAGCACAAAATAATACGATCCTAATAAATGTGAGAGCGTTGTGGAATTATTTACGCCAGTTGAGTTGACACGAATGTGTGGAGTCGGAGGAAGACGTAATGTAGCGACGTCACGTTAAGTGAATGAACGACAATAACTACGGTGAATGGATCCTTTGGTGCATATCGAAATAATTGCATTTCTTCAAAATGAACTACGAATTAATGCACATTTGATATCTCTATTGTTTATTATCTTCATTTTTGAATTGAAGGTTTTTTTTACTAACAGGTAAAAGTCAAAAGTTTAATTAGTGAAGTCTTTGTTCTATTATTATATAATACAATTTTAATCGGTAAAATATGTAAATACGGGAATACAAAAGAAAGTATTATATTATAACTATGTAAGTATTTTAAATATGGAAAATATTGGTCCACTATTGTCGTTTTCTGGTATCGAAATGTAGCATCAAATTTCTTAGTCATAAATAATAGACGTTATACAAACCACACGGCGACACAATACCGAGCCCTAGAGGTCCAGTTAAGTAGTATCCATTGTAATAAAGAAGACCATATTTCGAAGACATTAAAATTCCCCGTCTCCTAATAATTACATACGACAGATTTTAACATGAAAACACCCACGCGCCCACTATGTTGCTGCTTCGGACTTGTATAATTTGTGTTAATGCCGTAATATATGGGAGTTTAGGGGTCCCTCGCACTCGGAGTTCCATACATTCGATCGTTAATAAAATTATCAAAATCGAAACGGGTTTTACGAGCACGCTCATGTGGCGGGCCCCGCGGTCAGAGTTTCGATTCGACTTATGAATGGAAATGGATTTTTGTTATATCTAAGTGTTTTTAAGGTCGTAAATAATTTATCGCAGCGTGATATTTCCGTCGCTCGAATTTAAATGTCTGAATGAAATAACTCCGTGGTCTCTGAGCGCTACTGGATTTTAAATCCGCATCTACATATCAAATAGGCGCTTTAATAGTTTCAATCTAACGCGTGGGATGCAATGATAAGAATAATTCGACCTTTAATGTTTTCGATATAATTAATTGAGTCATTAAACCTGACCTTCGATAGCATAAGGCTGACGACACACTTAATTTCAGTAGTTGTACCGGTAGCGGAGACGAGGTGTTGCGAAATGCGCGCGCCGTATGCTGCGTACCGTATGTATGAGATGTGAGACCGAGTTAGACAGTTTTTGTCGGAATAAAGTACGTTTTGTAGGTAGCGGTCGGCTCGACGTTGCGTCAGCGATCGTGATTCAGCTTCGTCGAAACACTCAGGTGCTCGGGTAGCGGCCGGCATCGAAGCCGTAATTATTCAGAGCACACGTGGACATGGTTTATGGGCGCGCATGGCCTGCCTCGCAAACGTGCAACTTTTTGCTTAATAGGTTAACGACTTTTCAAGTCAATATTGATAGCGAGGGCAAATCTTTTAAGTTGGACTATAGGTATAAAGATTTTTTACACGGTAACACGTTGATCTAGCGATCACTGCCTTAGTTGTTTACTAACCGCTGTCTAAATCGTTCCACATCTGTATTATGAATGAAATAAAATGGACATTCTTGAGTTGAGTTAAGGTTTATTTTACAACGTACGTAGTGAGTCATGCTATGAAGCGAGTGCTATGCATTTTTTGTCGTATCGTGTAAAGAACTTGCATTTGAATGTGCACTATCAAGCTCCGCTCAGATCCGATACAGAGTTATGTTTCATTGCTTACATTTTTTGTGATCTCTACAAGTTTTAACTCTTTTATATAAAAGAGGTCGTCAATTTCTTACCTAAAATTTAACACACGTCATGAGACAAGCATTTGCTCAATAAATCAGTGTACTCGAGCGATAATTAATTAAGAAAAATGAAACAAAGATTTTTAGATTTCAATCGGACAGCCAATTCGTGTTAGGTAATTTATTAATGACCCTATCAATTGGAACATGAAAGACGCTACAACGTTGGATTCTCTGTCAAGTAATTGCATGTTTGTAAAACCGGTAGCACGAGTGATAAAGTAAACTAAAATATTGATTTGTATTGTGATAACAATCATATCTATTTATTATTTATACGGAAACATTACACAAACACATTGACAAAAATATAAAAAATAGCGTGGCAATTATCCTAAATCGCCTTAAATAGCAATACAATACGTGTTCTATTTTTTAATTAAATAAATATCAAAACCAAAACTCTCAATAATACGGCTAAGTTCGGTACGAGAATGATCCGATGATATAAACTTCTTGTAGACGAGTTTGGACAAATGATGGTTAAAGTAACGAGAGCCATTGGTTGAGTAAAACCGGTAGGCCATCTCCCACCGTTACTTGGCACATTCTGCTTTATAAAAGATGCGCCTCGTAGTGATTCCGATAGAAACGTTAATTAATTTTCTACTACATTATGGCCGCCTTTATATCACTTAATATATTTGATTATGTTTGTAATAATACAAGTTTTAATTAGAATTAGAAACTCGATTCGATACATCGATTCGACTAAGCGAGTGATTTACGTTAGCGTTTTATAGTTCTAAGTTTAATTAGAATGCCGTTTCCGGGTCGTACATTATCTCGATTTTACGTGATGATTAATTCGAATCGAACGTAAAAATCACACCAATCTATGATACGAGATTAACATTAATGTTTCTAATTGGTATACAAATTAAATAGATTGATGTTTTCTCTTAAGGTATGTCACGAAAACAATATCGATTACATTTTGATTTATATTGATGTCTCGAATGCCTATCTGCCACACCTTAAGTCACATAAGAACGTAGGAATATATGCAAATAATAAATATACGCGATTAATATTTATAAACGCGCACCTTCTCCACCAGTCATACATCCTTTCTACTCAAAAATTCGGGGCTTTTTTCTACAGGATTTGAATTCTTACAATTGTCAACAATTCTGTTGTATCAGACGGATTTCGCAAGATCTTCAAGCGACGTCTTATTTATCTTTACAATGGTAATTTCGTTCGAATTAAGCAGCGAGATTTCTACATGTCTAATTAATAAACATCTCATTAAAGAGCCTTGAACTTTTGATTACGGAGAAGTGGACAATGGAGCTCGTTATTTATATCTCCGGCACATTGGAACAGTCCGACAATCACAGCGACGGACAGACGCGCATATCTAAGTAATTAATCGTGCCTTATGATTGATTAAACGCATTAAAGGCAAACACGATTCCTATTTGAATATTAAATCTATTAGGCAAGTGACATAATACTTAATACAATTTTATCTGAGTTATTGCATAAAACATAGGACACGCTTAGTTTTGGAAACAATTATACGCGTCTCATGGATTATGCATGCCGGCTGACGTACAATAGTGAAATATTACAAATTTATGTTGAATCGCTGAAAACAATACCTTAATTGTTTAACAAAAAACACGTTTTGTTTTCTCAATGTATAATTTGGAGACATTTAAATTTATGCCTGAATATTATAGGAACATACGACTTTTAAAGGTGTTCCTGTAATGTGATCATTTGGGACACGAAGACATGTAGATGTTCGCGCGAGATATGCGCAGTATTGGCGTTAATTAACAGTAATTCAGAAACTGCAGTACGAGAGGTGAGCAAAATGAACCCACACTCAACAGTATTTGTTAACGTAACAAGGTAAACGAGGATATTTATCGACACGACGTTGTCAAGAGGCAACCCTTTGCGCTGCTGCGACTGCCCCCGTGCTCGGCCGGCAAACAGCGCTAGTGATGCGTAACGCAAACTCTCTTGTCGATATTTACACACACATTGCAAACAGTGACACTCGATATTTGTTCGAGGCGAGTTAATGGCGCGAGGTGTCCGACATGTTTGTCAGACTACTTGTAATTAACGGAATAATGTAACTCAAACACATAAACATTAAATACATCAGTTCAAGTTTCGATTTCTCTCAAATTCGACCTGTGAATAAATTTTATATTTTTAAACATATGAATACAACTTACGTAAGTAATAAACGAGTAAACGTGATCGGGGTTGCATGTATATAAAATAAAATAAAAAGGAGTGAAATAAGTTAAAAAAGTGAAGTAAGGCCATAACTTCATTTTGAATTCCGTTCGGTTTGTTCTCGTCCCTCTCTGAACGCTCCCAGCAGGGGGCGCCATCGTTCTCACCTCACGATGCGAGTGGTAGCCGGTCTTTAATAAGTATCGATAAAATATGAATATATATTATAAATATTTTCAATACTTATTCGAATTATATTCAAAGTTGATTTCCGATAGTCCTCACGACGGCATGCCAATATTAAAAAGTAGGGTCTAAACGATTTGTGACCAGAGAAAAAATTTAAAACAAGTTTAAAATATTCCCCTTTAAGTAACCTCGTCAAATCAATGACAAAATTCTTATACGCTTTTGATACTAAACTAGGAAATCCGAAAATGAGGGTCTCATCTAAAAATAAAAAAAAACTTCCATGATTAAGTACATTAATAAAATAATAAAAACAATATCTTAAGATAATTCTGATAATAGCTAAAGTAAAACTTAACATGGAAATAGAATCTCGAGACATTAAATCAAAACATTATTTCATATCTAATTTATTTTCATTACAAACTATAAATCTGGCTCTGATAATATTATGATCGGGCCGTCATTGATACCACCTATTAAAATTTGATTCACCATAAATCTGTGTTGCATAATTCTATTTTGTCTATGACGTCTGCCTTGCCTGTAAACGCAACAGGTTTCGAAGCTCGCCTTGTGTGTCGAATCGTTGGTTGTTAGATTAACAGTGAACAAAGTGTCGCAGGGACAGAGCTAATTAATCTCTGCACGTTGTGCGACATTAATTATAAAAACCTCGACACTTTAGCGCGTATAAAAATGAATTTTATTTTAAAAGTAATAAGAGTTATTTTACATTAAAACAAATATACCAAGACTCGAGTCAAATCAAGGAAAATTAAATGTCATCTTAACAATGACCACGGACGAACGCAATTAATGTAAAGCGTAGTTTACACGATACGATCTCTTGCGCATACCGTGAGACAAGGAATTATAGTTTTTTCAACACCAATTACGTAATGCCCAAAATATAATGAAGATTATTACAATTATAACAATATACGATTTTGTTTTTTATTTATTTAAATTTCCCTTACATTTTAGAGTAAACTTATAGAAGTGGTTAATTTTAGTTGCGTTAGAAATGGGGCGAAATAATCATCGCTTATAGCACTAGATTTTAAGTAAAAAGTCTATAGAAGGAATTTGTCACATTTTTGTCAATTGCCTAATATTTTATGCAATTTCTGTTAAAAAATATTGAATGATCTTAATTATATTTTTATTAACATTAAGCAGGCCGGAAAGTCGATGTGTTCGTTGAAGTTAAAGTTGATGAAACGACGCCATTTATAAGATAAAAAAGAAAAAAAAGAAAACATTAATGTAGACAATGGTTAATCGTTATTTAGTGACAGCGCGGAGCCGTCGAAGTTTTTACGACCGTAATCAAAACGTGATTGTCGCACATTCCCAAAAAACTCGCTTAATTGTGCCGGGACGAGTGTTGGTGGTATAAATAGTAATTACTTAGGTGCCTGCTCCGAAAATGCTATTAAAATGCGTTTAACCGCCACGCTCCGTAGCTGCAGGTTAATGCAAAGCAACTGAGCTTTCGTGTTCATGAGATAATTTTGAATTATCATGCGATATGTTAAGATTTTTTAAAAATGAAACATTAACGAAACTAACATGCTGGGGAAATCCTATTTCACCTGACATTGGTGTAATGGAAAATATTGTACAAAAATGCCTAGTATTTATGCTTAGAATGACTTGTTAAAATATAGTACCAACCAGTTTTAAAATTTAATTTTTAATTTTATATTCTCTTTGTTCTTGTGATCGCAGCTTTACAATCGATATTAATGCTCACGTAATTAACATGAGGCAATAAATAATTTTTAACATTCTTAATTTTTTTATTATCAAGATAAATAAACTAACACCAATGCCGTCATCGATTTTTTTATAATTTAAATAATTATCACATCTCGCAATCATTAAAAAGTCCGTTACGACATAAATCATATTTAGGACTCGTTTTTTAGGAATTTCGAGCCCACCTGTAGCAAAATAAGAAGCATTTAAGGCGGTACAATTTCTAAAATAATTATCGTTCATATATTTTGCAGTCCCTGCCCGGGGGTAGCGATTGTCTTAAGCGTATTTTTAAGCTTTCCAACCCCGGACAATGGAAGAGGGCGTAAGCGTAATATTGAATGCTGTTTGGCGGTCAAGTCAAATTTGCATTTATGCATTTTTAGTCACCAACTTATCTTGGAACTGAAAGGTTTTATGTCAATTGAACATTTGAATAAACATATTAATTCAATGTCTTCTGGGCTGGGTTTGTAACCTATTAAAAACAGCTTAAATATATTTTTTTTATTAAAGTTATGTTTTTCCTCAAAAACTCAACTTTATTGATCTTCTAATTTTAATTTTATAAACAAAGTAAAATTTAATAATTAACGATATGGCAGCATAAAAATAAAATGTACAAAAATATTGATTTCAAGTCGCCATAATTTCATTAATTTTCGTTTAAAAATATTCATATACACGTTCTCTTATTATTCTTTTATTTCTATTTATTCTTGATATCCTAATTAAAGAAATTGTACTATTTTCTAGTACGAGGAAGTGTAAACTATAATTATTACTAGTCAAAGAACATGTGCATGTCCGTCTATAAGCGACTTTCTAAGTACTGGATTAGTCCACTTTATAATTACACAAAGTGGTCTAACCTAAGTAGATAGGCATGTAATCAATAATACTAGAATTGTAGAGTTCGAATGACAACCACAAGAAGCAGTAGTCAACTCAACTTGCAAAAATTTTTTTTTATAAATACTAGCTGTCGCCTGCAACTACCTCTACTGTCGTACTGAATATACTTATAAAATTTTATAAAAATCTTTCATGACGTTTTAGAGGAAGGTAACTAACATTGTGACTCGAGAACTTTACGTATAAGATATTTGAAGGAATGTAAATTGTAACTTTGAATAACGTTCTCAAATTTAAAATGGTATAGCGATTTATTACACAAAGATAAAATGTATTGAACGGTACACCTTCGATATACGCATAACGAGGGCCAGCATTACCCTATAATTAAATCATAAACTTAGATTAAGATAAATAGACGAAAAGAGGCCGCCGGAGCGTTAATCCAGTGATTTACAATTACACGTAATTACGGGCCTTAACTTGTTTAATTGCCGGTCATATTAATTATCGAAAAAAAAATACCAAATCGAATCTTTATTGTGGTGTACTTTGTCGCGAACAAAATATCATAATACTGATTAAATAATTAATATAACTGATTAACTGTTTATCTCGTGTAATAAACACGCTGTAAATGTTAATCAATTTTATTGCGCACGAAATATTAAAAAAATAGCGTTTTTTGGCAAACAAGAGTACTTCTTACAAGTAGGTTTCTACTGAAATGTTAAAACTAACATCTTTGTTAATTATTCTTAAGTAAAATACAAAGATCCATAAGAAAACTACAAATAAGTAAACGTCATTATCATTTTTAGTTCTAATAAACGTGCCTATAGAAATATGGGCGAGGTGAACAGAATTGGCACACAAACGGTTAACTGCATAGCGTTTATTTGAAGTCCACAACGGCAGACAATTTATAATGAGCATCACAAAAGTCGACCACATCTGCGCCGAACAAAACTTAATTAAAGTGACACTTCGCATGCATAATAAAATTATTCACGCACAATCGTAAGATAAGGCTCCACTTTGCCTTGCACAATGCACGCACACACCTACCTCTCAATTACATACATGGACACATCACACTTAAATAGGTAACCCTGTTGACTTTAAAACTGGTAATAAGACTCGTGGAGCACCCAATGTGTTGTTACAATTTAATGATATATTTTATTATTTGAATTCCTCACATATTGCTTCATTACACTTGATCAGCGCCATATGTAAACAATTTAAAGTTGTTTGTTTTTAAATTTTACGGCTTTGCAATATTTCTTAACATGTTTTTTTTATTTCATTTTGCAAAATATTCTTTATATCCGTAGAATGCGATTTTAAGTTTTAATGCACAATATTGGCATGTTTTTATTGAGATTTTCATGCCATAATTTTATTTTAGATTATTACATTTATTTAAAATAATCCAAAAGACAACGAAGTCCTCACTGATCTATCGGGTACCTATTGGATAACATAGAACAAATGGGACTGGACTAGTCACCGTATGAACAACTTTAAAATAACGATAATCTGAGTCATATTATATACGCGAATGTTTAAATAGATAGATTGACAGTTGCATGTTTAAAGGTATCTAAAATGGCATAAATGTAGAGCATAGTTTAAAAGGCTAAGGCTACTTATTAAGTTATTTTCTGATACCTCGCGGACGGAGTCTTGGGCTTAGTTAAATATGACAAAAATATAACAAAGCTATTAAACGTTGATAATTGATTTTCTCTAAAATAATCCAACACTCGATTATTATGAAAAGAAATGTCAACCGACTTGTTATTGCAGATAACCTAAGTGCCTATATTGTGAAGGCACTTCAATGCAGTATAACTCGTGTTATCAACCAATAATTAGTGATAGTCGATAACTTCCCCAAAACTTTATCAGCAATATTTGCTATTAAATAATCGATACGCGATGCATAGATAACCGGTCACTAGATATCGTATGCCGCGGTTTGGAACTTTCTAACTTTTACTTACAAATATTATGTGTTACTTCATATTTAAAACTGAACATTTTAACCGCGCGGGA
The DNA here is from genome assembly GCF_000836235.2 of Papilio xuthus. Lineage (NCBI taxonomy): Eukaryota > Metazoa > Arthropoda > Insecta > Lepidoptera > Papilionidae > Papilio > Papilio xuthus. The sequence continues at coordinate 3,195,366 of NW_013531704.1, forward strand.
TTAAGAAAAACTTCATAATTAGTCTATGTGTTCTTCCAGATTATGTTCTACATCTATGCCAAATTTTAGCGTGATTCATTGCGCCGTTCCAGAGATACCTTCAAACAAACATCAATCGATCTAAACATTCGCATTTATAATATTAGTAAGCAGTAAATATAATCTGTATCTGCTTAAGTCGAACGTCTTGTTCAATAAATTAAAATGAGATTTACTACAATAGGAATGTCCTTATTAACCTAACCTAACTGTCGTCTAACACCTTAATAATTTTAAGGTAATAAATTGTTCATGAATTTATTGATTAAATGTTGATATTTAAAAAGAATATTAATCAAAACTTGATACTTAATTCAATTCATGAGTAATTGCGTTAAATTAATGTAAACAATGAGTCTAACATAACCTCAAAATTAATTCGTAATTGATGATGTTTGAATTTTATGTAAATGAACGTGAAGGTGGGTCTTTTATTAAACATATTTAAATAATGTTATAAACTGTTAAAAACAAACATGACGAGGCAACGAGCACTTCAACTTAGTCAAAATTTTATTATCAGAACAGATAGGTAAGCAATATACAACGGATTAAAACAAGTCTTATCTTAGATTTCCATTATTAATTTGTACGTAGGTAAGTGTCATTTATTTTCATTACATATATTTTAAACTAGGCGTCGCCCGCGTCTACGTCTGCACGGAATTAATAAAATAATTAGTAGCCTATGTGTTCTATAATATGTTCTACATGCCAAATTTCATCGAGATCCGTTGAGATTCGTACATCCAAACATTTGCATTTAAAACATTAATAAGATAAATTTACACTTTAACATAGCTAGTTATTAAATAATTACATCATGTTTATTTTAAAATACCATTTACAGTAAAGAGTTTTTATTCTGAACGCATACGTTGATATTCCGGACGAAAAAAAAATGGCGTCGTTTTTCGGAGGCGTCAAAAGGCGCGGGCGCGGGATGTCAACGAGACATGCCTTCGTGGCTGCGCGTATCGCGTCGCTTCCTTGAGCGTTTTTAATAAAGCAAAACAGTTATTGAACCTGTTGAGATCGGTTTCGAATTCATAATTCATTATCGCGCCCGCCGAGTGACGAGAGGCTCGTCAGTACAAACTGCTATAGTGCGACAACTTTATTTGGCCTGGTGGACATCAATTAAACTAATGTGTAATAGCACAATGGGTTCCCTGTTGAGCCAAAAAAGTGTCACAAGATTATTGTCAGACTATAGTTTTCTTGTCATGTCATATTTTTGTTTCATGTTTTATAACAGAACCAACAGCAATAGCGCACTGGACCAGATAAATATGTCGCACCCTGTTACTAAATTAACTCTTGCAAACGCTTAATAAATTTATATGCGGTACACGTACAGGAAAATGTAAGGATATTTTGAGCTGTCTTTAAAAGTTAGTTTATATGTAGGAATGCGGTTTTCCAGACAAGGTAATTTTTTAATAATCAAAAACACGGAAAGCTATTGAGTAATATGGCATGTGTTAAGATTAGATTTTTGTTGTTGTCTCACCCTGTAAATAAACTCAAAGTTTATACCAAAGACGATATTATCATAGACTTCTATAATAAAACAAGCAAAGTAAACTATATTTGGTACCTACTCATTAATTTTACTATACAAAGTGAAATGATATTGATACTTTACAAAGTGATTCATATTTTTATCATATAAGAGCACTAAAGTGAGAGCTAAAGACATCACTTTAAAACGGTCGAATTTGCGATGAGGCAAGCTGCAGTGGTGTGTCAGTATCGAGCGCGGCAATAGGGGCTGAGCAAGTTCGACGGCTGGCCTTGGCGGGAACCAGTCTGTCTCGCCCGAAACACCTCCGGCCAATTATTAAATAAAACAAAAGCATCCCGGCGGTGCGTTCACGTCACACCAAGAGAAATGCGCATCGGTTGAATTCACTTAATTAGTTAATTCAAGCTATTGTTTCTTAATACATAGATTTTCTGAAGTTGTAATTAAATTCTTACATGTCAACCTTCAGAACTTATTTGTATATGGCAGAAATACCATTTACAGTTAGGTTATATTCAACGACTTCTTGCACAATCTGTCGACTTCCCTCACCATTCACCACGCACGTGAGCCCCTTAATGACTCCGTATTATCGCTCGCGCCAACAAAAGGATCCACAGCCACGAGCCGACTCACAAAAATAAGCCGGGGAAATTTGATATAGCCATATTTTAAAATATCTTCGCCTATCCCGAACGCATTGTTAATCCCGAAGGCGCGAGCCGAAAGAAATATTTCAAATGCAAATCGTGCCAACGCTATGAATGTAATAGTTTGTCGTGGCCCGCGCACGCGCCGCGCACCGGAAACAAATTATCATACCCATATAAGTATGTACGAAATCGAAGAACTTATTGATGTCACATGGAGCTGACAAATCGCGCTAAACGTTAAAATCGACTCGCATACAAACGTCTGTTTTGACACAATACGAGTAACGGCTCGGTGAGCTACGTCAAAAGAACATATAGGTATTTTTATCCGTTACAAATTCTCTTTATACACAATTCAATCCGTGAGACGCATAAAAGACGGTAAATCGTCGAATTTATTCATATTACAAATAGTTTCAGCAAATATTCGTTAATAGAAGAAAATAGATTTTATTCCTTACGACTAACCAACAAATATTTTTCACCGATCACTTAATTGCTATATTTGAGTTGTTAAATAAATATTTGAAACAAACAGGGTATTGAATAACGATGATTTAATCCATATCTATTATTTCGTAACGGAGTTTCTTGATTCGTTGAGTTTTGCGCCATTGAAATTTGGGCGGTAATCGATTTGAGTCAGCCGTGTTTGTTGACATTCGCATCAAAGGCGTCGCGCCGGCGAGCGGAAATTTATGGAACTCGTAACGCGGCTGAATTTGAAAAACGGACTAACAGATATTGAACGTTTGTAAATAAATGTGTGTAAACGGACTTTGGTGAATGAGTGATGCATGCCAATTTGTAACGGCTTTTTTTAGGTCATTCACGCGAAAATTCTCTTTTTTTTCTTATCAGCCTAGTATTTAAAGACTTAGATATTTTGACATCAATTTTAAAGACATAAAAAAGGTTAATAACTCAAGTAACTTCCTTTCGTGTACTTATTCAAAAGGTAGTTTTAAGCATAATTTATCTTAAGCATATGCGAATTTATAAATATTGCAAGGAATGAGGCAAACGACAACATTTTTCAAGCAATTAAAATATTCGCATTTAATCCTTGTACGGTATTGAGGATGTTTAAAAAACATTACACGAACTTGAGAATTGTAATAACGAAGCTGAAAACATAATACTTAATATAGGTATTAATAAATTTCAAAATTGTTTCCATAAAATGTTTTAAGAACCTTATTAAGTAATAATGTCTTTAAATTAATTCTAGTTTTAACTTGGAAATAAATGGAACAAACAAGATTCTACTACTAAAGGAAAGTACAAAATGTCATAACTAACATATATTGAGTCATTCCAAACCCATTTATAACTTTAATTACAATTAACTTTTACAAAAAATGTTATTATTTTATATTTGACTTGATACATTTTTATCATCTTTGTTACCCGACTAAATAACAATGTATTCTTAATTACCAGAAAATATCTTAACGTCTGTACATTCAAGCAAGATATATTGTAAAACTAACTGTAGCCCGTGATAAGTAAATAGTAGTCAATTTTCAGACCTACTACACATATATAAAAAAAACTGGATGACGGAGCTTTGCTCGGTATTTTTTTTTAATTGTGTTTTTTGGAAATTATATAATATTTAAGTGCGAATTACTAATAAAATGATGAAATATGAATAATATTTTTCGATCTTACCGATAGAAAAAGTTAAGTTCATGTTTAAGTTGATTATCGATAAAACACGAATAAAATGACATTTTCTAAAAATGATTCCTAGCTAGATCGCCTCCGAAACCCCCTAATATACTAAATTTTATGAAAATCGTTGGAGCCGATTCCAAGATTCCAATTATTTATATATATATACAAGAATTGCTCATTTAAAGATATAAGATTCATAAAAACGATCAAGCAGTTTCGGAGGAGTATAGTAACTAATATTATGTCAGAATTTTATATATAAGACATATATTTATCTCTCGCGTGCTCTAAAAAAGTGAGATAAATATTTACTACATAACTATGAATATTTCGACACTCAAAATACTTAGTAATGTTAGTATCAGTTAACTCTATTTGCGTATTGTCAGATGGTTAACGGTTGTAAGATATAGGAATATCGGGGAATCTAGAATGTAAAGCAGCATTGTGACTGCCAATGGCTTAATGCGATGTAACTAGGCCTCGGGTCGCTGACTTGAAGGCATTATCAATAGGATACTTATTTTAGTTAGCTAATTTTATATTCACTTACTAATATGTAGCAAAAATATTTTCTGTGCAGTTTTTATTTAACCTTTATTTACAAAAGGCTACTTAAAAAACTTTTTTTTTATTTGAGGTTTAATTTTATTTTTTTATTCGCAACGTCAAGAAAATCTTCAAGAAAATTGGAGCAAAAAAACCCGGTTTAATTTAATTTAAATCACAAAAACAAAAGAAGTCAAGAAGTTTTAATTAAGTTAGAATTAAGAACTTTAAAAAGAATAAGGAAAATCATCGGCAACTAAACTATTTTTCTTTTAAGACAAAATTTATTAGGTACTGTTTTTTTTAAAAAGACAACAGAATTATACCAACGCCAATCGCTTTTTTTAAACGAACACTTTACATTTTATAAATATTTACGTTATAAATTAAAAAGGAACCTATTTTTCCTCGTGTACAAATAGGTACTTGTATCGGAAATCTTATCATTCTATCTATAAAGCATCTCGGCAAGCTGTCACGATGCCTTTATCTTTGAGTCTTAGGCGCGCGCTTTCCCAGACAGATAAAGTATTTACACTATCGGCCGATAGATGGCGTTACATGTATCGTAAATCGTGATTTTCGTAGTTTCATAATTAAAATGAATTCCATATATACTTAACAGTTATTAAGATAAAGAAAAATCAAATTAAACGGTCGTTTGAATATTTAGTTTTAATTAAATGATTAAATAAAATTCCTATTTCATAGATTTGATTACGAGATTTCTTGATAAACATTAAATATGATAAATTTTCTAATCGTTCAAGTTGACACAATTGATTTTAATCTAAATTTATCATTAATTCATAATAAACAAACCTTTACATCCATGTGTTACAAAACAATGAAATCGTTATAAATGAAATTCTAAGAACGACGGATAAAAACAGTTAAAGAAAAGATTTTAATTACAAATTTCAATCTGATATATTTTACGCAGTTTACGCATAATTTTCATATATAGGTACAACTTTTCAATCTATTCAGTAATCCAAAAAAAACAAAAGAAAAACAGAAGAGATGTGAAAGGAGAAAAATAGTTTAGGTACCTAACATCATCAGCTTACTATACGTCCCCACCGAGGGGCTTGGAGCCTACCCTAAGTTAAGGGTGATTAGGCCATAGTCGACCACGCTGGCCAAGTGCGGGTTGGTTGACTTCACACATATCTTTGAATTTCTTCTCAAATATGTGCAGGTTGCATCACGATGTTTTCCTTCACCGTAAGAACGTACCTAACACCTAAGCTATTTTTCTCCGTCTTTCTTATTTAGATCGTTGTCTAAATAAATTAATGTAACATAATAATTAAATTTAAGTAAATATCTCCGTCACATAACAGTTTTATTATATTTTTTTATTGATTCCGTTTTAAATAAATTCTTGAGTTAATATTATGAATGAAATTTTTAAATTAAGAATGAGTTGTTTTCGTTTATATTATTTTTAGTTAACGTTATAAATGAATAATAATGTTATAATTTACTACTAAAAATTAAAATAAATAGTACGTTCAAGTTCTCTATATAGAGTCAATGGAACAAGATTGTCTACATGACTCAAAAACTTGTCTCTTATTGACATTATTAAATAATTGGTATATTTCTTATAAATATTAGGTAATTCATATTTATGTAATAACTATAAATTTTAAATGAGGAATAAGTAAGAAACTCCGCGTGTATGATTGAATGGTTTAAATAAGTTTTTACCTAAAGTTTCTGAGATCTCTGTACCTATAAAACATATCTCGACATCTCGGTCATTATCTTTGACAAAATAGAAATATGTGTATGACCTTAGAAACCTACGGTTAGTAAATTTAAAGTTATTATAAAATTATTTGTTACAATTTTTAGAGGTAGGTATCCATTTTACCAAAATATAGAACTACTATATATGACATACTATGGATAATCGACATTTAGTACTTATTTCACTGATAACTACCTAACTTAAGCAACATAGTTAAATAGTATTTGAAAAAGCTTTCATAGTATGGAGCTTTCTACATCAATAACATATATTTTTGTATATTTTACATATTAAGTACCTGACTATATTAATATGTAACAAAATAAGAAAAAAAAACAGAGAACTTATTCTTTATAATTGAGCTCTAGGTTTTATTATTATATTGAACAAATTGTATTGACATTTATTTATAAGTGTATTCAATAAAATGTTAATCATATTTATTTTTGAATAACTTTTATTTAAATGCAAAATTTTATAAATACATAACTTTGTAAACGTCAATTGCTATAAATACGTAGGTTAAAATGATGGATGTTCTGTTGGATATCTCCAGAATAGCTAAAGAGATCTCACTGAAAATTGTCATACATTTAGAAAAGCGTGGAAGAACACATAGGCTACTAATTAAGTTTTTTACAATTCTGCGATAAAATTTTACGATGAAAATAATAAATATTGTCTACAATTTGTAAAAACATTTAAATACGTTTTATGGAAAATATTTAAAAGATTTTGTATCAGACAATAAGCGACATAAATCCAATAGATTTATTCGTAAATGAAAACAATATGCTAAGCAAATCAATTTGAATACCGTCGGAGGCGCCGTTTTCGCATCGAAATGTTGCGCCTACGCACATAATATCAATTATCTCTATTCCTTCTATAATAAATTAAATACTATTTTAGAAATGATATTGATCTTATCGATTTGATTCATAACTCTATCTAAATTCCGAATTTCAACTTCGAAGTTCAACTTGTATTTCCATTGTTTAACATGTGTAGAAAAAACTGTTTATCTCTGTTTTTTTCGAGTAAAAAGAAAAGGATGACATGTTTTCCTGTACGTTGTCTTTTGGTCATAAAAACTAAAGATTATAGTAAATACCTACTCATTATACAGTGAGAATTATTTTGCAAATTCTAAGGGGTGTTCTTTTGTGTAGTTTGGTTTACGTAATTTTTTTTAATTTATATATTGATGTTTGATATAATATTAGGTTAATTACTTTTGTATTAATTGTACAATCAGTTATCAAATCTAGATAAGATTAGATCGTTAACTATGTAGATTAAAATTGTTTGACTTAATTAATACATTCTTTAGTGTTGCAACAAATATATTAAGTTCATAAATTTTTGGTTTTTTAATATAAACAATATGAAAATTATTTAGATATAAGTTAGTTAAAATTTAAATATTTATATACAAAGTTAATTTTTAATGATTTTTTGAAGTATCATAAGATGTTACGTTTCGCTGTTTTTATTTTTAATAATTACGTTTTGATTCATAACAATTTAATATACCTAATAAGAAATATTAATATAAATAAAGTTTTGCATTGTCTAATATTGGAGGCATATTAATTTTCGTATGCATATAATAAATTCTTAATGTCTACCATTTATCAAATGTGTTTTTCCAAAAAAAAATAACATAGCTGAATGATTAACACTCTTAATTTACAATCCTATATCTTTAGGTAGACCTATTTAAAAAAATAAACTAAAAAATGACACGGCTTCTAGTATTGTAAAAAATAATTTTATTATTGAACTAGCTGTAGCCCGCAAGTCCGTCCGTGTGAAATTAAATCTTAATTTGTAGCCTATGTGTTCATCCAGACTATGTTCTACATCTATGTTTAATTTCATCGATATTCGTTCAGTCGTTCTGGAGATACCTTCAAAGAAATATTCATCCATCTAAACATTCGCATTTATAGTATTAGTAAGATGTAAAGCACATAGTAATTAACAACTTTAGTATGAAAATTTGTATTCTTTTTTGTTTTTTACACTTGTTTTTATAATAAAAGTTGTAAGAAATTACTATTTTGTTGATAAACTGAGTAAGTATTAATAAGTAACATAAAATGCAACATTTTATTTTATTTTCAATTTTTGATGGAAATAATTGCATTTAACCAAATCTAAGTTTAAGTTTAACATAGTTATCTAAGCTTGTTTCACGTTAACTGTATACCTAATTTAATAAAACAGTAGTTTGAATAGGTGCCTACATAATATTTTTATATGCTAATACATTCCATTACCGGACTTTTTAAATTTTTCCAATTAGAATCGTGTCTTATTCTCGCGTCGGAAGCTTTTTTGAAGCGTATCGCAAAAACAATTTAGTTCAGGATAGCGTACGTTTCTAGATTAGTATGCATTTTTAATGAGTAAGGAATATGGTGCGATGATTTTGTAATGTTTTATTGTAAAAAATATAAATGTTTTTGATTCCGAAATGGCAACACCGTAACACAATTGCTAAAACCAAAAGCTCATGAGAATCGAACAGTTTGTTATTAAATGAAAACATACAATTTAACTTTACGAAATAGTTGAAATTAAATTAATGTTAAAATAGAAATTACGGGTAAACGATTAAACCAATTTTTGGCACGAAAAAATGTAAGTAACTTTTTACCTACTTTGGTGATTTAAAGATGTGAAATATTAAGGTTTTTCAATTTCAAACGTTTCACGAACTTCGAGAAAATTAAACTTTCCAATAACTCCAACTAGGCGACCACTAATTCGATATTTTAAATGAGTTTCGCATAGGAATAAAAAATGTAAATAAAAACCTGTGAGCATCGCCCGCAGAAGGCCGCTAGTCACGGTGCGGCATAGCACGCGCAGTCACTAAAGCACTTGTCCAGTATCAACTGAGATGAAACAATAATAGCACAAAGAGTAGTCAGTCAAAACACAAGGCGGCACTGATGTCGCACCGGGATGCACTCACGATGATAACAGTTGAGGAACTTTTGTTGAGCGGTCCGTACGGGTTGCTGGGCGCGGCGCGCGCGACATTACACTGTCGACGGTCGCCGGCACACTGCGCGCTCGCCTCGCCGCGGCCCCCGCCGGCCCCGGTGCCTCGCCGCGCCTCGCCTCGCCTCGCCCCGGCATCGCGAGGGGCGGGGCCGCAGCCGGGGCGAGGCGAGGCGAGGAGCTTAATTACACGCGAACGAAGCGGGACAGCGATAGAGAGTGGGCGCGAGCTATTAGCGCGCAGAGCGGGACGACGCTCGTCTTAAGTATTTTGTATAAGTAATGAGAGGCGAGAGCGTGAGGACGGGGCGCGGGTGCCGGGTCGGTGCCGGGGGAGGGGAGGGGAGGCACATCTCCCGCCAATCTTTAATGTTGATTACGTCCGCGGCCGCCTCTGCGCGGCTCTCATTAGCGCGGCCACGCCTCGGCTTAATTACACAGCTTTAATTGTCGCCGAATGGACCCGCTAACTTTTTGTATGGATTCTGATATTTTATGTTGCAGCCACAGATCGTTGTGTCTCGTTTAATTAAACATAAATTGAACGCAGTCATACATTGAATTACTTTTTTATCTTAAGTATTACCTACTTTCAAACAGCGGTAAAGTAATCACAAAATAATCAACGAAATCGTTTGAATAATAGTTAATAAATTAATTTATGATTAGAAAGAAATGAACACTAGGTATAGACAATAAAAAAGTAAATGTTTACAAAGAGTTGTTATCGACATCGTAAAAGTAGCTTTTGTAAGACCACAACATGTTCCGACACTATAATAGACCTTTAAATTAGGTACAAGTTCGGACTCTGTGCTATATGAATATACGCAAATAATATCACAATAGTATTTTTTTTTAATAATTTATTCTTTTGCATATATTAAGTTCGTGTAGGTTATAAGGCTATGATTTTTGCCTTTTCATCCCTTAAACTTTAAATGACCTTAATTATAAGTGCCAAAGAATTAGTATAGCTATTCAAAGGGGGAACGCTGTCAGTATCTTCGGAACCTTGCCTAAAGGGACTCCTTTTAATAATATATTTTAGTTAATTATTCGTTTTTAATATTTTATTTCATATAGAATTAATTTATAAATAAATGCCAAATAAAAATGAGCTTTTATGAAAAAAAAATTCAAAGTTATTTTTAAATCAATTAATAGAAATTCCTAAATATTTTAATGTTAATCACAAATTATTAGTAAAATAACGGATATGTGAAATATAACAAGACGTAGTAATGTGTAAATTTGTATGCGCTGCGTAAAGTTTTGTATTCGCCTATAGAATATTTTGTTAACGTTAGGAATTTCCAAGTGTATGTTTAGTATAATTAATGTTTAGTTAACAAAATCACGTCTATTTTATCAATAATTTTTACGAGATAAGACTTCAGAAAGCGAAGTTAAAAAGGAATAAAAAGATAAAGATATACAAAAGATAAAATAATTACCTTTTTGATATCATAATGAAAAAATTAAATATCGATTATTGGATTTAGAAAACCTTTACTACGCTTGAAGTTAAAACATAAAAGAGCAGGGGTGAAGAACCTTTACTTAAAAACGTGCTATTTTGCTATAGAAATCTTACTAATAAAATAAATGTGAATGTTTGGATGGATGAATTGATGTTTGTTGGAAGGTATCTCCAGAACGGCTGCATGTATTTCAATGAAAATTAGCGCAGATGTAGAGCATAGTCTGGAAGAAGACATAGGCTTAATTAACTTTTTTTTCTAATGCCACGCAGACGGTGTAGCGGGCGACATCTAGTTTATAATAAAGTCATAAACATGCCGTCAAACAATTTCGACGTTGTGAGTATTGAAAACATTTCATAACATTGGTATCACACGTGTTCGCTCATCATATTATACCTATTTCATAGTTTTTTTCCTAGTACATAATGAATTTTGAATGTCATGCCTAAAAATATTGTGTCGCGTATCATTTATCGTACTTTAGAGTATCTCTACAGATTAAAAGCATAAGAATAAAAAATATATATGAATACTAGCTGTAGCCCGTGACTCCTTCCGCGTGGTATTACAAAAAAACTTAATTAGTAGTCTATGTGTTCTTCCATATGTTCTACATCTATGCCAACTTTGGTGAAATTCGCGCACCCATTTTGGAAATAACCTTCTAACAAACATTCGAATTTATAATTTTAGTAATATTTTGTACTAGGAACAAGAATGAAATAAGGAAAAGACTAAAATATAAAGTCTAGCTATCTAGATTTAGTTATTCAACAACATTCTCCGAACTTACTTATAAACATTTTTTAGTAATCCTATTTACGTCCAATGTACTACTACAATACTACTGTATATTATCTTACTAAAAATCTAAATCTAAATAAATTAGTTAGACCCGTCTTCTTACATTGCATACAAATTTTAATAGTAAAGGTGTCTTTTTTAAAAACATTTTATTATCGATCAAAGTACATTCATTACCTATTTTATTATCACTTTTCATACTCAAGAAGAATAAAATAATTGCCTACTTTTAAATTTTATATACGCTTTACGTTAAAAAATACAAAATGGCAAGAGTTGTTAGCTAAGTTCATTAAGTTTTCTTGTAACGTTTCACTATTAAATCAATGCTTTTGACTAAACACACGACAAAAATACCGTATTCTAAACTAAAAGATATTAAACAATACAAGTTATAGAGCGGACATTACTATAAATTTCCTTTAAACATTTTATTCATTATAAATAAGTAGTTGTCGCCCACGACTCCGTACGCGCGGTTTTAAAAAAAAAATGTAAGTAGCAGCTTATGTGTTCTGACAGACTATGTTCTATATGTATGCCAAAATTCATCAAGATCCGTTCAGCCGTTCTGGAGATACCTTCACAGAAATATCCATCCATCTATCCATCTAAACATTCGCATTTATAATATTAGTAAGAAGTAAAATAGTCAGTAGGTACCGCTGTCTCTCACAATTGTCCTAGACTACCGAAATTATATCGGTGGTAACTTTTTGAGCTGCACGTTTGTTTTATATTGTCCTATCTTTTGATATGTTAATCTGTATTCGATTTTATTCGTTGATTTTTGAATTTGGAACGAGTTAACAATGACAATTTGAAACGTGCAAATTATAAAGAGATTTGTCAAAATGCCAAGCGCTCAACGCTCGTATTTAGTTGAATGGTGTTCAATTATTGCGCAAAGATTTTAAGTTGGCACTTATTTATAAATCGATCTTATTTGGAGTACCGCATTACAAATTGTCTGTCTTAAAAATAAAGATTGATTACATATTATAGAACATTTTAGGTATTACGTACGTACCAAGTGTTTGAACCCCTGAAACTCGTAAACAAGAAAATTGTATGTCTCCTTCTCGTATCTTAAAAGAAAAAGAGAAGGAATGTGTTTTAAAAACTATAGTTTTAGAACCTAAAACCTTTTATATAGGTAATGTTGACTACTGACTCTAATGAAATATCGAAGATGTTTTTTTAATTTTATTATTTGTTAAAGTCACAAGTAGATTTTATTTGCGTATACAAATGAAAGTCGTTAAAATATAAATAGATTTTCTGCTCTTACCGAAGTAACGTAAGGTTAAAAAATTTGCAGAGATCGCAGTTAATCCCGAAGATTTCATTAACCAATAGTTCCGAAGCTTCGAGAGGCGATGTCAATTACAGATATTTTTTTTAAAGTCGTGGTTGTGACGGTAGCAATATAAACATAGAGACACTACGCAGTCCGCAAGCCCACCCACGGCGCTTACGCAAAAACTGGCAGACGGTGTCGCCAGTGTTGCCACCTGTAAATAAATTCTATTTGAATAGGCCCACAGCTGCAAACTTACGCGTTTGAACATAATCTACATTCAAATTAAGATTATAACTTCATTATTTTAAGGTTTATATTACAGTACTACAATATTGCTATGTTTATCTATATTTTAGAGACATGTTAAATTAAAATTCGCCTTATTCTTTTTATGAAAAGCAATTTAAATTGCGATCTAAAGAGCTGCTTCTTTGTACTTAAATGATTTATGCTAACTTTATTTGCTTTTATTTCAAGTTGGTTTATAGTTATTCTACTTAACAGTAGTACCTAATACCTACTATAACTTAAGCTTTAAAGGTTATTTAATTTTTAACATGGTTAAGTTAGATAATATGACGATTTTAACCACTCTTTTGGCATCATAATATAGTTAGAAAGTATCGAATAAGCGAGACCTTAACTTAATTTCTCCTGGTTTTTCCACATATTGGCACGGATGTATTAACGGACATCAATTAAAAGGTATATTTATTTATCTCATATAACAACAAAAGTTTTATGGTAGATAATTTAATCGATGGAAGGTTAAAATATCATAGTTCAAATATAAGCAATCAAAGGGAAAACATTCATTAATTTAAAAAAATTGATAAAATATTTTTTCTTAAACAAACTATAGAACTCTTTTTAAATAATCAATATTATAAAGCTTTAAAGAAATGCTGGCTGTTGTATCTAAAACGACGATATTAAAAAGAAAGCGACTAGAATGGCAACTCATTATTATGGAGTCGGAACATGACAATACTGTCTTGAAGTTATAAGTTTTTTATTAAAAGAAAATGTAATATTCACTTTTATTCGTTAACTGCATTTTGCAAAGGTAATATTGATTTTAATAAAAAAAATATTATATAATACATTCATTATTATTACAGTAATATAAAATAATTCGAACAAAGCAAGAAAAATCAAGTAACTTTTTTTAAATGACAGTTTCTGTGCCCTATTTTATTTTCTATATTATTTGGCAAAACTAAGGGCAATTCCAGCGCCACTATCCCTAGGAGTAAATTCTTATAATCTATGTTATTGTGGTTCTTTACTGAAATATGAATTTACAACAAAAAATTTACTTAATTTTTCTGATAAAGATAAAAAACAATGCATACTCTGTGGTCAAAATTGACTTATAATCATGATGATACTCTATGGTTGAAATGAAGCCATATAAATAAAGGGAAAAAATAAATGTGGGTAACCAAAAAATTAATTCCCGAAACAATAATTCAGTCACGTTCTGATTTTTAAAGTGATTAGACCGCTGTTAATTGATTGTGCAAGAATTAACTAATATACGCGTATTTTCTAACTTTGAAAATTAAACACATTTCTCTCACTCTTCTTAAAAAGTTTTAGTTAAGTCACAGTTTAAGTCATAGTTTTATTAAATAATTTTTTTGTTTCAATAAATGTCAGCCATCTTTAGTTTTAAGCTTGTTTGGCGTCTACGTCCCGACGGCAGTTTGCAGGTAGGTCACTTTTTATTTGTATAATAAATTTGTATTAACCTCTGCCTACATTACTCTACGTACTATTTTCTTTCGAAATATATGCGTTCACATTCGTAAAGAACCGTAACCGCAAAACAATATGGCCGTATAAATTACTAGGGAAATATAGTTTTATTTGTATGGAAAGTAAAGGTGACTTTTGTCTGATTTTATTATAATTTATTGGATTATTTGATTGAAGTATGTTAATAATGATCTGGTCGCTTTTTGTTAAATAAACAAATATAGAAGAAATTGAATATTATTTTTTCCTGATTTCACATTTCAAGAAAAAGCGAGAATGTATTTTTAACATATTTTGTCAATAATATACTTTTAACCAAATAACTTCCTTTTTTATTATTTATTGAATATTATATTTTTAAATTAATCAAAAGTTTTAAACAATCATTTATTGATCCAGGCACATTGGCTAAAACAAATTTAAAAAAAAGTTCATAAAATTTGAAATATGGAATTGAAAATTAGCGCAAACGTCTCTAGTATCATTGACCCAAAGTCTATTGAGTCACAAAAGCGTTGCGGGCGTTGACCCGCGCGGCCAACCCCTGACCTTGGCGTATCGTAAACGGCCTCATGTAACCGTCACTCAGAACAACATTCGTCAGGATACCTTCACACACAATACACGTAAATAAACTGATCTTTACAGCTTACTGTTTCGGGCGATTTAAATTTTTTATCAATTTTTAACAAAATTAATTTTCTAATGTCTATGCGTGTTCTATTTTCCTTATTCACAATAAGATATTCCCCTTTCTAATTATCTATATTATGTAAAAAAGAATGATGCGTTTCTTCTGTTTGTAGTTTTGTTAAATTACAACTTATTTACATGTAAGTATAAAAAACCGAAGTTACGTAAAACAATATGGCACAGAATTATTTTATAGTGTCAATTGACAGTTTAATAGCGACAAATGTGTTAATGTAACCACTACTCTTTTGTGTATCCGTCTAATTTTATTCCTTAACACGTTTACTGTATCATTTTTTTATTTCGTTTGTGTATATATTTTTTATTTTTTTTTCAAATCGGAATTTTTAATAGCAATAATGAGCAAAAGCATAATCGTTTCACACCGCCCCCTATGCACTAATTGTGAAACTATCACGTCCCAACAAAAGGGAAGTTAGCGGAAAACTTAAGAAAACACACCCTCGCCATACGTGAAAGCGCCGTTGAGCGCTTCGCAACGGTTCGTAATATACTGCCATCTATCGTCGGATAGAGGAGATAGTTTTTATTTCAATTTTTTACGGCCACCGAGTTAGTAAAATAACGCCGATACACCACTTCAATGTTACTGTTACGATTGTTAGCAAAGATGTTCGTTACTTTATGTTCCATAGATATAGGAACTTGATTTTCTTACTTTTAAAATGTACATACAACTCGAATGTTACCTGAAACAGAAAAAAGGATTTTATTGATGTATGTTATTTGTTTGAAATCAATAATTATGATTTTTATTTTGCTTACATCGAGTTAGCGTTTTGAATTATACGGTTTTACTAAAATATATTTTTTAAATAGTCTTTAGTGTTGAATACACAAAGCTGCCAGTGTTTGATTCAAGCAAGCGACCAAGGACGCCCTTAAATATTCGCGAGCGATATTCGATAGCGTTCCGGTGACATTTTCGCAAAATCGATAGCGCCCCTTATTGGTAGCGAAATGATTGAACATCCTTATCGCGACATTTTTCTAATGGCGCTCGTGCTTCAGACCCTTTCTTTTTTATGGGGACTTCACACACGCCTACGGGCGACGTGGTAGGTAGATGGCTATTTTATTCATGACACACTCGACAGATCGAGTGTTCGAATCGAGAAATTTGAAATTGGAACGTCTCGGTTAACTCTGTCGTTTAGATAGGTTTATCTTGTTCTAATGCCCGCTAATGCGTCTTGAGTGTTGCTGTTGCAATTATGGGTTAAAGTGGTGAACTACGAGCACCTTATGATGTATAAAATTTTTATTTTGTTCTGTAATTATTATTTAATTATTGGATAAAATAAATTAGGAAAATATAGAATGTCAATAAATTAAATTAAAATTTTCATAAAAGTGCTCCAGCATTTTATCAACTAATAGCGCGTTCATATCATCTATAGAAACCAACATTATATTATATTGAAGAGTGTTACTGATGTTGCTACGTAATAAAACAATACGTTTCCTTTAAGGGAAATCTTAGGGGAATTTAAACAAAAAATATAGGCGACGGTTCGCGGTAATAGTCAACTAGTGTGCCGCCTCCCTAACACCCCTTTTCTTTTACATGTCCCAAGCTAACGACAATACGAAATCAATAGCAACACCATCGATGCGAAAATCGTGAATAGCGACGAGACGCACACATGCACGTGCGCGTGTGTGTGCAAATAATATGCAAGCTTCGATCGTGCGGAACCAGCGCTCGGTACGGTGACTGTGATTTTAGACGGACAAAAATTACCTTTGATTTAAATTTTTGTGTCAAAAAAATGTAGCCAATAAACTTGAACACCAAATTAAACAGATATTGAATTTTGGTTAGAAAACGTATTTTTTTTTAATTATTGATTGAAATGAATTTATTCTAAAGATGACAATTTGTACGTTGCACCGAAATATTAAAATGAATGTAAAAAGCACAAGTATTTATTTATGTTTACCACAAATGTATCACAATAGTAACGTTAACAAAACAATTTTTTGTATTGGTAGATAAATGTAAATATCCTGAATTTCGTAGTAAAAGTTTTTACCCTCGAAGATTGGTAAAAAGAAAACGCATTAACACATATAGATGAGTAGTCGCACACAAGAGAGTTACACACACGCGCCCGCTTCACCCCACACACCCTGTAGGCCTTCTTTAAAAACCTCCCCCTACCCACACCCCCACACGGCAAGCCTTTGATAAGGAAATGCAGATATTCGTGGAAAAGCTAAGCATCACATAAGCGATTCGGAACTCATTGGCAGTATTTGAAAGAGATCTTAATATATCAAGGGTAGAAAAACAAACATTCGTAATTTGTTAATTAATTCTCTTTTTTGCTTTATATAAATTTCTTGAACCTTATTAAGGTCTATATTTAAATAACCGTTTTAGATTTAAAATTGTACATTAAATTTATACTTTATAGGTTTAAATAGTATATTCCTAAAAATGATTCAAACGTTTTCATTTGACCCATGATAAGTTTTATCGGTTTGATTTCATGTCACGATAATTCATATATTCCTATTTGAGTAAAATAAATTAAACATCTGAATTCCTTAATTTATATTGTAAGAAATTTTACGTGCGAAAATAATAAAGCAAATGATTGCTAATAAAACAACCGCCAGCAGACAATAAAGGTTAGAACAAACGCCGGAGACCGTGCCGCGCCTCCCCCAACTTTGCAAGTGGTTTGCATTCACCAAAAGCCTCAAACTCGGCGAGATTCGCTAATAATCGACTTCCCCTACTAATTAAAAGCCGCTTTTAATTGCTCGAAAGAGCCACCTGTTGCTTGTCACAGAGTCGTTGCCGGTTATCCGTCTCTCTCGCACTTGGAGGCTGCGCCGGCCCGTATCCGGATGGCAGGGTATAATTGTCAGAAAATTCAATTTCAGATCGGCCTAATTGGGGCCAAATGAAATTTTCAGTATCGCTCCCCGTTCTTTGTTCGCACGCCTCGGACCGTGCTTTAATTGCTAGACGATGACATGAATCAATTTTGTTTTTTTTTCCTTCTATTTTAAAACATTTGCCGAACGACAGTACGATTCGAACATGATTCTTTTTGTTATTAGGTTTTATTAGTTAGTTCGTTATTTTATCGTTATTAAATATTTCTAACGTCCTTTAAGACGTGTGTGTATAACTTTCAACACGAGACCAGTTGCATATTCTCCATGCTTTATGAAACACAGGCAATAAGAAGACATAAAATTTTATTTGTAGCTAAATCAATGCTATTAAAAACTTACGTATCAAAAAACAAAATTACACTCATAACCATTCCTAAGGTCTATTAGACCACTATTAAAAAGCGATATTGTAGACTCGAACGCCATCTTTGTTTTTTTGTATACAGTCTTATTAAAATTGTTGCAAACAATCTATCACAGGTTCACAGATGATCCGGCCGCAATCAAACCGGCCGCTTAAGTTTTATAATTCAACGAAATTGCCCTAAACGAACTGAGAAACGAAATTATCAGCCTATTACCAAATGGAACCCCTTTTCTTTAATTACCAAGTAATTGTTGTTTGTTTGCCCGCTCCACCCGAGTCGTTACCTTAATAACCGCGAGTGGGGCGCAATTTGAGATACAGCTAGGAATGATTAACGTTGATTAGCGGTAATTTTGTATGATAAGGTACTTATTACATGATTACAACACTTTTGTTGTGTGCGCGACGCGTTCTCTTTGTTGTTCTGTATGTCTCTGATTTGTATTTGTGGTATTAACTGTACATCCAATTAAAGCGTGTATTCTGTTTATAATTATTTTGTTATTTGATGTTTATCTGATAGTTTTTCATGCTTCTTTTTAAATGAGATTGTAGTCATGAGTAAGCGACAGTTCCTTTAAATTACGTTTCAAACTAAACCGGAAATTTAGTTTAAACCGTTATTTGACTTTGAAAAACATAATCTTACTAGTATTATAAATGCGAATGTTTAGATGTATGAATGGATGGATGGATGGATGTTTGTTAGAACATGGATGTTTGTTGCATGGATCTCACAGATATAAAGAATAGATGGCATAGACCATAGCCTGGAACACAGACCACTAATTATGTTTTTTTTTTATTTTGCGTGGACGGAGTCACGGGCAACAGCTATTATTATAACAAGTCTGAAGACTATAAAAATAACTGTGAATATAATCCTAATCGTTATTCCACAAAGGCAAGAGTCATCGAGAAATCCACATTGTTCTTGATTAATTAATTATTAATATAGCAATAAAAAAGTCGTGTCGGACCGGTCTCGTACTGCGCCCATCTCGACTCTGTCATATTAACATAAAAATTTTAATTGCCTTCTCGCAAGCTTCATTAATACAATATTTGTATTAAGGAATTAACATATTGATTGCATTTCTATACTGTCGTGACAGAGTTAAAAGTTTCACGATGATTTGGTATCGTTTCTTATCATCGCTAATTAAAAATGGAAATAATATTGTTATGATATGCAAATAACGGGTCAAAGGTTAATTATAATTAGACTGGTTTTGTTTAAAATTGCTTTTCCACTTCCTTATGATTTATTATTTACCAGTCATGTGTGTTTAAAATACGTATTTAGTAATTCAGTTGCAGTTATAGTAGAGTTTAAATCTTTATAGACATAGTTACAGTTATTTGAACATACCAAGGAGTTGATGATTATTGTTAAATATAAAAATTTCTATAATATATTATATTAAGGAGTACAATTGTCCTGACCTTATATTATTTTTTTGTTACAGTTCAAAACTCGAGAATCCAGATAACAAGCAAGGTAGGAATTTCCTTAATCATTCGTTGGCTTGTAAAACTAAAATCCCTGTATCAAACATATTGTCATTCCTGTCATTAACTTTGACAAAAAAATCACAGAATTTTTAAACGGGAATTTTGGTCTCAGAAACCAACGATATGTAGCGTTCGATATTATACAATACTGTGTTGTGTGGATATGTGTTAATCGTTTTAGCTTGTAAGACTTTCTTTATAAAATTTGCCATTTAATGATTTTCATTTTAAGTTAATTAATGTGTAAAAGAAGTTTTCTCAAGCTTTTGTAATGTAATATCTATCGTGTTATGCTCGGATGAGTAAGCTATGTGCGAATCCTGAATTGCCGGTGACATGTAGGTTGTTTCTTTGCAGCAATAATGACAGTTTAACTGACAGTAGCTGTAATTGACAGGTATTAGCGGAGCATTTACATACCTTTTGACAGTTGATAACACGTTGTAACAATGCACCAGCGGTTAGAGAAGTGTAATAATACAATGGACACAAGTAAAGCGTATCCGTGCGTTGAGTATACCTCAATGTGCAGCTTTGTTGACAAGTTCTAGTTTCAAATTCGATTTGATATGGAATCAGTTTTGTCCAGAGTAAAATAATTGTATTTGGTTATGACTATACGTGTTAATTATTATTTGATTATTGAATTTATTTACTATAATAACATTCAAACGTTATCATATAAATAGTTCTGTGTGACCTAAAGAAAGTTATGACACATGGTTATTGAAATTTTTTGACTAAATTGAGAAAAATTGTAAGCATTTTTTTAAATTCAGTGGCCTAATTTGTAAAGTTTGCTTTTTAATCACCATTATCCTGTTATAACCGTAGATGATGGGAACATTTCCCAGACGACGGGATTTAGAATATATTTTCGATTCAGCAGCTGCGCTGTCGATTATCCAGATACTAAATCGATTCCGATATATATTATCGAGTCTCGTTATTCGGTTACAAATAAAATAAAGCGTTTATTAGGATTCGCGTTTTGGTCGGGTTGGCCGGGGACTGGCCATTGTTTCTTTGCCGCCATCAATCACCCATAGTTCGGACGGGGGCGAACGGGGTCTGTGCGGGAAGGAGGACGAAGACGGGATCGAATAACGGTTATTGAAATGAGACGAGGCCAGCGCTTTTTTTTACCAAAATTTAAATTTTGATAAGGCAAGGCCCCGTTTGGTGCCCAAAGTCAGTCTTCGATCGTTGAGGGGGTGGCTGCTTTTTGTTTCCATTTGCTGTCTGTCTCTGGTGCTAAAGTTAAATTTATGTGCCCTGATTGAATTTCAATGATTGCGTACGTATTTGAAACTGGTGCACTTGGTGTTGTGCTGGAGTTGATGAATGTGTGAAGGGAAAGAGTTTAACTATCAGAGGTTGCAGTCGTCAGGTTCATACAATGGTCACTTCGGTATGACGTTTATCGCTAAGCAAACAATATTTTATTGTCCTGTTTCATTCAATACATTTTTTATTCTTTATTTAATAATAACGTTTCGGGTTACAAATATAGTTCCATTTTATAGTAATTATAATGAAAACTAGCAAGTTTTGACACCGGCTATAGAACGGCCAGTGTTA
The DNA here is from genome assembly GCF_000836235.2 of Papilio xuthus. NCBI lineage: Eukaryota > Metazoa > Arthropoda > Insecta > Lepidoptera > Papilionidae > Papilio > Papilio xuthus. The sequence continues at coordinate 3,217,034 of NW_013531704.1, forward strand.
AATGTTGTATCTACAATCAGAACACTATACGTAACCAATTTTGCGCCGATATGTGTTTGGAAGAAACAAAGGAGGAAATAGAGATCCTTCTCCTTCTTGGACCATGACCTTAAACTTCTAATCTCTAATATATTATAATGAGTTAATAAGGTAATTATAACACGGTATTTGGCTTTTATAAAAAGCAAAACGGAATGATGCCTATATTTGTACGCATCCCTGGTTTGTATTAATTCACTTTACACCAGTCGAAGTGGCTTGACACAATCCCAAATATTCGCTTATTCGCTTTTTGTCGAGCGCGCCGGCCACGCAGTCCGAATGCGAACGAGAATAAAGCCGAATTAACATAATATATCCAAAGGCCGACCATGTCTTTTTATCGTTATGTTAAAATTTAAAAATCCACGGTCCTTAAATTGGTATTTAGAAAGAAACGGTCCGTCTCATTGACACCTACGCTTGTACATATCGAATTTTTAGTCCTCGGAATGCTCTATTATTCGATACATCTCATCGATATTCATGGATCGGAGAGTGTTGTAAAAAGTAATAAAACACCATTTTTATATCTCGTGTTTAGACAGTGCTCGAGAGATGATAAGAAAACCTGTAATCCAGTACTGTATAGGACCGGATATCGCCGGCCATTCACAAAAAACCACCGCACCCAGACACGCACGCGCCGCGCGTACATACACAAGTTGTAAGGTACACATACAAAGCGACGGTCACCTCGGTTCATTCATAAGGAATAGTATCTTTTATAACGTTACGAAAATAACCAGCTATGTTTATGGTAAACCCAATGTTAAATATAGCATGGGTCCTACAATATTTTAAATTTCATATAATGGAGATAATCAATAGGGACATGTTGGGTCATGTAGTGACGTACACCGTTAAAGTTATTATCGATGTTTACAACCAATTTATAGCTTTAGTAAAAATCATTTTATATTCATACAATTTAGATAGGACGAACTTGGTATGTCGTTAATAAGTGACAATATTATACATTTTATTCTGGAAAGAATATAATTTAGGTATAAACTAAGTGATTAAAAATATTATCTTCTTAATTTTTATATATCGATTCGAATGCATTGTAAATATTTCCACTGACATTGATAGTTATTGTGCGAATAAGATATATTTAAAGTCTTATTAAACTAAAGAAGTAAACAAATATTATATATTTTTATAAGATTATGCAAATACTGTTGACTATTGATAAAGATACAAACAGTGACAAATTCCAAATTAAGCCGCGCCTAAGCTCACAAAGATAAAGTGAGTCACGGAGACTAAGCGGCGAGTAAAAACATCGATAAATCCACAGCATTTCACCATAGCATCGGAATTGAACATCGAGAACTCGTTTCCCTATCGAGCATCGGGCACGTGTTAATTAATTCAGCTGTGGGCGTCACGTCACTATTATCGATAGAATAATGTGGTAGCCCAGCACTTTATTGCACCCATTCGAGATGCCACAAAAATGATGAAGATGCTTAATATGTCACATTCTTTGTTCACTATTAGCATAATCCGCTCGTTATAAAATTCGCCATTGTGTTTTCCACATCCGTATAACGAAATATCTATTATTATATTTTTAAATGTCAATGTCACTAACGCTATTAAATATCTTTATCTGCCAGTTTTAATTATTCCAAATATGGATGGTTAAAAATTAAATAACGGCTATAAATAATAACTTGAGATACATAGCACATTTATTTAATTGTTTAAGAAATCTATTCAGAATTATCTAACAATTTGTACTTTGATTTCGAGATCTTTAAGCTATAACTTACGACACTAATCCTATTAAATATGTCTTTTCTTGTTATGTACAGAAAAATAAATGTATATGAAAATAAAAATTAATTTAGTTACTTCAATAAATTTTAATAAATTATCTAGAAATAGTTAGGTTTGACTTTTAAGCGATTAGAGGACGCGTATGTACGTTACAAGAGCGGTAGAGCTATCATAAAAGGCACAGGTTTACACAGTGATATATGTAGACGATTTGTTCTAAGCCGGTAAGGCCACTGGCCACCGCCTGTTTACTTTGTTGATTTGTAACTTCATTTGTAAACTCATTCCGATTGAGATGTTCATCGGCATGCCTTAAAAAAGAGTAAGTGCTCCTTTCTAAGCAACTTGGATTCTCTAAAAACAAATGTCGTTCTTTTTTATCGTCGTGTCTTTTTGTTTTTTTTTTTCTAATAAGTCGAAGTCATTTTATCGTAAAAAAAACTCCACATATCTGATATATAAAGTTCTCTCGTTCAAAATTTTCGCTCCCATACTCCTCCGAAACGGCTTGACCGATTCTCACGAAATTTTGTGAGCATATTGAGTAGGTTTGAGAATCGGCCATTCGGCCGCGCGGACGGAGTCGCGGGCGACAGCTAGTAATGAATAAATAAAACAGTATTTTTAAGAGATTACATTTATTTCGCCATCGCTATGCTACGGTTAATTCATTTTTTATTTCGAACAGTAAATTTGCTTTAGGGCGTCGTATGACTCACTAAGTGGCTACAAGCTTGAGTTGAAATTAACATTTATAAGCCCAATATATGTATTTTCGATGTAAGCCATGGATGTGCATGATTTGTGCGATTCTGTAAATACTGGGATTAGCTAATTTGGTCCGAACGTATGTTTCTCTAATAAAATACAGTTTGTTGATATTAAATACGTTGAAATACCAGAGAAATTATTTCAAACATATTTTTGTTAAAACAAGTATTAGGAAATTAAATGCGACTAATCTATGTTCATCTAGCTTAGTTTCTTTTTTGTGTATATTGACATAAACTACATAAATACTGCTTGCTATAATAAGTTATAAAATATTTTTTAGAAAATTAAGACCAGTTTTTAAAATATTGTAAAATTACTTAGCAATTTTAAATCATTAATTTAGTTTAACGCACGAATCTCACAAATTACTTGATCCTTGTACATGAAAAGTGGCGTTTACGTGTGTCGTATAATGTTGAATTTATTATTAATTAATGTAGTTCGCGTGTGGCAATTAGGGGCAGCAATAATTCGCGCCGAAGCGCACATAAACCGGCCCGTGACGGGCTAATCCCAGCCGGACAACGCGCTCTCGGCGAGATGTAAATAACGCGATCGCTCTCCGCCGACGACACAAAGCCTTCGAGAGTTATTCTGCATTTACTTGTACTATTGAACATTGTCCGGATGTTAAGTAACTGCAGATCCATATCGCATAATCAAGTATAAGAAAAAATAAATATCGTGCACATTTTCTTAATTCTAGATCTCTTAGTTCTACTTCCAATTTACTTTTGTAAGTTAATTAAAAAAAATTGAAATCAACTACTCTGTACAAGTATATTATAAAATCTAGACGTTTTTAATTGTGGCTGGAACAACAGTTTGACTACAACCATAAAACAATGACACAACCAATTAACATGTCAACAAAGATAACAGCTTTTAATTTAAAGATTTCATTAAAATAAAGAAACGGTTTCTTAATCGTTCGTCGGTTGTTTAAAATCAAGGTCAATATTAATTAATGTTTTTATGATTAACATGAAATAGTAATTAAAAACAGGATTCATTGGAATTATATCCCGTGCCCTTTTGCCCTCTGATGTGGTACTATTAAGCGTGTTGTAAGTTTTAACTGGTTATTTTGTATAAATAAAATATATTGTTGTTTTAATGTCTATACTATTAAAACGACAATCTTGCTTTTAATTAATGTTTCAATTTAATGTATTCATAAGAACCAATGGCTCTAATTTATTATATTGTTATTATCTTATAGGAACTTCTTAATTACTCGGTCATGGTAATCGCAATATTATGGAAAAACACAGGAATAAAGTGTTTATATACGAACAACCAAGAATATTTAAAATAAGGAAAATGTTACGTAATTTTTTTTTACTTTTATTTTTTTTTAATTAGTTAACTTAAAAACTATTAGTTACTTAAGTAATTAAATTGGACAACCACAGTTATTGGAAAAAGTTAATTTAGCATCTTTTGATTATGGATAGCGTAGTTTTTTTAGTTTTTAACAATCTTCAATATAAAAGTTAGAAATTAGTAAGGGAAAATACAAATGTTTTGTATGGGAATATAAAAATGAAACTAAATACAAATAACATTCAAAATAAAGGAGTTAGGATATGAATTTCAAATCAGCGGAGATAATTTTACTGTACGATTTTTAATGCAAATTTTAAAAAAATATTCAAAAATCAACATACCGTATTTATTTCAACTCGAAATTATTTAGAAGCAATTTTATAACCAAATGTAAACAAAATCGATTTGTTTTTTGGCATGAATATTGAAAAAGATATTTGTGCTATTGATAAAGTACGCCAGTGGCAACACAAGGATCAAGTTTTAGTTGCAGAATACCGCCGTGGCGTCGCCAGGGCACACTCTCGCGCACTACAAATTACAATCAACACGGCGGACATGTTTCGCACGTGGGGACGCGGCCGTAACCTATCAATTTACACCAACAACGTGCCTACACACCTTTGTGTTTATCTTTATATCCAAGTAATTTCTCTATTAGGACGCCCACTCGCGTCTTGTTGGTACATTTAAGCGGTATCAGGGTTACATGAAGTATTCATTATTCTTTGTTGATGTCGTCCGTGCTTGTACCAAGTATTCCAGTGACGTACATAAATTATTGTGGAACGCGTTTTTGATCTTAATTCACACTTTATCTTTGTATTTTGTGTACTATGTATTGAGTACTTGTTAGTGAATAATGCTGATAAAATTCTTAATAAGACCTGGATTTTTTCATGTATAGGGTTCATAAGGATATTGTCTGCTACACGTCTGTTTAAACTAAAATAGAACCATAAAAGACACCTTGATTTTCAGTACAAAATATCTTTATTTCAGTTGAACTTTATTAATATTTTCATAATATTTCGAACCGGTCTTTCATATCTTACGTAGTTAATGTTAACATTTTAAATACGTTATTATTTAGCGAGGTAATATTATAATTTATAGTGTTAAATAGCCATTAGCTAGGACGCTATGAATGCTCGAGAGCTATGAATCAAAGCTGTTTATTTGAATTCAGATCAACGGTGCAAAAACGTCAGTCAGTGCTGTCCACAGATTATATTAAATCAGAAGGAATATTCTACAATATGTGTGGAAATAACAAAGATTTTTATTTGTATAGAAATTAAGTTAAAGTGAAATAAGGTCATTGATGCTTGTGAAAATAGCAAACAAATTTTAAAATATATATCAATTCAAAAAGAAACAATTTTTTCTTCTAAATAATGATCAATGCTAATGGTTTTATATCAATGTGTAGTATTAGTGATATTAGTAATCTATTAATATTTATTTATAGACGATGAACATACGAACGGTGTTAGCATCCGCATTCTCAGTTCAATAATCATAATGTATTTAATTTATTTTGTAAATATAGTCCGTGAAACTATAAGTGGGTAATATTGAAGATAATTTCGAATGAACTATCTGCTCTTCGGCTGAAGTTGTAATCTCAACGCTGATTTACAATCGGGATAGACCCGGGCCTGTCGATCCGTGGCTTCGCCTACGCACTACCGCTATTATAGTTAGCGGACTACACGCATTATTTATGGTAAGAAGCTTTTCAGGGGATTATGGAGATACAGTGTCAACAATGCTAATGTCATTTAGGCGGAGATAACCAACATTCCGACATTAGACGACTCGTCGATACTTTTGAATATAAATTGATTATTTTTCTCTCGAATGATATGCTTATTGATGTATGTTTTGTTGTGTTTGTTTTTTGTTTGATATAGTAAATGAATACAACAACGTGATCTTTTAGATTTCTAATTTGGGAATAGTATTCCTATCAAATAAAAAAATCAAGAGCGATTGAACAAAGCTTCTTTTTCTAGGACTGTAAAAAGGTATTAAGGTCGTACGTGTAAAACGTAGATTCGACTCGGGCTCCTAAATCAGCTTCTCTAGAGGCCATGAACGCGTATCCACCATAAATAGACAGGTGGCAATTCCTTGGCGACGCGGCTACACGCACAAACGCGGCATATTTACAAACAGATGGCCGGACCTTTGATTGCTTTAGAATTACGAGTGGCGTCCCGGACTTGATTATAATTGCGCGGACAGTGCGGATCTGATTCGCGTGGCCAATCGGCCGCAGGCGAGCGCGCCTACCGACTCGACGCAACGCCTGACTCGCCTCGAGATTCACTTTCGCACTTAATCGAGAAATATGGCGTACGCTCTTAAGCCTTTATTTATTGCATTTTTACATCGCACAACAAATTTTATTGCACTCATTAACGAAAATTAACCAACGAACCCTTTTATAAACCAAGATTATACTGTACGTAAATTTTAACATATATCGAAATGTACACACGCTCGAGTGTCCGGCATGGGCCCTCATTAAATTAATTACTCCGTGTTAGTTTTAGATACAAGAGCGACACCCTCCTACAACAATACAGGTATGTAACAGATAAGAGCGTCGCGATTTATTGCGTGCATTTCTTTTGTCAGCTTTGAAATTGTACTCGCATAAGTTAACCGAGATTAAAGTAATCGAACTTATAAATTTTGTCGCCTCACCTTTATAAGGCGACCGGCGGTGTGTCGACGCGAACTTTGTTCAAATTAATGGGCCACATTATCAGATCGAGCCTTGTACATGGCGTTTATGCGGAGATAATTTTGTGTGCGATTTTTTTTTAATTCCCTCACGGTATTTTTTTCATATACCTTAACGACCACAGATACAAATTATAAATTAGTAACAAAAAAGCATGACTTAAAAAAGTTTCAATTTTCCACAATTTTTATAGTAGAGGAAAGACATCGTAAAACAATGAAGCGTCGTAAAGCGCAGCCTTAAAACGAAATTACTTCGACGGACACAAAAGCCCTAATCTGGAGCACGATTGACCACGTTTGAAACGCAACGCCTGCCGGGGCGCTAATTAAAAACTTAAACAATGTTCAATAGTTACGAAATTCCGTATACGAGATAGATAAACTAATTCCTGGTTATTTTTAAAATGAGACGCGAGCAGTAACCGTATAGTAATTTTATTGACAAATAAAGGTTCCCTCGTGTTAACTACTCGAGGCAAGGGTTGTCTGTATTGACGGTCTACGCTCGAAAACTTTTATTGATATGTAAAAACGGCCGGCGAATAGAAACGACGCTCTGAACTGGTGTCCTACGAAGAAAAAAAAGGCAAGCGTCCGACAATAAAATCGCTGTTTCGGAATGAATAATTACGAGTTTGCGAAACAACAGACTCAGTCTTAATTATTACACCATTAAAAAGTGTCGGCCTCCCCCATCGCCGACCCTTGGCCCGTGTTGATATCGGCTAATGTCAGCTAAGAGGGGCAAAAAAACTTGCAAGACAAGGCGAAGTATTAATTAATTCCGACGAACATTGGTCGGTTTATTAAACGCTAAATTTCCATTTAGTGGGCAGATTTTTTCCATCGAAGAAAAATCTTGGGTTCACTAGAGGGCTTTCTTTTATTTTCCGAGACGAAAACGGAACGGGGGCGGGAATGCAAATGTTTTCCCGCGGTTCCATTTGAATTAATTAAAGAATTTAATGACGTAAGAGTTTTTTCATCGCTCCGGTCGTCCGTCGTTTTGTGTAACAATGTTTATGGTAAATAAAACTTGTCACGGAAATGTTTTTTTCCGTCTGTCGAGGTGTTTTCTTTTTTATTTCCACTGCTTTGTTGGCCCCGAGTTTCCGGAGGATTGTTTGGATTTAGCCGCGTAATTAGTGAAGTTTGTTCGCTTTGGGGATTATTTGCCTAATTTTTCATTTGCAATGTAAATTGGGTGTAATCAAAAGTTTAAATTAAATATACGTATAATTTCTGTATTGTATCATTCATTAATAGATTTGTATTCAATTTGTCAATGTGATGTCTATGTTTTCTGTTATAGAGTAGGTTTATTCGTAGATTTTATTATTAGATTTATTGACTTCATAAGGTACTTGTAAAAGCACAACTTAAAAAATAATTACGTGCATTGGCTGGTTTGATCAGAAGATATAAACACACGATGTTAAAATATTTTGTATCAGAAATAAGAAAACGTCACCTAGTACGCTTGTGAAATGTTGACTTGCGTTCTGGCGATGGACGACTTCCTCTCTTGTAAGGCGTTGAACGCGTTGCAATTGTTTTTGTAAAAAATGTACCAAAGTTAAGATATATTGTTCGTGCATCATAGTTTATTCCAAAAGTTTTTGTAAATGAAAAACTGAATAATATTTTCCTTCATTAATAGATTACCGGCAGCCACAAAAGGCAAGGCGCGAGCCGCGGCGAAGGGGCTAAAAGCCTTTCGGCCAGCAAAAAAGTCTCAATTAAAAACCTGACGGAAGCTTTTAGAAGGTAATCCTTCAAATTGTTTCGAACGCCCCCTCATTAGCACCGAAAGTGTTAAAAAATAAACTTTTTAATCTTTATTACTCGACGACTGCGCTAAACGGGTTAAATTATTATAGAACAAGCGGTATCTCATTTTTTATTTCTCAACTTTTTTAACCCTTTGCGGATGTAATTTATTGGTAGCAGGGAAGACTTGCTTTCAGGTTTTTTTGACTGTGTTTTATATTGTCAGTAGAAGCTTTTAATGAGGTGAATTTTGACGAGATCTTTGTTTACATCAATTAACGTAATATAATAAATCTCTGATTGATGATTCTAAATGGTAAAAAATGAAAAAGGGTCGTATTACTAGTTTAAATAACATTTGTTGCAATTTACAGATACGACGAGTTTGTTTGTTACATGTGGATTTATGAAACTATGATATTTATGTTGCAACTAGAATTAAAAAGACTTTTTCTTTATATCATAAGGTGGCAGACGAGCGACCGGCCACCTGAAATCGCTAATATAGCGAAGTGACCGTTGCCCATAGATATGCGCAATTGCATATGCGTTGCCTACCTTTAATGGCCGGAGGAGAAGATGCACTGAAAGAAAATATATTCCCTTTCCATGCATCCTCTCATCCGGAAAATCCACTTCCACTTCCCATCCTTTCCTTATAAGAAAAAAGGGGGGAAGGGAAAAAGGACTAAATTAGGCCCCCGGGACGCACACTCATCAGAGGAAACGCGGAATTGCTTCCACTTCACGCCTGTCTTCTGTGTGGTCGTGGTATTTCACCGGGCAAGCCGGGCCAATTCGTGCGTAGTTGTTAAAGCGGGCTCTACCACTGTTAAACACTTAAATATATCATAATAAAACTGGATATTATTAAAATGTTATAATATATTCTAAACATATACACATACGTTGTGTTCGAATACTCAGTGGTAACAAGCAACAAAATAACAAATACATACAAATTGAACACGAATGAATCGGCCACAAAAGGTGTAAACTTCCACCAAACAACGTAAAACATAACTCTAATCTCAAGTAAGACATTACGCGAATACCAATGCATACGCGAAAAATCGATCGTCGTCTTAAATTCCTCACCCTTTTCGAGGGGGCTCCCCCAAAAAAACGAAAGAATAGAAGAGGGAAAAAATCTAAATCGTCTCATATCTCCCCCCGGGCCGCGCCTCCCCCCGGACACCTCCGACATCAAGCGCCCTCCTTATTTCGTATGCGAGCTCCTCCGGCAATCATTATAAGGATATCGATTAGGCCTACGTCTCCAACCTGCCCATATCTTAAAACTCGAGTCTATGATAATATATTTGGGATTGTCCTAAAATTGTTGATTTGATTTGGCATTGTTTTAAATCGATTGACTCATTAAAAGTAACCTTTTGTGCTTTTCTAATTTCTTTGTAAGAAGAAATTTTGATGTTCTCTGTTGGAAACGATCTAAAGGTTGGCCGATTGGCAACTAATAAAATAAAAAATAAAAAGGAAAACTTCTTAGTTGTATTGGCAAATTTGTAACTGGCACGTATACATTCAAGTATTTAATATCTCAACTAAAAAAAATCAAAATGTCTTTAAAGATAAAAAAATAATTTGCAAAGATATATTTAATTACATTCAATAATTGTATGAGGATAAATAGGCTAAGTAACTTTCAGTAAAAAGCTTGTAAAAATGATTTTAAAAAATGTAACAAATTCTTATTGCCTTTATCGAGTGAAACAGGAAAAAGGGCCCATAGTTAACAACCGAGGACGGACCGCGCATAAGCAGATGCAAATTGTTCCCGTTAAACTATTTCGGAAGGTAAACACAGAGGGACCTAAGGCCGGGGGCTAGGGGGAAGGGGGGCAGGCCCCACGTGTTCGCCAAGATACGGCCAACGAGATTAAAAATGCTGGATGGCGGACCGCCGTGAGTCGGGTCGAATATGAGCAAAGATATATAGGAGTTTACGAAGAAAACCGCTTTGGGAATATGTAAATAGGAAACTACAGAAGTAATGTTTGAGTTGGGACGCTACCTCGTGCGAGTGAGTCGTACTATTGCGACGCTCCAAACAAAAGGGGATTTACGTAGAATTATTAAGATTGGTTGTACTGCATTGTGAGTTGAAGTGTTGAGTTATGTGGAGTGAGAGGTGTGAAATATAGAAAATTATTATTAAGTAGAAATATGAACTTATAATAATCTTCTTTATTTTAAAAGTTTTCTTGAAAGGGTTGTTTGAAAACGATTAAATACTTAAATCGTTAAAATGTCGTAGCACTTGAAAATATTATTATGGAAATGTTTCATTCCGAGATATTGTAAAAGGAATGCTCTAACGACAACTCGAGTTACTAGAAAAGTATAGAAGAGTGAATCTAAAATTGCTCTTGAAGTGACGTAAACAAGTCGCGCAAAGTCGAGAGCTCAGCGGTACCCTAAGTTGAAGATGGCCCTTGATAGTACTCCTTCGCACGAGTGACCTCGCCTAAGAAAGGGGTGACACTGAGAAAATTTCAAATGCAAACTTTTACGAACATTCTTATTAAAATTTTCGTTATCACTTCAGTATTTTATGTTAAAAAAAACTAGCTTTAAAACTGCTTATTCTTACTTGCAATTAAAGATTATATCTATGTTTGGAAGTCAGCGAAATTATTGGAAGCAGCCTTTTAAAGCTGTAAGATATTAGTTGTTTTTATATTACTTGAGTAATCTGAAAACATTTGAAGATACCTTTTGTATCTATATGCATTAGAAGTGGCTAATTCCGTTTGGTTAAATCTAATAAATGTGAGTGGGTGAGCGGTGGGCGGCGCGAGGCGGCGGGAAGCGAGCGGCTAGCGCGGAGAGGGAATATTTCAAAGCTGTTTCATTATTCGGCATTAGCCGGCGCGCTCGGCCACGCAAATCTTGGCGTCCCTCCCGTCTCAGCCGTGGACCCCCAATTTCCTTCATTACTTACCTCGAATCCGAGACAATGGCAAGACGACGACATGAAAAAAATAATAATAATTTCAAGTGGAATAACGCTGAAAATCTTTTCACGGGAAGAAGAATTATTGTTGTTTTGCAAGCGAACTCTCAGAGACAAAATGCACCATCCTTATTACGCCATTGTTCGGTGTTACGAGCTTTATTCATTTTTACTTGGCTCAACTTGAATGCTTATTAATTTAAGACCGTGATAAGCTCGAATTCTTTTGAATGAAGGAAGGAAATGTCTTACCATTGTGAGTTATTATGCATTCTATTGAGTCAGGCGATATGCATTTTTACTTTAAAATTTTAAGCAGACTGCCACAAAATCTTTCTTTCATATTCTGACGGTACGTCTCGAGTTTTGTTTTCATTTCCTTAAAGTTTTCATAAATACATTTAACTAATGAGTTTCTTATTATGTTATGGAATTTCAGCGTCATAATTTTGCTTATTTTACACTTTTATTAAAATAAAGAAATTTGAATTGTGTTAACATTACACTCACGTAAAGTATTGCGAGTGTATGGTAAAACAATGAAAGCACATACTATATATCACACGGAGCGCTTTATGGTAATCGAAATATGCCCAAATATGTTGTTAAGAGGGCAGAAAACTACCGGCAGGCATGCAAGGGATGAACCGAGCTTTCATATTTTGCGGGCGACCTGTAACGAAGCGGTTCCGAAACTTCGAAACTAACGTGCATGTAGAATTTTTAAAGCGTCTATAAACATTCCGACATGACTGCCACGGAACGAGTCGTTTCTCGTAATAAAGTCATTTCTGTAATGTAAAAATAACAAAATTTTCTTAAAAAGTTATTTGAGTGCGCCGGGCGACTCGGCCGTGGTTAAGTCTTAGCGTTTTGCCACAAAGAGAGCCTCCAAAGCAAGTCGGCGCGTCCCCCGGGGGAGAGTCAAGAGTGATTACGAATTTTAATTATTTTTTTAAGCCGGTGGCGAAGAGGTGATGTTTCCCCAGTGTCGAGGCTTATGCAAACAATCGACTCGCACTTGGAATTAATCCGACTCCCGATTTTTTCCTTCGCGACAAGGAATTAACGAGGAAAGAAGTCATTAAGTCAGAAGATATTTGAGGATTCTTTTTAATTGCGGTTTCCTTGACGTTCAGTTCTTCTAATTGGTTCGCGTCGTCGGTTAGCTTGGACAGATTTAATTTCCTGATTTCCCTCATCCGGTTACCATGATAATTGTATTTTAAAAAATAACATTTTAATAGGATTTTATCTGTATAATCATAGTAACAAGTTAAGAGGATACTAAATTCGAACACATACTAAAACTCTGTGTTTTTAGAGTCGGTTATTAAGGCTCGGTATACCGCTGTCAAATTATTGCAAGTTTACATTGAACATAGGTTCGAAACTTACGCACACAAGCAAAAGTATTGTTAGTTAGCTCGTGTCATTACAATGTATAATAGGATCGTATTATCCAATTATTTCTAACCTTTCAGCGTCGGCCGCTTCAGCGCAGTGCCAGTAATTACTGCACTAGCTAAGTTTGTGCCCACGTGACAGTCTAAGTGATTGTATGCGGTGCTCGGCGCTCGCTTGATGAATTATTTGTGGCTCGCGTGCGCCAATTCTAATTGTTTGAGACTTTAGTTATGACTTCATAACACTCCGTTAAAAATTTACTACGACACAATAATCTTTTCCAAGGTAGAGCTCTTTAACGATTTCAAATTTTTATTTAATAATATTAATCAGACTGGCTGCTGCACGCCCTTTTATCAAAAATGAAATTAAAAAAAAAACTGAATGATTCAAACAGCTTGCTTCAGGACGTCTTAACGAATAAGAATGTCCGATTTAATATCCCCGTTGAGCAACTCATTTACACTAACGACTGAAATTATCAATACTCATTCACTGGCTCCCGATCGTCCTACGAAGATCCTTCACTAATTGAAATTGAAATCTGATTTCCTTTCCCCTCACAGCGAAGCCGAGACCGAGTGATTAAAAGTATTCGAAAAAAATACAAATAATAAAATTACAATATCGCTAACGACGCTCTGCGTCTCCCCAGAATCCTTTTAAATTTTCGGGGAATAAATTAAGGCATAGAAAGGGAAAAAAGCCACTGGCCCGCAAACACGAGACTAACGATTTGACGTTGTTAAGCCCGGCTTTCGCTATACTTACGGCTATTATTACGTCTTGTTATTTTTTTTAAAGTCTAAAATCTTTATAACCTTATACGTCGTAAATCAATTTCGTTCATTTTTGCTTGATGCTATAAAGAGTAAGATTGAGTTCGCGTGTCTGTCGTTAAAATGTAAATTTGTAATGAAGAATGGCATTATAAAGAACCGTAGAGAAAGCTATGATTTGTATTGTAATTATAAAAAAAAATAACTATTTCAATTCACCTTATATGGTTGATACGAGATCTTCGTCTCTGTCTATCTTAACTCTTGTATTACAAAATAAGCTTGTGCGCTTATTTTGATTATCTCTAAGAGTGCTTGGTTATGGCATGAGCTGGATTTCAAATTCTTGGCAATGAGAACAATGTTTTGGCGCAAGTATGGGTATTGATGAAACGCCGTGGGCGTCTTTTGTTATTTATCACATCAAATACACAATGCTGATTAGATTTTACGGGTGATTAACGTAGTAACATAAAATCTTCCAATCCTGGATTTCTCATGAATAAATATATATTCTCTTCCAAGATATCTGAGCCTTGGTTATGTATAATATATGTACGTCTATAGACCGCTTTACCTTTGACCACCCTATCATAGCAATGGGGCCGTGAGTGTTTGTGTGCGTATTTTTTTACGGTCGCATACAAGTCTCTGGTTGCCGAATGAAAAATTGCCCTATTTTGAGGATGGATGACGCGAATTAAGAAAGCAATTACTCATCGGAAGAGGCGCGGGGGCGGAATGTTAATAAGACGAGACTATGAGTGAAAGTTATTTTTCATTTGCTCTCTATAGCCACCAATGAATCTGTAATTAAGCTGGAAATAACCGAATGATATTTATATAATGGCGCCTCGATGTCGTCTGCAATTATATACGATATATGACGTATACGACCTTCTTACTTTTACTGATTACTGATTTGTAGGAAGTTAAGTAGTAAAGACAAATTTAAATTAACTTATTTAAGGAAATAAGATAGTATAAAAACAAAAAAAAATTCTGACGTTACATATCTAAAAAATACATTTCAGTACTATGATGTCAATGTTGACGTACTTGTTCAGATTTCCATTTATTCACAATTTTGTTTTTTTTTTTACATAAATATTATGAAGCAATAAAAACAATCAATAGCTTTATCTTACATTATTGATTTAATCTTCGATCTTACACTCTTAGCATTGAAACTAGAAACACATAAGTTAAATATACGCTCATAAATATATCCAATTAGGAACATTTGTCTTCACTTTAAGTATAAGTGGAATGTTATTTCGGTCAGTAATAGGTGGGTAGATAATTTCTCAAGGCGTTAATTAGATAGAACTAACAAGAAACAGCTTTTTATCTGTCTTCCAAGGTCATTCCGACGTGTCTGTACGTTACAGACGGAGAGCTCTAGTGCGGTAGAACATCGCCCGAACATCTCACGCTTTCTTATCTGAAAGTATGCTGACTCACTAGAGTGAAACGTCATGTAAAATAAACTTTATTGTATTTTTCCGTATGAATGATGTGTTCAGTCTTTTTTGTCACTCCTTCTGCCCTTTTCTTATCCTCTTTGCACCAATTTTTAAATGTAAAAATCGGTAAATGATCTATAATTTTGGTGATTGTGAATATTAATTAGTTGCAATATTCCTTAATCGATACTGCTGCTTGTTTGTCATTAAAAAAAAATCAACGATCAATTTCTTTACTCCCTCCATGCATCTTTGTTGTGGTGAACGGACACCCTTAAGCTCTCGAATTTTCTCCCAACTTTTTCCGCTTCGGGCCACTTATCACCCCTCCCGCTACCCCTAGTCCTCCCCCCGCAGTCCATCGAGCTCGACCGCTAATTGCGTCCGTTAATTAGGAAACGTCATGAGTGTTTACCGAGAGAGCTAAGTGTGAAGTTTGGCCCCACTAATGCCTGGCGTGAAATTACTTCCTGGCAAGTGGAAAGTTTTTCACAAAATAAACTTGACGGCATTAATTAGGTGATGGGGGAGGATTAGACGCTGAGTCTGTTGCTAATAACATTATGGCAGTTTTGTTTCGCCAAGTCTTCTACGAAAGTTTGCTTAATTTCATTGTCGGTTAATTCATTTATTTTATTTAGCGTTTCATAGTTCGAAAGGTAAATTTGTAATGCTAATGGCATAATATGAATGAAAACATATTTTTAGAAAGGACTTTAATACATCAAGTTAAAATGTGGTCAAAAAAAAATTTGATATTGTCTTGTCTCTAAATAATTCTGAAACTTAAATAGTAAAATCACGAAGGTGTATAAGTAGACAAGTAAAATAAAGACAAACAACACGTCAAAGGAAATTAATTGGAGCTAGGTGTGGCTCCCCCCCACCCCCTGCCGTAATTAACACGTAGCCGGCTTAATTACAGGCCTCGTGTTGAGGCTAAGTGAAATGTGTCATCCACGCAATGCCTTATTGGACTTAGTCGTGACGCCTTAAGATTGTTAGACTACGAATATTCTTTTATTCATGTATCGCATATAAGTAATATGTAGCATAATGAAATATTAATAAACGAGTACTATTAATAGGTGACCGGATGTATATAAAATTTAAATTTTGAGAAATTTTCTGTACTTGATAATACACGATCATAAAGCGGTATTGTCATTGGCCGTAGATATTCCATCTATCAAGTCACGTCACTAGTTCGAAGTTTGGGTAAACCGTATCAAAATGACCCAGTAAATTTTATTAATTAATAAAAACGCGTGGTACCACTCTGTGATATTCCTTATTTTAAGCCGACAACAAAATTTATTATGATTGTAAGATGGTTGTGATTGTGCTTAACTCTATAATTGTTTCATCGATTTATTATTGTATATGAATGAAGTGGGTTCGTTGTAAATAAGCTAAATTTAGAAATATAAGTTGCAAAAAGCAGCCGGTCCGAGGCTGAGGCTTAGAATGATTCCGTTTTGTTATGACAGCGCTGGCGGGCGACGGCGACGCGGGTTCGCCGACCCCACTCCGAGTTTTAATGATAAAAAAATGCGTACGGAGGGGAGGCGAGTAAGTGCCATCGAAGGAGGGAAAAAACTACGGAGGAAAATATTTGGCGCGACAGGTGCCCCCTCCCGACACTCCCCGCGACGCCTTGATAAAAATTAAATCTTAACGACGGAAATTTAAAGATGACGCTCGAACGATCAAGAAGAGTGGTACATCTGAGCCCTGGGGTGATTTAATTGGGCCGAGTGTATACTAAGGATGTAGCTACAAAGCGTATATTTTTTACGGCAGTTGTCATTGATTGATGTTACCTATTTAGATTTCTCGTAGATATTATTGAGACGTTGCAATGTTTTGAACGAAATTTATTGTTTTTTGTAAATTTACTTTCATATAACTTAGAACTTGATTACTCTTTAGTAGTTATCTAACTACTAAGCGATTAAAATGTTTACATCTTGATGTTCTGTGTATATAAAAAAAAGGATGAGTTTTGGAACATTCACCTCATAATAAATTAATGCATTTCATCATTTTATCACATTACGTACAAGATTTGAAAATAAAGAGTAAAGCTGTAGAATTACAAAAAAATAAAGTGCTATTTTAAATTCGCTACTGAATTGAAATTCAAATGAAGAATGCAAAAGATTTGCATCGGGCGGCATCGACTATTGATTTTCTTACGTCTTGGGGGCCAGCACTGCAATCCTACTTGTTTAAACTTTTTATTTCACTCTTCACAAGCGTTTTTTGTTTCAGCCACTCGCCCCAGGGTGCGCTCCCCTACGCACTCCCTCTTGCATAAAAAAGCTTCTAATCGATAATTTGTGTGGGGGTGCATTAAGCATAATATCGCCAGAAATGTGCGCGACTGTTTTTCTCAATACATCTTGGTTTTATCCTTAAGGCTATTTGTGTTCGGACTTCTTAAGAATTGAAGAGGAAATAAAAACGTATCTCATCTGATGTTTATTTTTAATTTAATGGATCAATTAGATTGGCAAATTACTTTGATTTCTTTTAAATATTAATAATAAATTTTGCATGACTCAATTTTATTAATGACGTAGATAATATTCTTTCTCGTGAGTTATCGTTATACGTTTTAAGAGTTTGAATAGTTTTGTACATTTTATTTCAAACAACAAAAACATACTTCTCTCAAGTATGTTTCGTAAGAACATGAGTTATTAGAGTTTTGATAAAAACACAATAAACATTATTGCCATAAAACTCCAGCGATAAAAGCAAACTGTACTAGGAAAAAACACATCTAACAGCTTTACAATTGAAATCGACCATAAGAGTGGCGCGATGATCATCGTTCGCCGGATCTAATCAGCTAAGACACATCGCGTGGATGCTACTAACTGCCAATATCTGATGCATCGCCATCGGACTGTCCCATTGTATTTGTTCTTTATGTTTTTTTATGCGGAGGGACGCGACGATAATGTTTTTATGGGCGGAGGGTCCTTGCTTTAATCAGGGAACGCGATGTGATTAAACGTGCCAATGTTTTTGTTTTCACTCGTCACGACTACACTCCTTATGTGTAAGATATAAGGCAAAGCTGTCGTAAAAATTTAAAATAATTCACTCATATTTGTGGATGTTACGAAAACTATTAAAAAATAGACATGTACATAAAATTTACAATCGAATGATGGCTTGATGAAGACAAAATAACAATATTTCCCGTTGTAAGCATTCTATAGATATAAGTAAGTAGGGACTAATATAATTCTGGTTTTAAACATTTGAAAACAAATCTATTTTCAGTTCCGCTATTGAGCAATAAACAAGTAAATTTGTGATTTTAATATGTTAATTATGATAACACCGAATCTTTGTAATCTTTAAATGAAAATTTAAATTAATTTATTTTAATATCATTAATGTTTGCAACAAAGAAAAAGAGCAAAAGATCAAATAAATAAAGCTACGTACGTATGCTTAAAGTTATTTAGATTTCAAAATGCTAAGTCAATCATTCGTAACAGTTATATTTAATGTACATGTATTTTCAATATTTTCTTTGCAATTACCTCGTATATTTTAACAATATCAAAGGTAATAAAGTCGTTATATTTACTTTGTTTTTTGATAAGAATTTCCATTCTTACGAATTTTCCAAAAGAAAGATGTAAAGTGAAGAATAAGTAAATTGTATTTATGTGCAATGCTATGTATTTAAAAAGATATTAATGATTAATATCTGTCAGACATATAAGCTTATAACATAATATAAGGTTAGCATTTAAATAGAACACTCAAAAGTTAAAGCAAGCACCTGAACATTTCGATAATATACATCTATTAACATATAACATATACAAATTTCGACATTATCGTGTCAATAAAAGCAATAAATTCGTTATAATACCGAAAAGTCGGACAAGATGTCGCGTGTAATAAATATCGACACTTTAATTTGTATCGCATACGAATGTTGTTGTTATCATATTGAGTACATTTTAATTTTTAAGACATATAAAACATGGAGGTATGTCAACAACCTAAGTTAATATTTGAGTTTAAGTCACGAAGCTCGTTCCCCACGCATACCGACACAAGATAATGACTCAAAACGGCAATTCGAGCCAGAGTTTTTCATAAAACGAGGTATATGAGTCAAGAACATCGGGGCCATAAACATAAGAACACCCTAAGCGCTCACCCCTTGCACGAAAAAGTCACCCCCGGACGTACGTACGGAGCACAAAAAAGGGCACCAGAGGGACGTTACGCATCCCAAGTAAGCGGAGCTCATTGCTGGGGTCTGCAGATGTCTTTAATGGCTTTAAATTATATGTAGAGAGAGCTAACTGCCGCCTCTGATGGCGAGTAGGTGATAGATCGTATGCGGATATTATCTCTGATTGCATTTCCTCTCTTCCAACAATCCTGAACTACAAGTTAATACCATACTTAATATCAACTACTAAAAAGATTACCATAAGTATACAGGTTAAATTTTCCTTTCATTTTTTAATATAAGTGTTAAATATTAATATGAATCTCTGGCAAGTTTCTGAGAGCTTTTATACTTTTATTTCTTATATTCTAATATCAGAAAACATTACTCATTACCGTTCATACAATTTTCAAGATATTTAATTTATTATTAGGAACACTGTTTGGTAACTGTAAGTGAACAAATTCAAGTACATTACAGTATTGATAATTTGTTATAATTTTGCGGTTACTCGGCCCTATGGTAATCTGTACAACAATAACAAGTTGTCATTGCGTTGTTTACGGGCTTTGTACAGGTGAGTGGGCACGATTTCACGCGATTTCATTACGCCAGGAGGAAAAAAAAAGATGGAGAAATTGTAAAATAATGTCAATTACTCGTGTACAAGCACCGCATAGTTGTAACTAACTAACGATCGTCATTACCCATTGTCGTAGTTTGCGTAAATAGATACGATTTCGCGAGGAAGCGAGGCGGGGCCGCGCCGCTACTGTTTTCCGCTTCGGCCGACATCCGCGCTGCGCTCGTTAATGTAATCACGGCTTTATTCTCTAGTAAACACAAGTTGAACTAATGAAGACTAATTTACACGTTGTTTACAGTACCTCATTATATTTTAATTTTTTGTTTTCAATTTTAATAACAAAGTTTGTTATTCGTATTTAAAAGACTGAACAATATATGATATTAACTGAGCTTTATGTTCTTATTGACTTTGACACAACTGTAAAACAGTTGTTTGTGTTAAGATGTTGGTATATTTGCTTAACCCATTACGATATCATCGGGATTTTAAATAAAAAACAACTAAATTTTTTTGTACACTAAAACAGAAAAGTTTTCTTGTTGAATTCAAAAGTTCAATCTGTCATCGACATCGAGTTATTTGCAAACAATCAAAGTACTTGCACAAAAAATGTGACGCTCTGAATATTTGATTAAATTTATTTATTAAGTCTATTGAAGTGGTGGCCGCTTTCTATTTGCCTATAATAAAAAAGTTTGAACTGTCACTCGGCGTCCATTGAACCGGGTGACACAATGTGGGTAGGCGACAGGCGACGTATTGTTTTAGATGACACACAAAGTCGCGGATGCGTCCGACACAGTCGATCGCGTATGCGTTAATTTCATAGTATTCAAATTCATCATGAGGGACTTGGATCCTACCCTGAGTTAGGAGTGACTAGATCATAGTCTTCCTTCACCGTAAGAACGTTGGATAAATGTACATATGTAAATCGAAAATCGAAGGAAAGAAAAGACGAACAGGAAAGCCTAGTGACACAGTAGTAACTTAGGTCACTTTTGAATACAGTGTAAGAAAAGGGTTAGTAGTACGATATTGTGTTATTTCCTAGAGTTACTATGTTGAATTCAAGTCAAGAACGGTTAAAGAGAATCGATTTCTCATACATATTAAAAGTATAAATTACAAAGAGCCTATCTAAAAGTAATAACGGTATAGAATTAAAAACTTACTTCAAAGAATAATGCTTCGTTTTTTGAGCTAATAAGTTGTATTGTGATTTTTCACTCACCTTCTGTAACAAAAGAAAATTCCTTACTTATTAAAAATATTCTCATAATCTTGAAAAAATACTTAATACCGTAAACTTAACAAAGAATCTCTAGATATTAGCTTTTATTGTGATTCTCAAAGATAATACTCGTTTCCCTATTTCACATAGATCGCTTCTTTCAAAGATCGTCGCTCTAAAAAAGATTTGGGGGAGAAATTTTAAAATATGTGCGACAATTATCGATACACAACGTAATAGTCTTTTTACATTGTGTAGAATACTGAAGACGTTCAAAAAAAGTCCCCCCCGGTAGAGTCGGAAGATTTATTCGCAAATTAGTTGTAAATTTGGGCTCCGATCTCAGCCTAGTTAGTACATCGGGCTCGGTTATAAAAATGTATTTAAAATGTCGCCGACAAAAATGATTTATTATGTACAGAGTGTCGTAAATTTGTCCATTTAGACTAGAGGGGGCAATAAATTTTATAGCACCTCCCATGTAAGGTATGAAAAAATGCTGCCTTTTGTAAAGAGTACATAATTTCAGTAGTTCTGTGTAGTTTCAGATATTTATTACAGAAAATGATATATCAATGTTTTGATTCTGCAATTATAGTTAGGTACAGTTTTCATTTAAATAATTTTATGTCAGAAAATTCTAGAAGTATGTAAAACCCATTCAAGTTGCTTATAAAACAAACATTAATTTGCATTGGTAAGACGACGGTTGATTCGCTAAATATTTTTATAAGCTTAACAAAAATTGTCTTTATCTTCGACTATCAGTCGGCAATCGTGAGAGCTAGTGTATTAAAGTAATAATAAACCTGGGAATATTCATGTTCTGCTCCAATACGCATTAATTTATGCAAGATGATCTTACGTTTTTTTAATCGCTAAAGAAATGACAATGCCCTTCGTCAAAAATTGCGACCGGCGGTGTCACCCAACACTTCCTTAGGGAGTTGCAAAGAAAAAACCCATCAACCCTAACCTGACGTGTCATTCATTGTGAACTTATTTTTGTCGCTTAAAAGTTTTTTTTTTCATTTCTAATTCAATACCCAACAAAAACTGTCTAATTGTAACAGTTTCTTTCTCGATGAAATTTTAAGGTCGATTATTTTTTCTATTGTTGTTTCTTTGGAGGAATGTTTTTAAGCTTTGTATAGATTATCGTATTGATTGACATTTGGGGATTTGTGCAACCGGTCTTCTTTGTGTTGCGTTACTCATTATTTTCCTTAATTAAAGTTTACGCTTCAAATTTGGCACACGAAATCGATCCTATTTTGAGTCACGGATAAATAAATAAATAAATAACAAAAGATTTTTTTAAAATTTTAGAATTTTATTATGATATGTGAAGACGAAAGATGCCTCATTTAAAGTTAGTACTAGACGATACCAGTCGTAGTCATAAGTATATTAATTAACCTAATAAATTTTGATAAAAATTTAAAGAGGTATCAAATAATACTTGGAAGATCTCATGAAGGTGTATACAACATTACCTAGACTTATTATAGATTAAAAAGGAATCTATTAAAAACACACACCTGCGTCATAAGAAGAAAATTTTAAAACATGTTATTAAATCAATCTGATCGATTGGAAAGGGTTCCATCGAATAAAGAACATAATAATTGTTCACAAAGGAGATCCGGTCCGTTCGGGAGCTCTATTATTTATAGTTTCCGATCAGAGTCTGAATACGCCTTAATTATCGACTACATAGTGTCGCACCCTTAAACTTTCTTTAAAAAAACTTTGAAACTTTCACGCGGTTTAAGTTTTAACCGAAATTGTTTTTGTGGTTATTATTAGTCCGTTTACTTTGAATATAAAAAGTCACGATAGAGAACAGAACCACACATCTACTGGATATGTGGTTCTCTTCCTATTTTGAATATATTATTCGTTTCGTTTTATCAATTTCTAGACGGCGCGTTACCTATGCACATTAAATTTCAATAAGAATAAATAATTGTTTGTCTTTAACTAAATTATTCAATATCTACAATTTTTATACGTATGATATGGAATTATTACGGATTAACGCAAAGTGAGGTTTGAAAAGTTCATATAACGGTTATTCGACTTTAAAGTTAAGACTTTTAAGTAAAAACCTTGTAAATTATCGCCGTAAAAAATGTAATCTTTGGTAATAAAAAAACAACATGAAATCAAAATTGAACGAGTCGTTTTTGCAACCGTTTAAGAGCAACGCTATACAAAATAGAGAACTCAAACATTTCTCGAGGTTAACCTTAAGAGGTAATCCTTAATAAATAAATGGGGGATATTTATCGAACGGTAGACGCTTTTAATAGACTAGAAATTGTTTTGAACCGTGTTCGGTAAGCGTGAAGATTTTGTTAGGATTAATACGACCTTCGTCAACGCACTGTTTGCCACTGGTTCTCAAAGTTACGGAGAGAGATTATATTACATTTAACTTTTTTTTATTCATTTTCAAGTTTTTGGAAATAAATTAATAAAGTATAGAGGTACTTCATTATTTTCAAAATTTTAATTACTTTTGCAGCTATTGATATTATTAGTTTATATCCTAAATCCATTTATCTTAATGCAGCAATATTTTATCACAGCATTTTATCTTACTAATGTTGGCAGGATGGATGGATGTTTGTTAGAAGGTATCTCCAGAACGGCTGCATGGACCACGCTGAAATTTGACATAGGTGTAGATCATAGCTTGTAACACATGGACTACTTATTAAGTTTTTTTAATTATTTGCGGACGGACTCGCGGGCGACATATAGTATTATCATTGTTTCGACAGTGGGAACTGGGAACCCATGGTTACTTTTTCATACAAGTTGTTAACGTGATACAGCTTTAACTTTGAGTACCTGTGGTCAAACAATGTAACACTATTCATTGCTATCACAAAGAACTACAAACTTTGTTAAACATTGTAAGTATTTATAATATATTATTTTCATGACCCTTGCGTGGAGTTCTCATTGAAAATATTTTTAATCCTAAAACCAACTAACTTATGTGTATAATACAGAAGGTTGTAGTATGGGGTTGAGTTTATTCTTATAGTAGACTTGAAGTAGTGCGATACAAGAAAAAGTTAGTTGTTTATATACTTAAATTTACCCCCAATTTTTAATTTCCGGAAAAGTTCTAATTAACTTTCTTAATTATGATTTTTATCTGTTTTTTTAATCAGATTATGAAATAAAGTTAACCTCAAAATTAAACGCAATTCAGAAATGTCTAGTCACATAGTGTTTAAAATATAAGTAACTGTTTATATATTTATAAACAAGAATATTAACTACTGTGTTCCATAAAAACTGTATCAAAGTTTACTACTCCTATGATAACAGCTTATCACTTTACACGCTACCAAGATGACGTATGGAGAATTCAAAATGTTATGACATCGAAATCTGAACGCACCCCAACCGAGGCAAGCACCATAAAATAACCATTTCTGACGTGTTCTGACATGTTATATGGCACCGTAAAAGGTACATCCGATCTACTTGATGTACGGGTTAAATAGCCATCTAAACGTGTATTAAAATCGCGCCGATACAAACTAGTCGAGTGGAAACCGTAAAAAATCACCCCGTGTCACAGAGTTAAGAAAGTTTTAGAGCTAGTAAGTAACGTTGCAGTGAATGAGATTTTTTGCATATGAATTCATTCTGATATTAGGCAGTTTGTACGGTTACGAAGTTCCATAAAAAAGCTACTTTTTTTTACTGCTTTAGTAGTAATATTGCTTTCCTTATCAATGTATATTTGTTATGTACTATTTAATTAAATCTGTATAAGAAGTCAAATAAGGGTGTCTGTTAAATATGATCAATACCGGAAATATTTCGACGATATGATTTCATTTTAAAATGTCACTTCTAACGTTCTATAAGTCTGTGTGCTCTAGTAAGCACCGCAAATCTTGCGACCAGGTAGCACTGGGGATAAGCATGTGAAAATTGTGTGTTCAATGCAACGGAGCCCATAAATAAGACATTAGCAGCTCGTATTCCTTACTTCGGTTTAATTGCTTGCACACCATTGTCGACCATTATTTACGATACAAGTAAAATATACGACGGTCTAACGCGGTTTAAATTAACCATTTTTTTTTAACGAGCTGTCTTTAACGATTTCTGTTACAAAGTATGACAGTTAAAATGTAAGAATTAAGGCTTAATATTAACTTATCATACCCGTAAATTATTTTTTGTAGATCGAATGGATAAATTGTTTTGACTTTACTAATTTAGAAAGTAAATCAGAGACGATGAAGGTAATTTCATGCGATAATTTATATAGTTCTACAAAATTTTACTTCATTTAGAATCAGCCCAAATAATAACCAACATATTTTTTTTTGTTCCCAAACAGTTGCTTCCTTAAATTACATATGTAAGAAAAAACGATCAATCATAATATTAAAATGAAATAGCTTCAAAACGTCACAGATAAAGCGTGTAATTACTCTTGTAACACGTGTATATTTAAGTTGTATCGGTGAAATCGTCGTTACGGAGGGTCCAAAGCGCCGGTCAAGTGTCAAAAAGGCGCGTGGAGTGGTCGAGATGTCCTGATAACCGCACCCCACCTGTGACGTTGCGTCCTTTCGTAGAAACACAACCGAATTGTTTTTGATTAAGTATTACAATTTTTTGGAATATAAATAACAACATTCTTTACATATAAGAATAGTTTTATTTATTTTATTTTAAGAATACTTTAAGATTGAGGTTTTAGCACAAATGAATTGTAAACTTAGTCAAGCATTAGTACTGTTTTCGGAAACTACACTTGTAAGCTACATCTTGCCTATCTAGGCTGAGGTGCTTTACTATGAAACTGTTCATTATAGACCCCCATACTTAGTATTATGTTTTTGGTTTGTATAAAGACATTGTGATTGTCTGTTTATAGAGACAAAGTGTCTGAAATTGACATGGGTCAGTACTCACAGGGACGGTCCGGCGCCGAACCGGAAGCCCGTGGCCCACTGCTGAATAACGCTCGATATATCGAATGTACGCAAACATGTGAGTACTAGCGTGCTCTTTAATGTCATGTCTTGATCATTTGTGAATGCGGTTACTAACTGTTGGTGCTCAGAAAGATACTGGTGCTGTACTGCAGCTGATTAATTGTCATTAATTAAAGATGACTGTATAACATATTTTACTAGAAAGATAAAAGATTTCTAAAGATAATGTAGGATTTTTTAAACCAGTATCTGCATTTAAGAGTATTTCGTAATTTATGAAAGACTACATTTTACATTTGAATAAAGATGATGAGTCATTCTCACTAAAGTTAGAATTCACTGTATGTTATAGTTAATTAACAGTCGTACGAACACCTACACTATTGATTAGGACAATGAATGGGCCAGGGTCCGGCGCCGGTGTCGCCCGCGTCCGGCCGGACGACCCACGTCCGTCAAAGCGAAACAGAGACAAAATAGTATCGATGTTAGGGCATTGCATCACTAGTA
The DNA here is from genome assembly GCF_000836235.2 of Papilio xuthus. Lineage (NCBI taxonomy): Eukaryota > Metazoa > Arthropoda > Insecta > Lepidoptera > Papilionidae > Papilio > Papilio xuthus. The sequence continues at coordinate 3,243,648 of NW_013531704.1, forward strand.
AACGGTTATATTATTATAACTATCAATGTAAAATCGATTTTATTATTTATACTCAACAAGAAATATATTTGAAATGATTTATATTACTGTTGTATTTTAATGTTTTCTTTTAATTTATTTTAACGTAACAACTTTGTAAGACGTGTTTGTATACCGTTACAGTGAAATATACGTAACTTATAAGAACGTTTATTAAGTAGATTTAATGCTTGAGTAGGAACCTAAATAGATTATATTGTGTTCAGAAAACGACGGCGTATCTGACGCTTGATTGAATTAAGTAATTACATTGTATTTAATTACTGAGCTAGTTAATTTCCGAAGCCATAGAGTGGCCGCTGCAACAGCGGTAGGGTTTCCGACGACCTCGCTCATTTACACTTGCAACTTGCCTGCAGTTTTATGAATATTATAAAATGGCCAGTGACGTTGTATTTTCATTCAACGTGCGTAGTTTGTTATACCGCTTAGATATAATTTTAGACAAAACCTTATCGTTTACTACTCAGTAGGTAACGATCATACGCTAGTTAAGCCGTTTCTAATTAACTGATTATTTTTATCTTATAAATAAGTCTTATAAAAGTATGTACGTTGCTTAGCACGACTTATTTACATATCCGGCTCAAAGGACCAATTGAAAGAGATTTACACATTATTAAATAAGTATGTTATCATAAAGTTTAATATGATCGTTTGAAATTCAGTGGTTTTCCGTAACAAAGGAGCTGCACGCTATTGATAAAATAGTAAAGGCGTTAAATGCAAATCGTGAGGTCGGTAATGCGGCGTATCTAGGCAAAGGTAGGCAGAGATATGTTTTGCATACATTACCGAGCACGAGCCAATATTACATCTGTCTCGTGACGTACCCACATGCGGTACATAATGCCTTCCTCTAAGGAAGCATTTACATAACAGTCGTTCTTTTTTGGGTATGCAAATGACTATCTACGACTGAGTGAAGGACACGAGCGAGGCCGGATCGTACTCGAATTATGTAATGAACCATCACAGAAGTTAATGCTAGTGATTTTTTTATGAATGGTAACTAAAATGAATCAGTATCTACACTGCAATTGTAGTCGACATCAATGTTATCAAGCTGATTTTGTCCCCTGATATGTTTAAATTAATTTTCAGATATACAAGATCTTCATCTCTTTGTTTTAGTTTTATTTTTTAGTTAAATTCAATATATTCTGACTTAAATGATGGTGCACGTTATCAAATTTCCGTTTTACTAATCCATGATTTCATCGACATATCGTGTATTTAAATTACATCAAAACGCGATAAAAAGCTGTTCACGTGGTTTAATAAATAAACATCATGTATTAAAAGCTTGCATGCATTTACATTAATATACAGGGTGTTCACACCATTAACTATCTCATTTCTTATAGCTATGGCACTTGCCACATCTATCTGTTCCGGTGTATGCAAATTTAGAAGATCTTACTAGCACGCGTCACTTTAAATTATTTAAATAGATGCAAAATACTCAGTACCTGGAAGATGATGGTGCGAACGTAATCTTAAATTGTATGTTTGTTATGGTAATCTATGGGGAAAATGATTTAATCAGAGCACGTGGTGGCGTTGATCAGACAACTCATGCCACGAGCCATAGTTTGGGTACAAGATGTCACGCGTTACGTCAACTTTTTATGAGAATCAATAGTGATTATGACGCAATTACGACAGTTTAATTGTGTGTGATTTAATTATTACGTTGATAGATAACTATACCTCGTGTGGTCAATTAACCTCTTTGTTTTTAAGCTCATTAGTTTTTATTTTAGTACACTAAACAATATGAAATGAAAACTTATTGCAGTGCCTAATCTGATAAGTTCAACGCCCCGACTAGACTCCGTTCGTCGGCCAGAAACAAGTTGCTGTATTCTACTTTCATGAATTGAATTTCATTATAACAATTTTCATATAACACGTCCACATCACAGGGACAAGAACAAAGCCTATTCAGTGGCGAGTGTTGATAACGCTAAGAGAATTGTGACGTGCTTCCAACTAATGTTTTCACATTTACACGACGACACGATTAGGTTCTTCTGATAGAATTGTACTATTTTAGAACAGATTCTAGTAACTGGAATAAAGATAATGAAATTACAATAAATTGTGCCGATGGTATTATTTGTACACATATTTGTTGGATTCTAAAATAAAGCTTTTTTTTCGTGAATTTATTTTTAATACAAATACTTTGAGATTTGTTTTAAGTGTATAATAATAAGAAATACAAAAAATAATCGTTTAACGCACAAAGTCATTATGATGAACAACAATTAAATTTACTATTGTATCAAATTACAAGAGCCGTTACGAATCCATCGAAATTTCCAAAACCTATTTGAATATTTTTTCAATCAATAACTGATATATGCAAATGCCAAACAAAAGATATTCGTACCGAGACCGTGCGACAATGCCGCGACCGTTATCGCAACAATTTGAAATTTCATCAAAGGTGCACCAGAAAATAATAATTGATCGAACGCCATTGTCACGCATGATAGACCCCTTCGAGTATCGAGAGGTCGAGGGAATCCGTAAATTAACCAACGATAGGTCTAAATTTAATTTTACGTTCCGATACCTGCCCTCGTAGTACAAAAGTTTTGTAATCAAATTATGCAGCCGATGCCACTATTGTTGGTTACGTGCATAAATTTGAGGCGTCACATTGTAGATACACTGAAGGGTTAGAGACATATAAAGGAGACGATACGAGAAGGCTATTGAGCGAACCGAGTTCATATGGGAAGAAGGGTCGACGATGATACTTATCTCGTAATTGTTACAAATGAATCTTTAAATCTGTCAGTTGAAATGAAAATCTAAGTTAAGTGGAGCATCTACAATCGTACTATGTAGACAATATCATGCTAAAATTTAGATATTCCTTCAATTTCTTATGTTTTCACTCGTTAATCTTTAGAAATCGAATCCTCAAAGAGATCGAACCACCTAACAGTCGTCTCAAAACCTTACCCTTAACAGAAACAACACGAATATCGCATTACAATAAGTTCGTTATGAAAAGAAACCGTTACTATTACCAAAAGGGTATGACACCGGCATATAGGGTGATCCAATTTTAGTGAAGTTCATACTAAAGTAATGATATGGAGCACGGGCTTCGCTCCCGCAAGAGAAAAGAAATTTCATAGACGATTCGAACATTGATATGTAGATGAGGCGACACAGGTAGAGAAGGGTGTTATTGAAATTAGAGATACACATGTGAAATTCGAGAATATCGAAGTGTCTGTGATCGGCGCAGCTCGGGGAGTGTCACTCGCGACAGACAGGTGGGACGAACCGATCACGACAAATACGCTGCCGACAACTGTACTTCACGAATGCCTCGTAAAATGTTAAATTTATTAATGCAACTTCATATCTACTTTATCTTGTATGATTTTAAGGTGTTATTGAAAAAGAAGTTTTTAAGTAGAAGTTGTTCACCTTATAAACTCTGATTAAAATGAGATTTAGATGGTTTTCAGAATAGGTTAATTATTTGGGGAAGTAACTAAAGAACAATTCTAAATAAAGTCATATTTAAATATCTGCTATGAATAACGTTACGTTTATTGGTGACACAAATATTTAGAGAGTACAATGGTACAAAAGACGAAGTACATCGGACACTTTGCATATGAAGAGTCCACGCGCGGATTTGCATACTCACCTCCCATTTAAAATATACTAGCATCAAAGGAGTTTTTATAACACCCTCCATTAGATTTCCTTCGTTTGGCACGAGCTTCAAATTCATAGTTCATTTAAAGCTGGTAGGTCCGTGTCATGCGAGATATGTTACTTTATTTGCATAAGTCCGGCACGAGCTAATATTTTTGCATATGAAGATAACACTTCTTCGAATGTGTGGTTTGCATGAGTGCTGGAGGCGTTAGGGTGAATGTAGTATAGGCCTTTATTGGTTCGATATTTTATTTCTTGCTTTATGATATTTATGCTGTGTCATTTATCATTTTTTATTTTGTAAATAATAATTGTAATATTAAGTAAGTCACTCACAATTGGTTACAGTTTTTTTGCAATATGTTTAAAATGTTTCGCGCGTTGTTATTATCTTAATTAATGTCATCAAAAATTTGTTTTAATCAAGATTTCTAGAAATGTGTATGTATGTAATAGCAATTTTTTTTCAACTCTTTCGTCAAATTTTTGAACTGATAGTTTATGGGCGGAAATTTGTGTTACAATCTTAAACAAATTTCACTGACTTTTTTACAATGTCTATTTATAAGCTTGCTTTATTTTGTATTTAATGAAGAAATGCAAAGTAGTATGAAGTTCGACTACAAATCGCCTGACACGTCGACACTTTTTAAGCGCTCTTCGTGAGAATGCAATTAGCAAAAAAAGTTTTATCACTATTTCATTGCGCCGAAGTCCCGATCGCGCCAATCGTAAAAATTCAAAAACTAAAAGAGAGTAAGAAAATTTTTCTTTAAGAACCGTAGCAATTTGTCAGTGTTCCAGATCGGGTCGAGCTCAGTCAATAATAAAAATTTTCCCAACTTTTTTTCTCGTTTTTGGTTAATATTAAGCACGCGAAGCTTCGTGGGTTACATTTGTGGTAACGGAAGACGTATACATTGAATCGCTTGCTTTTTAAATAATGCTGAACTTAAATTAAATAAGCCTTATTTTAAAATATGATTAGCTTAGTTACTAATCTAAAGCAACTTTGATATCTGGTCGTTGTGTTTACAGAAATTTTCAAATTCAATTACCTTAACCCGAACATAATACTTACTGTATTTTGGTGTGTTTTTTCTTTTTGTTTTGACTGTATTTTGATGTTTTGGACATTTTTTTAAATGTTGTTCATCACTGCGCTTCAATCAGAACTTATTTTTTAGAAAATATCACTGTTTATAGCATAGACAAGGCTGACGGCTCCAGCAAGAATTAATCAAATCAACTAACCCCTACCCACTGCTTTCCGATATAATTAACGCTTACTGGTATGCGTGCCGGACAATACGTGAATGTCTTTGCATGTGTGCGATAATGAACGATTATAGGAGACCTAAGTTTGCTCAAGAGCGGCTCTATCTCTTCACTTGCGATTGCAATTAAGACCTTTTAACGTTACATTAAGGTCGATAATTTGAATGCTTAAGAGCTTTGTAATGTATAGTGTCGATTGCGTTGGTGTGAGTGGTTGTCTTGGTGTGGGTTGATGAGTCACATTTTTTTGTTTTGTGGGTAAGGCGCTAGGGTGCCCGCGTGGGGTGGTGGGTACCCCTTGCCCGGCGCAACCCCATCTTACCATAAGTGAAGTACCCACCGTCTCTGCACATGTCTATTTCGTATTAGCATCGTATCTTATTAGAAATTAAGTGAGTTTATCTATAGGTTATGATAGTCTAATTAACAATCTGCTATGAAAATCCGAATATACCATAATTATTTAGTATGCTGATGATTTAAAATATTAGAAATTAAATTGTGATGCGTAGTAATAAAAATCTTTGTCCACTCTGAGTGAATACCTCACATTTACCGAAAGTTACCTTTTGTTTAATGTAGCTAGTAATATTGTATCTTATAGAAAATACAATCAAACTGTAAAATGAATTATAAAACAAATAAGACAATATAAAACAGTTGACTAACTGTAAATAAATAATGATAATAGCGACCAAAGAAATGTAAACGAACATTCAGACATGAATCACAAAATACAATAACGAATTAAATTTTAATGCGGCTCGTAACTGTCGAAACTTTGCCATGTTCAAATGAATAATTATGGAAAATTATAACCGTCCCTTTATAGACGCCATTATAGTGTCAAGCGAGGTGTTCGCGGCAGTTACCCAGTTAGCCCCTATAATTAAAGACCGACGACGGACGTATCGACTAAACAATCGATAGCCGACTGATCTATAGAAAAGAACACAAAAGCTCGAGTAGATAACGATCCATACCCCGTAACCCTCCGCACGTCGCCCTCATTAATAATATTACCTCCCCCCGCTCTTTTTCACTAATTATGTGTGTTGCGAATGCACGCCGACACCATTGTACACGTATGTATGCCGCGGCTTGCACACATGCAAACGTTAATGGGTAGTGATGGCCCGCATTAAAAGTATTAAAAGAAAAAAAATCAATAGTATCGGCGTTATAGTAAGCTAGATATAGTTATTTTCTTTGTTCCGTGAGGGAAGCGATCGCGTGCCTTTCGGCTGTTGTGATTGTTGAAATGTTAATCGGTGTTGGAAGTTCGGGAGATTTTATTAAGGAAGACTTAAATTTCAACGAATTTAAGTAGAATGTTTTGGTCGCGGCAAGTTAGATTAGTGAGAAAGTTGGTATGGTGACAAGTGGGCTGAGGGGAACGGAGGGCGTTTGTACCTTGTTTGTGTCATTTATATTTGAAGTTGATTAAGAATTTACTTGAAGTTTTAACCTTGTGAAGAATTAAATGCTTCAATATAACACTAATAAATAGGGTTTTATATAATTGCAACTACGCTTTTACTTATGTCTTTCAAAATGATGGTAACGTATAGATATACCAATAATTAGAAAGTTTACTGCTAGTACCACGAAGTATCAAATACGTTGCGAGACCGACTTATCACGTGTATGTATGTGTGTGAGCATGGGGTCGCGCGGGCGGCGTGTGTGCGTCAGCTTGGGCAAGGTCAGGGCTGCGCTCTATCTGATCAATGGTCAGTCCGATTCGCGAATTGCTACTACTTTGATAGAGGCTTTTAAGTGACGCTTGTTTGTTTTAGGAACTAACACTCATTTTTTTTTTAATTTAACACACACAGTATGATTGATAGTGAACATTAAATTAAAAGTCAATGTTTTGTAATTAAGTTAGTTGATTTATAATACTACTGCTCGCGTTGTTGATAATTAAAAACTAATAAAATCGTTTCGTGGAAACATTCGCGAAACAGTCCCTCGGTTGACTATTAAAAATGATTTTGCATAAAAATGCTTTATTAACGTTTATTGCACGCGGCAGCGCCGACTCACGGGACTTTGGCAGAAAAAAACCGACAAACCGTCGCGTCCTAATAGGAACTGTGTAATTAATCACTTGATTAATCAGTGTGACGAATAAAAGCGCTGTAATGAACCGTTTCCTTCCATCGATCGGCGTGACGTTAACAATTTGAATGCACAGTCACTAGACGGTAACAGTTTTTAATTTCGTCAAGCGGATTGGTTATATTAAATTACCTAGTTATTGGTATATTTTTTGAGATGCATTTTAAAGACATTCCTAGATTCTATAAGAGATTTTTGTGTACCTTTATTAATTTTCAATTAACTTTACTAAATAAAATAAGGAACTTTGATATAAACAAAATCGATAAAGTTTTCGTCTGCGAACATGACGGGGGATAGGGTGATATCTGTTTCTCGTGGGGTAGAAAAAAAAGTGAAAAGCAATCAGTGTGGCGTAATTAGTGCGTTGTAAGTATGGGGCGCGTTACCATGACGACAGCGTCGTGTCGATACCCGCTGCCTACCCGCCGCGTTAATTTCCAACGGAATTAATCGAATCAAGCAATCGCTCGATATCGATTCTCTGGATTGAAATAAAGTTTGCCCGTCTCTATTCACACATGCGATGTTTGCGCTCCAAGCTTACGGACTTAGAATCTAGGTTAAAAATCAAGTCATGTATTTATAGAGGTGAGCGAAGGTGAATGCAAGTCAGTAACTAAGACCGTTTAAACTCCGATTACAGAAAAGTAAATGGAGTGGAATATTTACTTTTGTACTTAACTTGTGTAATACATTTTTATTGTTACACTTTGAGCTGTAACATGGTTAGTATAATTGTTGAGCTGAATTTTTTTTAATTAGTAAAGTATTATATGTAAAGTATATAAGTGTAACACATTGGTTGAGCATTCATATTATATTACAAAGGAATTACAAATATAAAAACACAATTAAGTTTTATAAATTTGATTTGAAGGCGGTACGCTCAGATCTTCCGAACCATTGTGTTATGCCTAACCAGAAATTACGGCGACCATCTTTTTAACCACCTACTGTATTCAAAAATTCGATAATTTATTGCCGAAATAATATAATTACGGTCGGCTGACGGGACGGATTGGCTGCGACCGGAAACTTCAAATTACCGGAGAAATTAAAGCGGAAACATTTGGCCACCGCCGCTAGCAAGATGGCGCGCGGCGCGGTTATTGTGACCGTTCGATTTTTAAATAAATAATCGCTGTCGCATCTAATTGTTTGTTTAATCTATGGATTCCGATTAACGATAGGCGTCTGTTATCAACAGTTTTTTGTTTTATAAATATAAACAGTATTACTCTAAAAAGGTTAGCCTTTTGAACGGCGCTCATTGATGTTAAGGAATTCAGCATGGTTATAAAAGAGAATGTTTTACTCTTAAATATATCATAAATAATTAACAATTTAAAAATGCACGTACATTTTTAGAAAAAAAAATCATTTTGTTTCGAACATTAATTTAATAAGAACTATTTAAAATATTTTTCTTCAGAAATAAAAAGCTACTTATAAATAAGACTGTAAATAATAGTTTTGAAACTTTAATAATTAGTAGCAACTAATTAGACACAGAATTAGATTTGTCTGTCTAGACAAATAAAAAAGGTTTATAAACTGGCGGGCCTTCCCTTGAACAGTATCGGGTAATCGGATAGGACATACGGAACGAGCAATGGAATTAGGCATCGCGTGCATCCAATCCAATAGTCTGAGTGAATACAAACTTTTTAATTTTCGCAAACTATTACAGAGAGCTTTGGTACTTTTTTATATTTCGTTGCACTTTCAATTCTATTAGCTTTTATTTTGATCGTTTTTATTACATCAGATGGTATAAAATCATTTCAAATTTGTTCAGAAGTTGAGGTATAAAATAATTTAACATAATTGGATTTTTTTTTTTATATTTATTTTAATTCCTTATGTATGGATGGAAGCATATTATAATTTTATTCTTATAAGATTTTAAACAAGTTTTAAGCTTCATCAAACCAATTTGTTGACGAATAGTTTCATCAAACAAATCTGTCATACATGTTTGATGATCAATAGTTTTAACCTTAACTCAAAAAAAGTGAACAAGGAATATTATATTGTAAAAAGAGTTTGTAAAAAAGACCTTAGCTTATTTAAAACCATCATATTTTGCAGTGGCAATCCCAACTAATGTAAAAAAATAAAAAAATATAGGTATTTGTTTACTTGTACGCATATAGTTATTACCCAATATACAGCCACTCTGTGTCACTTGGTTAGTTGTAACAGAATTCTTTTAGAGTTAAGCTCACTGGTACATCGCTGCAATTCTGTGCAATATTATAATCAATATACTGTGTACAAAGCTTAAATAAATAAAAAATATATATTTAATTTAACTTACCTGTACGTAAGAAGCACTGTAGCATATTAAGCTAGCCATATGTATATAATTCTTCATTCACTATATTATAAAAGTTCATTAGTCACCACTAAAATACAATGTCTTTATTCACTTGAAAAATCTACAGAATAACAAAGTAAAAGCCAACATCTATAAGAATATCTGGTATAACCAAATATCTAACTAAATGAAAACGTATCCAAGTTTAAATATATTATTTTGATAATTATAACAAAGATATTAAAGATTAAAATAAATTAAAGTCGAATGGTTTTGGAATGAAACAATGTATCAGGAGATATCTGCATTCCGAGCACAACATGGCCGCTGAGGTCGCGTTAATAAATCATATAAAAAATAAATCACTCATGAGGTTATAATGTGAAATACTTTCTCTAAACAAAAGGGCATTGTGTATGCAAAACTGCATACCACTGTGGACATTTTTCGTCGCCTGCGTCTCTCTTTCAGTTTTTATTATTTTATTCGAATGAACATTTTTTACCGAGTTTCGATTTATCGATAACTATATGAAAGCGTCGTGTTGGATGATCACGAATGTTGTTTTGTGTAAACTAAAGATATATAGCTTTTGTATATTATTTATGAATGTTATTTAACTTCTTAAATTTTAAACTAGCTGTTGCACGCGTCTCCGTCCGCGCGGAATTAAAAAATATATATGCCAAATTTTAGTGTGATCCATGCAGACGTGTACATAGCTTCTTACATCCATCCATCCATCTAAATATTCGCATTTATAATATAAGTATTTTTTTTTCATCTCAATTATGTAAGAAATATGAAAACAAATGAATAATAAAATGTTACAATTATGGCAATAAGGGCAATTTCATTTTATTACAGCTTTCGAATAAGAATCGATGAATTTAGAACTTTATTTCTCGATAAAAACTATTTAGTATGCATGTAAGTTTCAACTAACAAGCCATTTTAAGGACATAACTGTATTTTTATAGCCTAAGTAATCTTAAACATGTTTTCCTTTCAAATACATTAAAACACTTGGGTTTTAAAGATAAGGGAGAAAGATAACGAAGAAATAAAAGGATTATGATACAGACGAAGTTGTTCGTTCAGATGACATTCAAAGCATATTAAAATTTATTATTTTATCTTGATATATTGCATTTAATATGGTAGCTAATTAAAACGGACCCTTTAGAATTTCAAAGGCTCGTTTCCAAAGTCGCTAACCTGTAATCTTTGATTTACGACGTATCGTCGGTGATCCGCACACAAACTTTCTAATTTACAGCACAAGGAGCCGCCAGTATTGAAGTATAAATTTGTGCAACAATAAAACGAACACCTCACGGAAAACATAAAAAATATATTGCCAATTGTCAATGTTCAATTTTGCTCTGACCACACCCGAAAGTTTGGCTGATACCTGGCTCTTAATGCCTGTCAAAGAAGCAATTAAATATGTTTGATGTTGCCATAAACCGAGTTAAAGTCTTGTTTTGCATTTCCTAATTTAATATTATTGCGTTTTAATGGCTTATAATTTGTAACTTAAGCTATTAATGTATCGTAATTCTGCATAATTCTGATTGTTTTACTGTTATCATAATTTAAATAAGTCCAAAGAAAAATTAAAAATACAAAATTATTATTGTATTTAAGATACATAGGTTTAGCAAATTATAAAAAATCATTATTTAGTAATATTGTATTATTATTTATAATAAATGACTTCATTGTATATTTGTAAAAGACAAAAGACATAAACAAGCGTTTATATTTACCACCAGAAACGTTCAAAAATTTAACAAAGCCTGTCCGTGATCCAGTTAACGTGGAAACTAGAGAGTTTTATTACTTTTTTACAACGGTCGTTGGTGTGTTATTTACAGGCATGACTTTTGCAAAGGGGTGCACAGTAACTACTAATATAATCATCAAGTTCAATTTCACGTACACTTTTTTATTGAAATTTTATATTTCAAGATAATCTATTTTAAAATAAATTCATTATAATTTAATTATTTCAATAAAAAGATTTATGAAAATTACGAAATAAAGCAATCGAAACGATTTATTTACCTTCGGCCTGCACTAATCGGAAATAAAATATTCACACGCGAACTCTTGGAAATTGCGATTTAACCCGTCCGTGTCGAGTAATTTATTTTTAAAGCTCGTAAAATCTCACTCTTTAAGCTATAAAAGTAACATTTTAGCAAAGTTAGTAACACGGCCCACGGTTATGGCGTTCTTTAAGTGTGGCTGTTTCCATTCAGAAATCACTGACGTACATTGTCACGCGGACAATCGAGGACCGATCCTTATACAATGTTTATTTTAACCGGATAAGATTAAATTTTAAACTATTAAAAAAAATCGAGACGTTTTTATTTCAAAACAAACACACGAAGTAAAGAACAGATGCATCTGCGGGTCACACACGAATGTATTTCACATAACAACCTCGCGCTAACGACATAGAACAGAACAAAAACTTAGGGAGGCGAGATGAGAAAAGTTACTTCAAGAATATACGGAAGTTAATTAGGAACGGAACGAAAAACAACCGTAACTGGTGGCGAAGTTTGCCGTTCTAGCGCGGCCAATGGTACAGGGCACTCACACAGTCGCACCCTCCGCCGCTAGGCATTTGCATACCGCCCGCCCAGGCGCGCGCCGCCGCCGCCGCCCAACCTGAGCGACAGGGATGGAATTACATTGACGCCTTTGACCTTAAATTATATTTTCAAAATTCGAAAATTTTCTTTACCATCTACTAATAAGAGATTTGTTTTATCATTCGGATTCCAAATTTGAATTTTAAACATAAATTAGCATAGTATTTGGTTATGATAGACGTGGGTAAAGGAGTGCGCGGCTCGGCGACATTGCGACAAGGATGAAAGTAAATTTATCGCCGTCGCCGCGGAAGCGACTCCGCCGCGACAAGTTCGGGAGACAAATCCCTCAAAGAGCGCATCAATGAACTTAGATGTGACCGTAATGAGGATGTGCTCGTGATTGATTGTTACTTGCTTGCTACAAAAATTTCTGATACGAAAATTATTTTACTTCAATTGTTTTTTTTTTTTAATTTTAGAACTTCAGCCCAGTATTCATTTATATTTTGGCAGTAAAAATGCATTTATAATCATCTAAATAATCTTAAATCTCTAGAGCTTCAATGTACCACTAAACAAATAATGAAGCAAGTGAATGTGTTATAATTGTTTTATCACAAACTTTTTGTACTACAAGCTGATAATCTTCTCCACATTAGATTCGAACTTCTGAACTCGTGAAACCTCAATCTGTTTATATATCTTTTTCGACACAAAATATCATATGAAATCAATTAAGGCTGCGTTCAGATGAAATTTTTCAAATTCAGTGGTGAGTGCGCTCCGTCCTAATGAAAACACATAACAGACAAGAACATTGTAATTACGAGGAGTACAAGATTTATTACGCGACCATAGGAAACTGAGCACACGTGACCTACGGCTCAACAATAAAGGTGCTATCGCAGAAAACAACAGTACCGAAATTATATCTTATTAAGATTGTAATTAGCCTCAATTTCCTTGGAACTTTAATTTACTTGTTCCCTTTCTTTTATCTGGCTGAGTTTGTGCATATGCATTCCAAGCAGCCGTGTGTGTGAGCTCCGCGAAAGCGGAACATGTAGTAGTTAATTTTTGCGCAAAGCTGGTGCGAGTGAGATGTTCGCTCATTTACAAATAGTTTGTTCAAGTGCGAGGGGGATGGACTACGTTGGGGGTTAATTAATGAACGTAGAAGCTTGCGCTCTTTATTGCTTTCGTGGCTGGACGCTAAGACGTCGACAGTTAAGGAGTTTTCCTTCGAGAAAATTGTGGCGCCGAGAGACAATGTTTGCTTTTTCCGAATTTATTATAACTAATTAATTTAATTGTCCACTTATTTTAGCTATAAAAGCTTAATTAGATGTTATACTTCGGTAAATGTTTTATGTCATAGAACCGTTTAGAAATTATTAAGATAGTGTTTTCTCTAGAGTAACTTTCCATTATAAAACCAATGAAGAGAAAAGTTAAAATATAAGTAGTCTGAATGTTCGTGTATAGAAAGGCTTATGTTATGACCACCAAATGTATTAAGAGGTATGTAGAAATCAATATATGTAATCAGAGGTTATATCTTAACGATATCAAAATGTCGTAGGATTGATCTAATTAGATTAACACAATACTGAGAATATAAATAATTTTGTACAAGTTTAATTAAATTTCCTTTGCGTCCAGACAATCGTACGGATGTCTGAAATAACACAAGAGACAGGATAATAAAAAAGGTTACATTTAACGTGTTGAATGTTTTCTTAATTTCGTTCCGCAGTGTACGAGGCACGCGGGTAACGAATTAAGAAAGTGGCTCGTAGTATGTGAGACACTTAAGGCTCCGTAGACGTTATTGTTTCTCTTGATAGTTTTCGTTCTGATGGAACCTTGAAGTTAGAAATTAGTCTAATATAATCTGCTGTTAATGTTATTTTTATAATTACTTTATTATAATTTTTAAACACTGGCTTAGCTTAATTTAATGAAATAAAAAAAAAAAAATATTTACTGTCTACACTTTTTATTAACTACAAACAAACTATGTAGTCATTACAAAATAATATTCCAACAGAATTTTTAAAGTAATATTTCATAGGAAAATTATGAATAGAAACGAATCATAAATATAAGAGTGTGCGATAAAAATAATTTATCTGTTCTTAGACATGTGACGTAGTTTGTGGCTGTATTATTCAATTGTAAGATAAACTAGACGCTCATATTTTAGTGGAATGCAATTATAACCGGTCGGGGGTGTCGCACCACATCTAATAGGGGAGAATACTGTCCTCATACATGCCTACATTCAAATATTTATATAGTATACGTATCATATATTCAGGGTTATCAACTCATAAAGTACCAAAATCCTTAAAATGTCTGAACCATAAATAAACTTCTTTTGTTAAAAAAAAATATATTTCAGTATTATTTTAACTGCTATAAAAGATCTGAATTAATATTACTTTATTCGTTTTTATGTAAAATACTGTTTTTTTATGCCTTTCGATATTCGAATCACATTTTCTGCAATTTCGGGTTAATCACGTGACCGCCTTACACTATGTAGCAAGAAAATGTCATTTGTACTTAAATATAAGTTTTGCATATTATAAAAGTACGTGACGAAAATAAAAAAGGTGTGAAAATTAATCGCGTAAAAATTTACTAAATTTGTTAAATATTAAAAATTTCTTTGTTTTCAATATATTTACAACAAATTCACTCAAATAAGTTTAAAATAAAGCTTTCAAGTGTAAATACGGATTAAGGGAAATGCGCCATCGCTAATACGTTGGTTTGCACGAAGGCAAATTGGCAGCCCTATTGTGTGTCGTGGCACATGTAGCCGGACGTCACCCCGGGATTAGCAGCGTGGCCGCGGCATTACCACATCGGCCGCAAATGAAGAATTAGTGATTACGCTTATTTACTTACAGCAAACTAGCGTGAGCTAGTGGCATTTTTTCCAATAGGATTAAAGATATATTTTTCAGTACGTCAAAACAAGCTAATTTCATATGCAAGTTCCCTTAATCTATTAGTCCAGAGAAAATTGGCTACATATTACTAATAATAAAACAGTATGGTTTGAAAAATTCTTCATAAATTTAGACTTACAATGTAAAATAAGTGTTAGCAGTATGCAGTTCTGAAAGATCACAAGTCACATTACTTACATTCAAAAACAATCCAAACTGAATCTTCGTCAGCGACACTGGACGTGGGTAATTAATTTTACATATTCTTGTTCATAACTCCCGCAACTCGACTCGCACCTCGTAAATAACGTCCAAATAAATTGCCGAACTGTAACCGGTGGACTTTTGTTTACGTTTCGAAAGCGAAACGTCGCAAGTATCCGAGTTTTGACAGGCGATCATAAAGTACGAACACAGACGTAGTCACATTTACATACGCGCTAACAACGAGTACACAACGAGAACGGAACGTAGATTCGAGCAAGAAACGTGTCTTAACTTATTAAATTACGAATGTTTTGATATATTTAGTTTTGCGTTCCGTTTTCAGCTCGTTTTTCGTGTGTCCGTCACACAGTTTGCGTTAGTACTGACCACAGCTTAGGGCGCCGGCCACGCGCCGCTGTGTGCGTGTGTGGAGCTTTCTGCACGCGATCTCTTCGAGCTTAAACGAGTGGGGAGTGCGTCGGTGTGCGTGTCGACTTTACATGTGGAAGTAGAAGGCTAGACTCATTGACTGCGGCCCTTATTGTATGAATGTGGAAAAATTATAGCATCGCGCGATATTTCGCCTGAAGTCCGACACATTGTTTATGCCTGTGATACACTCGCAGAGCACTTAGGAATCCCAATTTGCTCACGACATTAATGTCCACACACTTTGTCTCCACGACCATTATATCTTACAAAGTACTGTAATTAAAGTGCATGATTACTTATTTAACGTTATAATTTTCTTCATATATTTTTATTCATAAGAACTATAGTAGTTTAGAAACAATTTATATGAAAGTATAAAAATAAAAAATAAATCAATTTACATAAAAGTGTTTATGCTACTTATTACTCGATAAATGTTAAGTAATATATAAGTATATTTAGCATATTATTTAACATTTGTAATGATTGGTAAAAAAATTATAGACCAACACGTACTCTTACTAACCATTGATCAACATAACAAAACTTATCACACGAATCTAAACAAATGAACATGAGTGACTCAATCAAATTTCAAACCTGAATACTAGTTGTTAGATTTTTTAATATTTTAACTATTACTCAATATCATCATCCATATATTATAGTGATGGCTATATAAAAACCATTGTTATAAAGTAAACAATGAAGATACTAAAAATGAGCGTGAAAAAAAACATTTTAGTTAATCTAAACAATTACGTACCTTCTTCACAAATATCGTGGCATAAATACATATATCATGCGCAGTCAAAACTTGGTTGTTGCATTCTCAAAGTTAAAATTGCACATTTATCACGGACGGTCATGCGCGGGATGGTCCATTAAGAGATTTTTCTGAATCATAAATCTCACTTCGCTTCATCTCTCCTCGATACAGATATGAAGTAAATACGCGCCTCGGAGAGACGTCGTATGAACTTTTCTAAAGGAAATTGAAAATAAATTCTTGCAAATTTAACAAACTCATGATCCGACTAATGGATTATTTTTGCGACATTTATTTCTTAGTCAACACGCGATAGAAATTTTATTCGTGTGAATTTTAAGACCACTTATTTTACCTTGTGCTAAGTTTAACATAAGTATAACCTAATGTTGACATGTTTAGTTTCAAATCAGTTCCAAATAGAAACCAATAGAGAAACATACTCTCTCCTCGAAGGCTTACTAAGCTGATCGTCTGCTAATATGCTGGTTCTAAATTGGAGTCAAAGCAATGGTAAAGCAATATTTAATAATAAACAATACATTAGAGTGACATTTCCTAGCGGAAGAAAATTGTCGTACTTTAAAGTTATCCGTGTAAATTGCCCTTAAATTATTTGTCAGGCACGTTTGAAATTCAAGTTAATTATAAGCCATGTCCCTATAATCCGTCCGATTCCTGTTGATGGCTCCGCCCAACATTCAGTTTTAAGTACTGGCAGCCATTTAGCCAGTCTTTCTTTAACTTCCATGAATAAAGAAGCCTTTTGTTTATGGCCCTATGAGAACATTTTTAATGAATATGCTCTGATCGAGCCACTGGGCGGATAGAGGATGTAATTAAGTGATATTGAGAGCTTGACAGCTTCTTTGTATTACACAGGTTTGCTCGTTAAATCAATTCTTTTAAGGGATTTATTAATTCCATTTGGATTTTTTTATTCAATTCGATTATATTATAAAACCTTTTTCAACAACCGTTGACCGATTGATGTGTAGATTAAATAAAAGTACTTTTAAGCCCAATGTTTGTTATTCGAAGCAAATAAATGTAACATGAATTTAATAGGATTGTATCTTAAAATTGCTTTAAAATAACATATTAGGTTAGTACCGGTAAATGTATTTCCTTTAACGACCATTACCAATAGGTGCTTATAAGAATTTTTCAAAAAGTTGCCAGTTTGTATAAGAATTAAATAACATCACGCCATCTGGCGTCCGACGGAAGTGCGTATCGGCTGTCAGACCTTTAATATTATAATGAAACGGTCTCATTTCTTTCAACTGACCACTTACAAAGAAAACAATGAGATACAAGCGCTCCGCGTTCGCTCATCCGGAGGGTTCGTTCATTTGGCGATTTTGAATTTCGAATTTGTTTTGTTACGTTAAAGTGTATGTTTCAGCTTATTCATGTCAAGTACAAGTCATTTAATTATATTCATTCCATGTTCAATATGAGAAATCGATTTTCAGCCAAACAATGATGAAAATTATAACTGAATTGAAAAAATCCTCATACAACTTATTGAGTATGATTATAATACAAATATTTTTCCAAAAAAAAGGATAACTGTTTACTTCGTGTAGGAAAGAATCTTACTAATATTATAAATGGGAATGTTTAGATGGATGGATGATGTTTGTTTCAAGTCATTTCCAGAACAGCTGCATGGATCTTGTTGCAATTTGGCATAGATGTAGAACACGGTCGGGAAGAACAGTTTTCTTTTTAATTCCGCGCGTACGAAGTCACAGGCGATAGCTAGTATCGCTATAATTTTACACAATATATTGTTGTAAACTTTGTAAATATTTGTGATAGTTCTTACAGTAAATACTTTACTATCAAAGGATAATAAAACACAATGATGCGTTGCAAAAAATGAAGTTGTCAGTTTTGCTGTTAGTAATAGTGGCAAGTTTATAGTGGTATTTAGATTGTTTTATATATTAACGTTGGGCTTAAGAATGGAACGTTTTACTGCGTAACACGGACAATCGCGACGCGAGAACTTTTACAGCGGGGGCGGTTAAAAAGCTTCGCGTTAAGGCGGCCGCCTGTCACACCGAGGCGTAACTGCAACCGTTTCAGAATGTTACGAATATAACTTTGTTGTTTGTTTTGTGATCTTTTGCGCGTGATCTTGTATATTAATTTAAATGCTTCAAAATCATTTCATGATATTTAGAATTGAATGAAAATGGTGCAATTGCATCATTTATCGGTATGTATTAATGACTTAGACATAAAAGATCTACTTCAAACAGTAACTTTAGTGTGGGGATAAATGAATGCACAAATCTATATTCAAGAGTATCACTTCGAGTTTTAATGTAATAATGAAGCTTTCTTAATTTACATATACAAAGAAAACAGAATTTTACACTACGGTGTAACAGCGTTCTACCTTTAAAATTGAAAGTGACGTAAGTGCTGTTTTAGTGCGCAATCGTCGGGCGTAAGTCGTAAATCAAAGTTTTAGTGTCGAAATGTTGGGATGCGCTGGCCACTGGGGTGGCCGGACTTGAACATTTTTTCTTAAAGACGTTTAAAAAAATAAGTTACAAGAAACAATATAACATTGTCCATTTGTTGAATGCTTTCTGCTATTGTTCCAGGCTGACGACATGCACTCAAAAATATCGAATGTTGAATGCATGTACTTTATTTGATGTATTCAGTCTCGTTTTTAAAATATTATAGGTATTCAATTAAAATAATAAAATATTTACTGGCTAAATAGGTACTGGCTTTTTATAAAAATAAAGCAAACGTAAGGTTATCAAACGTGAAGGTGTAAGGAATGCATGCAATGTGGCGTATCGTGCTGTTCACTAGTATACACTGCGCGCTCGGCGGTCATATTGAGCGTTCTCGCCCGGTAATGGACTACAAAACGGCGCGACAAGCGATAGTGTCGCGTTTAACTCCCATTCTACTCCAAATACGTACTATGAATACTTTGCTACATTTTATTTCCATAATATTCACAAGAATGAGTTGGAGTGATGTTCTGTTGAGTATATCTAATTTCAAATACCTGTTTGCACTAAGTGCATTTCTTATGTTGTTATTATGTTTTCTTATAAAATATTTATTTGTGAATTGTTAAAAAATGTTAGAACATACTCATTGCGAAGAAATAAATCGTTTCCTTTAATTAGTATATTTAGTTCTGTTGTCCGTTACATTACAAAATAAAAGTATATAAAACTGTGCAACAATTTGTTATTTGCGAACAATTTTAAAACCACTAAATTACATGTAATAGTAATGTTTTTAGTACATTCTCTCGTATTCTTACAGCGAAAGCAGTAAAGTTGGAAGATATAAATAATAATTGCGGCTTCGCACTCGCGCAGTCTTAATCAGCACCATCCAGTAATAACAATGTCGTCGTTGTACAGAAGTGATTAAATTACAAACAGCCGTAAAACAATGGTCACAAACCGCGACTGTTCGCAATTCTCAGAGTCCATCGAAATTAACCTGCGGCTGCCGTACGCAAACCCTGTAACTATTGACAATATGAGAACAACTTTTGCGTCAAAATATAAATTAACATGTATACATTTTGAAGTATTAAAACTACGTCAAGTTCAAACTATATGCAAAAATACTTTGAAATTGTGATCCTTGATATATCATCTTACGTTTGAGGCAGTATAAAAACAAGAGATAGGATCTCGTTGAAGTAAATAAATCTTCTATGCACTTTATCAGAACATTCATTGGCGTTTTACAACTTTACCTGGAGCTGGTAACTAAAAGCGCGAGATAAAATTTCTTATTGAAGTATTGATATCGTTCTGAGAACAAATTAAAATAAGAATGGCTTGCTATTATGCAGACATAACTCTTTATAAAACATTGTGCTTCTAAATCTTCTATAATTATACGTAAATAAGACATTGTCCAATATAATCTAATTGAGTTACCACTTTCATGGATCAAGACACAAAGTTTATAGCATGCTCTTTGAGTTATATGATTCTTCTAACAAAGCTTTATGTAGAACTGTTATCATACTAAAGCGTTTGCTATTAGCAACAACTATGGTTAACCCTTTTCATCAACAGGTTGGATAAAGCGTGGGTTGCAATTTTAAACTCTTAATAACGAATGGAAAGGCGAGAACGCGTCCCGTCACCGCCGACACTTGCATTAATGAGACCTCGCAACACAAAAGGTAATATCAGCGCGATTCATTTAGCCTGCGGTTAGTTAGCGTGCACCGCTCTCTCATCTGAACACGTCATAAAGCACAAACTGTGTCTGTATTATATGGAAATGTCAGTCGGTTTGTACGTAGTTTTAGATGTTAATTTTGTTTAGTACGCTTTTATGATCGTGTAAATCTTTGAAGAGAAAATCTATGTTATTGGTTTTCTGATAGGGATAAAGAAAGTTATAATTAAGTTTTTTCGTTTGTTCAACTAAACCTTACATGTCTTGTAACATCCTTTGAACAGAATCATCATCTACCTGCCCTTGTATGGATCGGCATAGTGTATCTCCATCAGACCTTATATTCTTTTCAATAATCCATCAATAACTTCTTCGACCTTTCTCTATGAATCATTTTGGTACATACATAACGCTAACCCGAAATTACTTTATTTTTAAGTAATTTACTTTTTGTTTTATCTATCAAAAAGATATATCATACTTTTTTTTACTATAGAAATTTATTATGCATTTGACCTAGTTTGGCAATTGTTTACTTGCGATATAATTAAACGTTACACTGTGAACGTAATGCGGAGAGACGTTAAAAGGATTAATATAAGGGGTAGGGGGATGTGAAAATGCTATTAGTAATTCATATGGCTTTAACACCTCTGTTATCAGTGCATTAGTGTGTGTAAACGCAAGCACGTTGGAAGTGTAGTTATGCCTTTATCCGTTGCGGTGCGGCTTTCAATTAATAGAATTTACATATAAATACCATTCCTAGTATCTGAGTAAATTTTTACGAATAAAACAAAACGTTCATTTATAATTTCGTCAAAGTCCATTTCTAGAATCTTCTTCATCTTAGAATAAGGGCAGAAAATTATGTTGTGCACGAAATATGAGATTCAAAATAGCATTGATTTTTCTATGCCCAGTGGTGGCCATCATATTAGGATCAAAATAACTATAGAATTTAAATGTATCAACGTTCAAAAGCAAGCAAATCTTTTAAAATTAACAATTGTAGATCACGAGCATGAAACAAAACTAGACAAAAACAAAGAGAATAAAGGATGCTTCACTTACAGAGTCCCTTATGTCTGTATAAATTGTCTGCCACTTTTGAAGATGTGCTATTTCCTTGACAATGTGTGCGAGATGACATGGCCACGACTCATTTAGCCTGTGGTCGGCTTACGTGCGTCGCCGCCTCGTAATATGAACGCAGGCCGCAGTTAATATGGCTTTAACACCTCGCACTGCGCGGTTTCTGATGCAACTACTTACACCCATCAATAGCCATCGATATATGACGCGTACTTAATGTACACTTAGCCACAATTATTCCAATTTATTAATATTTTCGTCAAATAATATCCGTGTCATTTATATTCCAACTAAAATATCTCCTCATGTAGCAATTGTTTGTCTACAACTAGAAACAAAAACATCAGTCACAAAACAAAGTGCTGTGAGTTAATGCAAGTAGATAGGACAGAATGCATTCAATGTGCTCACAGCCCGTGTCCCGCGGTCGGCTGTTGTCATCTGTGATGAACTTTATCGATCCTCGGCCGAGGAGTAACGACACGCTCTCGCTGAGGAATCTTAAATCTGTAATCTCCACTTTTTGCATTCCCTCCCGCCTCGGCCGCCATAACGACACAATAAACGTATTTTATAAGCGCTCACACTTAACGTTTATATCGCCTTATAAGTAGATCGAGAAATAATAAAACTAAAGGAGAGCGAACATCAAGAAAGCAATAACATCATTATCATAGCGAGTCCGCCATCTCTTTCCGATAGGTCTCACCCCTCCCTCGGCCCCGCCCACGGCGTATCGCCTCTGTCACCTGTATATCTCGAAACATTACACATATGCAAAACTTTCGCGCTCGCATCTCCTGACACACACGCAGCCTCCGCGCACACTGGCGCCGGCCGCGCACCGCGCACCGCCGCTGCACCGCCGCGCCGCGCCGCCTCTGTGTGGGTGCACAGCTCGGTATAAATCTGCATGATAAAAACTATGCTATATTGCGTCGCGAGCGTGCTGCCCGGACGGGCTTTTCTTTTTGCCGAGATAGTCGCCCGTAGGCGTGCCTAGTGAGTTGTTTGCACCTCGCACAGTGGTCGATATTTCACAATGCCGTGTCATCGACACGACGTCTTCGCTGAAATATGGACGTCGCGCACCTTATCTGTGTGAATTGCAAATTTTTCTACTACCACCTTTATTGTCTTACTCATTTATTCCAAATAAATTAAGAAAAGGTCTCTTATCAAGCGTTTTATTTTATTCTATCAATTTCTGCAATAGTAAAAAGTTACGAAAAAAAATTGAAATATCGAGTCTTCATTCAAGTCACGTAATATTCAATTGACACATAACACTAGTAACAATTCCATAGGCAATTTTTCGTTCAGCTCTCGATTCTGATTGTGACATGAGGCATACGAGGCGCGGGATCAAAAGCAACAATTATGCACATTGTGTACGAAACAGTTAGCGCGCTGCAATTACTGCGATTCGATTCAGAGCATTGTTCAAATGGCTCGTCATATTTCAATGGAAAACACACAACTATATATCATATTTTCGATGGATATAAAGAGTGATTAAATGTTATCACAAGCGAACATAATTACACCATCCGTAACAGAAACGCAACCGACTGTACAGTTTTGTTTCTATTATATTATAATTCTAGCTGTCGCCCGCGAATCCATCGGCGCGGAATTAACAAAAACATAGTAGCTTGTGTGTTCTTCCAGACTATGTTCTATATGTACGCCAAATTTGATCGAGATCTGTTTAACCGTTTTGGAGATATCTTCAAATAAACATCCATCCATTCAAACATTCACATTTATAATATTACTAAGAAGTAAGATTCATCCAGCCATTGTATATAACTCTATTCCTAGAAATGGACTTCACGTGTTGGTCAAGTCTAATAATGTGTTTGAATGTAAAAGATTCTTAACTCGAATAGCAGAAATAACAGTTGCACAAATGTGTCTGTACGAATCATCACTTGATACGGGCACTTGGTTTCTAATACCTTCTAATTTCGTTTCCCTTGTCTATGTAAAACTGGAATCAAAACGAAATTAAAACATGTTTGGTTACACATTCAACATTCCTTCAAATATGTTGGAGTTTGATCAACCTCAAAATGTAAATGCAACGTTTCCATTAAACTCTAATTAAATTTTAAATCAAACCTAAGCTAACAAAAACTTAAAGGTTAAAATTATCCTCGTATAAAATTACATGTGATTAAGAGCGCTAGATTGAATGTAATTTTATATGTTACAAGTTATTTTCATGTTTGTATTTATATAATATTTACTTAAAACATGTTACATGAAATGGCAGCATGAGATCATATGACCACAATAGTTATGTTAATAGAGCCACAGTTACAGCCCTAATTCTGTATACTTCAACATTCCACTTAGATCAGCGGGGTTAGACAAAGTGCATTCGCTTCTAAGCGATTCCTTAGCGAACTTCGAAAATGTATCTAGATGACAGTAGACAATCACGTGACTTATAGAAAGTTAATGTCAGTTCTATACATTTTTGAAGTTTGCAATAAATTCATTCCAAGCGCACTTTGTCTAGGCCTGCAGTTATCGTTCGTTCGTCGATCGTTGCTCCATCTTTTACAGTAGCCGAGTTACATGCTTTTGCTCAATATTCATCAATATCTGTGTGCTATTTAAAACACCTTAAAACATAAATAACAAGGTTATTTAAAATGTATTAATTCATGAATATGGAACAAGAAAAACAATTGTTGTTTGAAAGTAGACAGCAGTTGTTTATTCAAAGTTTAATTGCAATTGTAAAAAACTTGGTTCACTTTTGTGTAATAACATTCAGTGATTACAATGTTTTAGAGTAGATACTGTAGCGCACACTGAGGCAGCGATTACGTCCGCTTACCGTTCCTGTAATTAAACATTTTAATAACTGTTGCTTAAGCTCGCATTCCATCATTTATACTTGAGGCATTCAAATAAACAGATTTGTCATAATAAGATTGATTTCAGTTTTGATAGTTTGTATGCAAATATTTCCATCTTGCCGACAGTTCTAAATTTTAAAATTATAAATTATTTTTGTCCATATGTTTTAACTTTAACAAACAATAAATAGTGCGTTTCTGTCTATTCATGTAAGTCGCTTTTAGATTTAAGAAGTTGTCTACGCTCTATAACGTCAGGAATATCTAAAATTATGCTGGACTTATTTTACATGAATTGAGTACGAAGTTACATATGAGCTCGATGGTAAATTGCGCGGTTGAAGTATAACCGAAGAACTTTTAACGAATTTTCACATTTAAAGAATGTAACCGTGGCCTTATACGTATTAACTGTACTGGAATGTGAAATATACGAAAAATGTTAGGAAACTTTCGAAATTTAAATGCTGTAGTGGAAGTGTACTTTAATAAAAATGTACCAGGCCCACGGCCGCGTGTCACGCTTAGTTTAAATGAGCACACGGTTGCACTAATTACTGCGCATTGCTTGACGACAATTTATTTCCCATTAGGCAAGGTACGCGCCGGCCTTCTGCGGATTTCGGTCGCCCACCTCGCCTCAGTAATGATGATTATTTTAATTTCGCTAATAACACTTTAATTATAAACGCAGACGAGGCCGTTCGGATTTTGCCGCGCGATAATAAATATATTATTAAGCTTCATTGATGCCTTTGCTTGATAATTACATTTTTTGTTACGTCGCCTTTTTAATGGCCAATGTTTTTTACATGACGCAATTAATTGTGGGAATTGAATCGAGGCACCTTTGAACATTGTTTGGAAGTGTACATTATTTATAACTTTATATTCACTTGATGTTTAACATCGCTCTTTTTGATTATCAACAAAACTGACCATCCAGATACACGTTCCTTTTTAATTTTTGGTAACATGAAACTTCATATCGATTTTAGTAGGCTTTTAATCCCCATATATTGCAATTACTAAACCATTTGCAGCTATAATTCAAAACAATCAATACAATGAACAGGATAGTTTTTTGCTTTTAATATGCGGCATACTTACGGTCTCGTCTTAACAATACCACCCTATCGTTAAGGGCGATTTACACGAGCCTTTTGACCGCCCGATTCCCCGCAAGATTGGCTTTGTCTAAGCGGAGTTTCAATTCGTCGTCCATTGTGGCACTTCGAGATGAGTGGATGTCGTTAGTGAGATTTCTCGCTGGTCAGATAAGGACTTAGTACAAAAGAGATCGGTGTAATCGCCGTGTGCGCTCACATTTAGCGTCCTTGTCCTTTGTGTCCTTTAAGGCTGTAATTTTTTATTTACCTCATAAGCTTTTTAGTTTCGATATTTTCATCAATTACACTGAAGTTGTATAATCGAGAATTTAAGTAGTAATAGTGAAGTTTGTGTATTTTATTTGTTTATTTTGTTACAACATAAAAGTAAAATAAATGCTCAAGTGAAGATTTTTTAAGTTCATAATGTGTGGTCATTTACATACCTTCAAGTTGAAGTTGGACAAGTGTAATAACTTGGCCGTTAATCGTCGACTCGGTAACGTAATCGAGACATGTATGTATGTAATCGAATACGTTTCATCGGTAATTGTATCTAAATCGAGAATATTAGTTGTGAGACGAGTTCCATAGCGCCGAGGACAGACATACATCGATACTGCGGAGACATATTCATTAGTGGCACGCACACATATGCAGTATAACGACACACAAACGACATGTATTATGTGTGTAAACGCTATCAATACTGACGCAGGAAGCAATGGAAAGGACATGTGTATCTGTTTTGAAAATAATTAGATATGCATAGGTCTTTTTAATTGGATATCGAAATTGAATAATGTTCTTAATTAAAAAAAACTTTAATGCATTGAGTAATTCACAAATGTTTTCTGAAAGTTTTATTTTAGACAGCCTCAAATCTTACTTTCTCCCTTGTATAGTTCAGAGAGAGTTTATAATATGTTCAGAGTTTGTAAAATTTAATTAACAATGTTTTTAAAACGGTCAACATTACTATGGGTATTAAGTATGTTTTGTGTTTAATTCAATAGTTATGATACTTTGACGTAAAATATTCTGAACCGGAAAAATGTGTATGCCACATCTAGTAGTCGCCACCGGCCGTCTCTTCAAACATCTTGGAATGTCATACTTCAAGCGAGTAATCAAGCAATATTCTTCTTAATCAACCCCACCCACTTCGGCGGGGGTCGATTCAACCAACAAAGGAATTGATTAACTAACTATGCCACGATATTACCCCGTCGTATTATTCCACTATAATAAAGAGGGCTCGGTAACCGTGGCGCTTAATGAGAGAAAACTCGATTAGAATTCGTATTAATCTTGTAATAAGTCGATAGGAGGAAAGTTGCTTGATTAGGCTGTCGTCTGTGGAAAGTTTCAATCTGATAATTTAGAAGAATAACCTTTTATTTATGATAAAATCAAAATTCGAAAAGATATGATGAATATAAAGAAAAGAAACGAAAATTGAATACGTCTTAATTTATGTAGGAAATAAATTACTGTACTACTTATATGGGCATTTTCAATTGCATAAAGCGTAACGTTTATATAAAAACAAATAATTCATACTGTGTGTAAGTTTCGCAGAAGTTAAATTGGGTCTTGGATATACATATATCAACAATATTTAAACGTAGTTTTCCACAGGGCAAACTTATCGTCGTTCAGAAATCACCTGCTCATCACCTCACTACAAAACATTTTATTTTGACGTTTATATTTTGGCAACAAAGTTAAAATGTTCTATTCAAGTGAGATAGATTGATAAGTTTACTGGCGTGCCTCGAAACTTGGTACACAATTATAAGTTGTGCGTCGCGCGACAATAAGCATCTGGCGCGTCATAAAGCCAACCAAGTTCGCTAATTAACTTCTGTAGCGATACGAGGCAAGTTTAGACGCGCGTTAGCAGTGAACGCGCTAAGTAGTCTAACTTGGGCTTATGTTAGACTGAAAGTTACGGTGTTATCTAAATGAGACCGTCTTTCGTTATATAAGCTAACTTAATTAAGAACTAGCAGATGAGAGTGGGCGCCGACGGGCGGCGGGATGCGTTGTGGTATGTAGCTGCCAATCAAATGAAAAGAATTAGCGCAATTTAGTAAGATACATGTTATAAACATTTATTTAAACCATGATTATTCTTAAAAGAATAATAATTAAATTTGTTGAATTTATTTAATTTGGATTACTATAACTTTAACATCGTAATTTTTTTTTAAATTGATTTGTTGATATAAATAAGTCTAAATAAACAAATGTTTGGTTTGTAGTAAAAAACAAAAAGAAAAATTGATAAACAAGGTTCATAACATTTATCTCGCTACATACCACACCGCTGCCTGCTAAACTAAGTGCCGTCACTTATGTGTGCGTTGAGCTTGCGATTTGATATGGAAGCACACATAGACTAGTAGCTTGTGTGCAATGGATTAGTCTTATAATAAAAGTTTTTGTAACAGATGTCAGATATTAAACAATGCTCTACACATTAATAGGCCCGAGATGCGACCGAGGAAAATATATAAAAAGTTCGCAGATTAGTCTTTCGCCATAATTTCTTGTTGTTCGTCCTCCGTAATATACTATAGTAGTTTGTTAAGTGAAGTTATTAGGATTGAGTTTTATAAACAAACAAGTAGGTACTAATATTTTTTGCCATTTTTTCTTATTTTCTAAAGGAAATATTTATAGAAGTTGAGAGTTCTTCGGTAGCGTTTTTAATTTTAATTCCATAAATAGTAATTATAAGTCTTCATTTCTTAGTTATACATAATATTTGCAAGTTAAAAAAAATATCATGTGCTACGCCGTAGCTCCGTAGCACGTAAGTAAATAAATCTGAGTGAAAATCCTCGATAACGTGTATCTAGTTACTCCCTCCTCATAACATCGGTTAATTACTTATGTAAACGGTTCGCTTTGTCGACTGTCCGGGCGGAACTAATTCCGATGACAAATATAACGAATGTTTGAATGTTTTCGTGT
Organism: Papilio xuthus; assembly: GCF_000836235.2. Lineage (NCBI taxonomy): Eukaryota > Metazoa > Arthropoda > Insecta > Lepidoptera > Papilionidae > Papilio > Papilio xuthus. Next base: position 3,272,341 of record NW_013531704.1, read on the forward strand.
TTACGCGATTGTATCTCAAATATGTTCGACCTATTACAATATGTTATTGACATTCTGAGAATTAATTGCTTGTATTTTTCAGTATTTAGAATAAAATATTACATAGTGGAAATATTGTATCATTACAATAGTTTTGAAGTTTTGAAGAAGTTTTTCTTATAAGAACTTTAATATACATTTTACACCTATCCGGTGTTGCATTACAAATTTAAATTCGTGTGAAAAAATAAATCGGGACTGTATGTACATTCGCTTTATACATAATCCATATCCCATTTGTTGATTCATTAATTCACTTTTAATTGCATTGATTTCTTATAAAATCATCTACAAGTAAGAATATATGACAATAGTTTACGATAATAATTATTATTTCAAGTGTAATGATATTTAATTGCAGAAAGCGATGACTCGAAATAATAGAGGCAAGTGTTTGAGTTACATCGCACCTTAATGCTGTATTTTCTCACCGCAAGAGTCGTTAGTATGAAAGACAGATGTCGTTAAAGGGTGTCACTTTGTCCGACAATTACACCCGAAACGTGTAATTTACAAGGAATTACAGTCACCAGATGATTTCAGTCGGACCGTTACGTGAATTTAAAATAATTGATACATCATTTCTTTATTTTATATGCAGATGACGTTCTTAGGAGTTTTTCGTAACATTGGTAATGTTAAAGCTTGTAAACTGTTGTTAGATGATCTTCATTTGTTTACTTAAGGCGTTCGTCAAAAGGGGCAAAGCAAAATAGTCTAATATTTATTCTATCTTTAGGTTTCCTTCTACATGAGTAAAGAATCTTGTAGCTATTAGTTTATTAGGCATCTTACTCTTCATTCCATAATAGTCGAGTTTGGTTTCCGATGGGTAAAGTTTAATGCATCAAAGTAAAACAAAACGTGCACGCAAAACAATGGCATTAAAATAACTACAAGACGTCTCCTGATATAAAAACCGATAGTAGCAAATTAAAAAATCGCATTAACAAGGTATCTCGTCACCGATTTCGGGTGTCAGTCACTTTTTCAATATAACTCCTGCGGCCGCATCATAACCGGCGCGTCTTTTTACTTAGTTTTTACCCGAGCATAATTAAAGGAGCGCTGGTTAGGTGTAAAAAAAACCGGCAAGCTAATGACATTTTAATTGTCTGAGTGATTACTGGGCGTCCACGACGCGGCTCTGTCGCGTACTCTCATCCTGTTATTACGTATAATTGCATTACGCTTCGTTACGGAAGAGAAAAAAAAAACGAATGCGAGTACATTTAATTGACACATAACTTTCTTTGTTCGCGCCTAACACGTGATGTGTTCACACATATTTGGCCATGCCGCTGCATTGAAGACTTTATTATTTAAGAACAAACAAAACTTAAATTTAATTGTAGTTCAATATGATCAAATAATTTGAAAATAGTTTACTTTCTATCGGTACATTCTAGTTCGTTAAATTAACTTTCATAAATTAAGAATCAAAAAACTAACAAACAGTTGATTCGAGCATAAAAAACAATATAATATCTCACATTTTAAGCGGGACACTCATAAGTCCATTGTGAGCAAAAAAGAAATTTAATCATGAGAAACAATAATGACTGCTAAGAAATTAGACTGAGTGTAAGTACGGGAGCCACGCAACATAAACTTGATTGTTACTTTTGAATAATCTTGACCCGTCCGTCAAGTGTAAATATTCTTTAAAATTAATGACTTACAGCTCATTTTGTAATGGTTCGCGTTGATGATTTCACTATTGTTAAGCCTGTATGACTATCAATTATGTCCATAGTGTATGAGAGTGTGCTTTGTGATCGAACAGTAGCTTCCATTCGGTCACTCCGCCGATTGAAAATTAAAGAACCGATATAATTTGATGTGCGGCTAGTGATGTTCCTTAATCAAAAAAGTTGTCGACAAAATATTATGCTTAAACATAATATATTTAAATAAAAATAAAAATGGCCAAATAATCATAATTAAAATAAAACTTAAATTAGAGAAAAAAGTAAAACATTCAATAGATATCGAATAACGTCTATCCTAATCAAACAAAAGTGATAAATCGAACAATTACGTTCCTGCTATTTGTTTATAAACTTGCATATAAAATTCTAGGATTTTACTTTTATCAAGTAAATAAGTATTCTTGTATTGAGTATTTCATCATATTCATCTTTAACCAAATTTAATGCATGTTCATTATTTAAATAAAATCAATGTGTCGAGATTCGATCAAATTCACATCACTATAGGAGCGGCATTAACACGTCACTCGTAGAGATGATAATAGCCCAGGAGCTGTGCCCCAGTTAATTGCTTTAATAACTTCCTGTGTCAAAATAACAAAAGAGCTATGCGGTATTAACAAAACGAATTCTGACGGCGTGGTAAGTATCTCTCTGTGTGTTTGGAGTGTTTGAAGTATTGGAAGATACGAGTATGTTATATATGTTCAACCATATGCGCAATAAGTCATGTTGGTTGAACATACGAATTTATATTTTTTAGTTGTGTACTTTACTTTTACGGTACTATTTAATTTTATTCTTGTAAAAAATGTTAACAAAGATTCTATGTAATACGATTGAAAGCCAAGGTCATTGTAGGATGGCCTAACTGCAATAGAGTCGGCCTAAATTTGACTGCCAATCGTCCTGTCTACATGCAATATCATAAAAGTGTTATATATATATATATATATATATATATATATCTGTGAGTTATAGTTTGAGTACGTGATAGACATGAGAGAATTAAGTATGTTTATTTTATTCATATCTTTTATTATTATCTTAATTATTCTTAACTAGTAAGAAATACAACATATTTCATTGTTTTGATAACGGTTTCTTCTATTTTGTAGTACCCTAGTGATTAGAAAGACTTCTTATTGCATTGACGTAAACGTATTGACATTTAGAGCGGGCAGAGCGCATCATAAACAACAGACTTAACGCGCACAGAGCCGCTCACCAACGGCTTAGAAATTACTTCGCCCGCTATAATTAGCAACATTATACGACATTCTTGTGCGACACTTTTATTATTATTTTTATAATCTTAATGTGGCCGATATTTTTTTATAAAACAGTTGATGTGATAATATTTTTATGTATTGCCCTTATAGATATTGACGAACAGATAGGCATGTTTCCCAGACTATAACTAAACGATTTTTGTTGTTTTGTAGAGGTCGTTTAAAGTAAAGTTCAATTGGCTGTTGTTCATCTTATAGCTTTTATATCCACGTATAATATGTTTGCTACCAAGTGCTACCATGTTTCGCCTAGCTATCTCACATGGTAGCACTTGATTAGTGGTAGTCGTTCATACAAAATCATGTTCTAGCACTCTAGTAATTATTGTTTACTTGTGTTAAACAAACGCTTCATATTAGTGCATAATTAGAGCTGCAGCAAGGAAGAGTGCGTCAGTTACAACCGGCAATTGCGGAGGGTCGCCCGTCACGGCACGCTGCGTCTGCGCGGCAAATATAATTACAACATCCTTGTAGAATATAGCGCCGATTTGTACGACTGAAATTAATGTTGGCATATAGCATTTTAATTCGTATAATTTAAAAATTATACAACTATTAAGATACCTATGGATGGATCATGTTTTTGTCTTCATAAGAAAATTATCAACTCTACTGATGTGTGTCAAAATACAGAAGTTTGTATTATTATCCCACGACTATTTTTAATTTAGACTTGATGAAAATAAGTCAATAACTACAACTGTAGAAAAAAAACGTCGTGTTTTATTTCCCTTTTCATTATTCTCAACTAAAAAAATAGTTGTTTTTCACACAAGAAATCAACCTATATAAAGTTTTTAGTGCGCAGTTATTAGTCCGCTGTTTATTTTTTCTTTCATAATTCAACATTATTTCAATTCCAATTCAAATGATTCAAACGCAGACGCAATTCTAATCTACAAAGAGATTGAAAAACACGTGTGTACCGACCTTGTTCTACAAAGTTCATAAAAGCCCTTAATTACCTTTGTCTAGCTCCGCGTGTGCGAACACGTGGTGGCAATTACGTTACGCTTTAGAAAAATAAATGAATCAAACACAATCATTGAAACAGTTTTAACACCGGCCGGTTTATCTCGAAGCATATAAAACGGATTGTAAAAAGAATTTTTAACGATTTTATAAATTAAATTTGATGAATTAAATACGTTAGAACTAGCAATGATTCGTAATCGTAGCGTCTTCAAAAAGTAATAAATCTAAAAAAACTCTAAAATTAAATAAACACGTATTAATATGTTGTGTAATTTACATTATTACTTGACTTGTTAAAAAGTGGATACATTGAATACATCAAGTTATTTGAGAAATATATATTTAAATACGTTTTCAAGGATTGTTTATAATTACAAGAATTCCGTCGTTACTATAACAGTGTACATTTATTACATCGTCGTCGCGATGAAACTTGGACTGTGAAATTACATGGAATGCCACGTTACGTACAATAAGTGCTAATTGCATTCGTATTCTAACAAAACCATCGACGGATGCTATCTACTTAAGTCCCATTATAACTTAACAGACACTTAACGCCAATTATATTGCGCAAATTATATTTTACTACCAAACAAGAAATTCATAGGCTATTATGACGCTTATTGCAGTCAAATAAAGTTCATATTAATTGCACTTAGAAAGTATCGTTGGTAATTATGACTTTGTTAAGTATGCTAGAGAAAGGGGAAGGTTTCTTGATAAATTACAATACAATTTAAATGTTCTGTACGATTAGGTAATGCATTTATAATTTGTTTGTTTTATTGTGTGATTTGCATTTTATTGTAGTTAATTGGTAACGTTTGTTTTGTTTAATGTTTTTAGGGTTCTTTAAGTTTTAACAGAAATCCTTAGAACAACAGTTCTTTTTAAAAAGTATTTATTGGTCCTGTGTAAAAAAATAATCACACCCACTTTGAGTCGATGCGCCAGCTTAAACTTACTCTGTTTAAAAAAATCAATGAATTTCGAAAAACCAAAACAACGATTTGTATTTTTCATAATAATAATTTTAAGAGCGTCTGTTAATTCGAAATGTCGAAAATTTTCCATTTATGAAACTTTTTTTCAAGCAATGTCTAAAACTATATTTAAAGTGATACATAACAGAAATTATTTATGAGATATGATGTTCAAATTCATACAAATTTATATAAAAAAGTTATTAATGATTATGAAATAATAAAAAATGTAATGAACCCTACAGTGTTATGCGTACGCCGGAGCTTAGCCTATTTTTTACGCGACACGTGCTTGTCTTCATAAATTCGTAAAGAAGTTTTATGGTTTTATATTTCAAATACGTTTAGTGGGAGGCCATTAGAAGTAGTAAGTGCTCGATTTTATACCATTGTAAAGGATGTCTTTAAAATTCACCTGGCGTAGAAAATTATCCAATAATTTGCATCTAAGAAATGACTTTTAACGGTAAGATATTATCGACTACCTTATGATCCCTCCCAAAAAAGAAAATAATATTTCGTATGACTTACACATCAAGTCATCAAATCATTAGGAATCTACGAATAAAAATTTAAGGAAAATGTACACCATGAATTTATAAAAGCCAGTTAATAACTCATTATTGTTGTTTGAATAAGAAAGAAGTGAGAAAAGTATATATCTATGTGGTTACATTTTATAATGTAACAAACAATACACAACAAACGTACAGATCACAATTAAAGTCGTAATATTCAAGGCAGCGTGTAAATATAGTTGCAGACCGCAAGACAAATTTACCGAATTATTCATTATTAACGACCGCTAACGAAGCAAAAGTAAGGAAAATAAGGCGTTTATTAAAACTCACGTACATTGAAGAGTCGTTCCACCTCCAGGAAGGTTTAATTGAAGCCTTACAACGACTACAAAACGGTTAATTGTAGCTCCAAGTGCGTATTGTGTATATGAACGAACCACGATGTAGAATTCTATGGAAGTGTCATCACAATTATTCTTTTACAAGACGGTATTAAAAGTAGATACATACGTATTTGATTATAAAATCTAATTCGTTAGGAACCTAGTAGTAAAAAAAGAAGATCGGAATAATTAATAAAGAAAAAAGAGAAATAAGAAATGTGGTAATAGCGAATATGAAGCGAAGCCTTGCATCGTATTTGCAACAATTTTCTGTTAAGCCACATTTATGATAGCGGTTATTTTTTGTTTGTAAAACGAAGGTACTATGATTTTGTTATCTAAAAAATATATTTTTAATACATATAAATGGAATTTTGTCACTTTTATTAAGAATATGTAACTTATAAATGAAAACATTATTCTTCCAGTACTTTTATTCCTTGTATTTATCGTTCCTCTTGATTTCTGCGAGTTCTTACCCTCGAGCGAATTGTGAGACCACAACGAGATACAATGCTTGTAAATGTAACCAATATGTAAAAACTTATTCTTATAATGAAGTCAACAAATATATCGATATTTGTAATTATTTTCTGTAACTTTACATAAACTTATTTTTTTTTTGTTTTAATTGATTTCTTCGTAATAAACTGAGGTTTGGACTTTACTTAGAACCCTGATTTAATTAATAATTAAAGTTATTCATCTATTCAACATTAACAGATTACCAATGGAAACAAACAAGCGTATATCTTACTATTATTATAATGCGAATGTTTAGATCGATGGATGGATGGATGAATGGATGTGAACTTTGAAGGTATCACCGGAACGGCTGAACGGATCTACATTAAATTTGGCATAGATGTAGAACATAGTCTGGACGAATACATAGGCTACTAATTAAGTTTTTTTTATATTCGCAGAAGAAGTCACGGGAGACAGCTAGTGTGTAAATAAAATTTAAATCTACATTGACTCTTTGTAGAGATAGTATTCAATGTACTTTAATAATTAACTCCAGTAATTCTATTTTATTTGTATTGTGGAGAATCTAAAGCCGCTTAAGTACGTTGCGGGTAAATTGTATTGAGTTTTTATTTTAATTAGGGTTATTGTTGATGTGGTATTATAAACCGACGCGAGTGGCTATGTTTCCTTTGTAATGACTACAAAGAGATCGTTTTGCATAAAAATGAAAACATTTGGCTGAAAGAAATATCCACTTAAGGCCTAATTAGGTATTTTATACTTTTGTTGGTTTTCATCCAGTAAGAGCTTTCTCATAGAATAAATGACTACCACTCTATAAGTTATCCAAGGTAAACAGTCCCATTGTTGAGTTTTGTAAGTGACAGATTGTTTTACATACATTACACTATCGACCTTATTCTTAATGCTAAAGACATAGTATTTAACAGTCAATGTACATTTCACAATTCGATATCTTATTAGTATTACTTGTAAAAATATTGACACTTATATTGAAGCATGAAGGTAAAAGTGTTTACAAATTTATTTAGTTTTAAATACATATCCCGATGTTTGCCATTAAATCTTGCAAACTAAATTTGATCGATTTTCCGATAACTGATTGAGTTGAATTTTTTGTGTACGTGTATAAATCGCGTAACAATCCAATACTATGGTGATATAGTGCTGTAGTGATGTACCTGAAATATAAACGTAGGAACTTCGCAACGAAACAACACAACACCATGAAGTTAGGGCAAATTTGAACTGTCTTCAGGACTAGTTTTTTTATAGATATAAAACCTTTTTTTTGTTTTTATTATTACTATGAAATTTACGATCATGACACATTTATAACAATAAATTGTAATCGCGAGTTAGTAGAGATAGCAAACAAAGTAAATCAAGTCGATGTTAAGGTAAAGAAATGCTGCCGTTGTTTAGTACAGGGCTATAAATAGACAGTCCACTTGTGCCACCCTGTTATTAAAGTAAATAAACATCACCCACATATCCCTATCTCACCCTGAATCGCGGAGGCGGTGACTTAATGACTGCTAATGAGTGTTTTTATTATTTAACAGTTGTAAAATAATTTCTTATACGGCGCCTCTTTATACCTAGATAAACATCGAAACGCGCTTCGCACCTCGATCTGATAATCGAATTAATGCTCTCGTACCATTTCACGCTGTTTTATTGCTTTCCGTGTGCTTAATACTGAGGGGGTTTTGACTTGTAATTTCGGGTTATCAGCGCATTCGATTGAATTGATCTGGATGTTTTTTGAGCAATTGTTGTGGCCAAGTCGCGGATCGCGGCGATGTTATTTACGCGAAATTGGACGTGAGTTACGCACGCGGCTGTACGGATGCCGAATAAAAGATTTTTATCTTTAAATTATTTCATATCTTATATACAAAACAGATATCTTCACCTGTTCTAAGTTGCTATATTGAGTGAGTCTAAATCTGGTAGAAAAAATACCCGATTCTGTTTATTTTTCTCGACAGTGCAAATGTATAATTATAAATAGATTTAATAAAATTAATTCATAGGTTAATGGTCTGTTAAATTTACAAGCTTTTTTATTATTAATTATGTTAAAATTATAATTTTAAACTTTAACAAAAATGATTTATATTAGGACATGCAACAGCGATCGGGCGTATGATTCTTTAAACTCAAAAACTCAATCCTACTGTCTGTTGGTCAAAAACAGACAAAGTAACGTCAAAACACCCTATAGATGCCGAAAAGAAACAATCGGACTGGACGGTTAGGTGATCTTTGGCGCAGATAACACGCCCTGCTCCCAAATAACGCAAGTATTAAGCAAAACGCATCGTATTAATTCACATTGTTTATCTTGTGCGCCGTAACGACCCTCCAATGTTGATGTTTCTTAATAACATGTAATTTTGTTTCCTTGATTTCCGACTCGTATTCGACATCGTCTAATTCCATACTCAATTCGAAGTTCTTTGAATTTTTATGAGGTCAAGGTGTAAAAAGTGTTTTCGATAAACATCTAAACTCTGTTTATGGCACCGAGAGCCTGCAATTAATTCTAAATCATTCTGAATTTGAACAAAACGTAAATTTGATATTTTTACCACATTCACGGTAAAAAGTATGTTCCGTTTATCCGGTATGGATATGTAATGTTGTAATTCGGCTTCGATTCGAGCTATCAACGAGAGTAATTTGTATCCGACGCGCAGAAGAAATAACATACGGACGATGTCGGTAGTGATTAGTACAGTATTAAGAAAACACGAAAACTCTTAACTGATAGATTCCAAATAAAAATGACAGATATAAGGCGTCGAAAGCGTGCGCGCGCGCACGCCACTTGCCGAATTCTAAATTTAAATAGTATTTACACTGGGCTATCGGGAGCGCGTAATTAATACAATCTTTGTTAGAGGGTAATTTGCCAGAGCTAATGCCGGTCTGTGTAATCTTCAAAGGGGATTTAGAAACACGCGTTCTATTCTATTTTGGTCGTGTTCTGAAACAGAGAAATATTTACAATCTCTCTGGAACACTTCGGCGCATCCGACGGTCGTTATGCGCGAACGCATCGATTCTGAGTCAGTCGCGGCATCCGATTGGTACCGCGCGAGATGAACACGCGTTCATTAGCTTTGATGGCTCCGCGTTTGTTCCATATCTTTTATATTGAACATAATTTTTTAATGTTTATGTGTTTCACTTATTACTGAGTGTAATAATGTTGTCTGCGGTATTTCAAGGCTTAAAATGCAAACCGCAGATGCCAATTCATATTCTAAAGAAAAAGAACACAAACATTATGATGGATTTCACCTGTACGTTTTTACTTAAATGGTGTCAATACATTTCTTGTATATTATCGGTAAATTGTTTTTCTTTTGCATTTAAGAGCGAGTATCCTTAGATTTCTGAATCCTTTACATGTAACAAGTAGAGCACTAGTTTTTTTAAAGAAACTTAGTAAGTAGTCTATGAGTTCTTCCAGACTATGTTCTGCGTCAGCGCCGAATGTCGTCGAGATCCGTGAAGGTGTTTTGGAGATAAGTAGGAATAAACATTCATCCATCTATCCAAATTTAACGCATTTATATTAGTAAGATTAATCATATATCTATGTAAATACTTCATTTTATTAGCTACGGCTAATCAAAAATCTCAAATCTGACCACAAATCCCACTGGCTATAGTAAAAGAAAAAGTAGACTATAATTATTGTTCCTAATGATTTTAGTTTGAAAATATTCCAATGTTAAACACAATCTAAATCAGATTTATGATACAAGAACAATCCGGCGAGCACGTAACACTGACGCAAACGGCAACAGAGACAAATTAGATCCAAACCTCGTGAGTATCGTTTATAAAAATCCTAACGATGTTCTAGTTTAAATACTCGCGTGTCATTTCCATCGCTGCCCACGCTAGAAGTAATTAAAAACGAAAATAAACAGAGCGCCTCTAATCGTAAAAGAATATCTACGTCAGCTATAAATGAGTGCAGATGAACGTAGAAGCAATAAAACTGATTCAAGTCACAGAAATAAATCTTATGAGTATTCGAAAGCACCTTAGGTGAGAAGATTCGGGCGTTTATTGTAATACTTCTGTTAGTAGTCTCGATGACGCGCTCCGATCGGACGGGAATGCCATTAAATGAAATATTTTAACTGCAAACGCCACGTGTTGTTAAATTATTGCGAAACTATTATTAAAAACATATTAAAATTCAAACATTATGATGGCACTATAAAAATTTTGGGCACTCGTGATAAAGTTTGATCGATGAAGAAATAGATTTGTTTATAGTTTGTGATTCAGGAAATTGACTCTTGACTTTTTATATTCGATCGGTTGTATTAGTGGTTTGCGAGATAGCTTATATTTTGCTAGAAGAGATTGTTTGAAAGTGACATGGTTGAGTTCATATACTTGTGTTGACACATTTATAATATCTAAGCAAGTGTTAAGTCATCGTTCACCGTATCACTATTTCCAAAGCGTTGCAATAAAAATTGGTCCAGATTCCACATCGAAAATAAGACGTTTTTTGGTCGTCTGCCAAGTTCATTATGAGCGTTCATGAAATTTCACATTTGAATTATTTTACTGTCTGACTTATGGCCGTTACTTAAATATTTGGTAAACAGGAAAAATATAGCTCTGATCGATCAAATTTAATGCGTTGCGCTGAAATAGCATCTATAAGTGGATCGTAGCGTTATTGTATTAGAAAACATTTTAACAGCTCCGTACTAAAATTTAGGAACGGGAATAAAATTCGATGATGCAATTATGCCTTTTCAAGTTGAGTAAGGTAGATATTGCTTTTATTCTATTAGGACCATATGATTGAATATTAATTTCGCCTATATTTACAAAAACGATTAATGAAATACTAATTCAAAATACAATAAAAACTTACGTATGAGATAACAAAACATACCAAAATAAATTTGTCAAATGACAAGAAAATTCGAAGTTTCAAAATTTCATTTGACTAGAACAAGAATGAAACATCAACATATTATACAAAAATAATAATCTTCAACGTTTCTCGGAATTATTGCCTCGTAGCGAAGATTCATCAGGTGAAATGTATCAATCACTGATATTTTAATAACAAAAAACCGACACTGAATGTAATCCCACTCGAGCATCGGTCGGCGGTCGTCAAAATAATTGTAATTGCCTAACAAAGCAAATGGACTTTGCATAATTTCAGACAGCAAGATGCCATCCAACAATAGAATAGAGTGTTATGAATCATCTCCGTATGATCCGAGCGCCAGTCAAAGATTATCGAACTAGAACACTAACGCTTGCGGGATGCATTAAAACACACGTGAAACTAATTTACGCCGCTTAATCTCGTTCTCGACGTAGCTCATATTAACATTGTATAGTAATTGATGCATCAAGCGATATGACATTTGCCGCTAATAAGTCTTAAGACATTAAAATATCTCCCGCATCGTTTTCCACAACACAAAACGGAACTGCGAAAACTACCGTGCCTTCTAACGGGAGCTTCTTATTTATAGTGTGCCATCTATCAGTTCCTAACCGTTCCAAATTCAAATTCAAACCGTGTTCTAATTGGATTGTATTTTTGTTTAAAGTGCTTCTAATAAGCTGGCTGGAATCACGCACATTGTTACAGCCGTAACAAACACATCGGCGCGTGTTTACGGGTTCGCAATTAGAGCACCCATTGATATATCGGTGCGGATCAGCGGCTGGCCGGTGTGTGAGTGAGTCCGATTGAGAAGTAACACGAGGTCTGGATCTGGAACTGATTAGCGGCCGTGCATGTGTTGCCCGGCCCGTAGTTATGAATAGAATCGTATGTGTTGTTGCGCATTAAGTATGCTTTGGATTTTATTATTTAATGATTCATCTTAGGGATATAGAAATAGTCAGGAATGCTTGCTCCGTTCGCGTCGAAAAGCCAGTAATAATAGAATATTGGCGCATCTGCCCCACTGTATAAGTTTTAATGTTATTACTCCTCGGTCGTATGATATTTCGTTCCAGGTTTATTTTAAGAGTGTTTTATGTTTTTAATTGCGATCCACGGATTATTTTTCTGTCGCGATCTAAAAATCTTTTACAGCTGTTTTTTATAACGTCCACCTGACCGACGACAGAATTAAGGTTATTTATGAAATATGCTGAACTAAATTATAAGCTTTGCGTAATCTTATAAATTACCATTTTGTTTTGATACTTTTTCATTGTCGCCGTCATGTGATGCAAAGGTGATAAAATATATAATATAATGACCGCATATTACTAATCTCGCGTCATCAGTAACAATTATAGAGATGTATCATTTTAAATTTACAAGAATGGAAATTACTAACATTTTATTAGATCGCATACATTCCTCTCTATGCAAGGAATTTAAGTTGCAATCGTTCCAAGTAAAATAATGTAAATTACTTGAATATAACAATTACACATTTGTAAGTAAAATTTGAATACCAAATGAAGAATGAAACGCCGCAATGGAATTAATAAATCAAACACGCACACATTCGCGAAGTTTAATTCGAATCTCGACATTAACCCACACGAACACCACCGCGTTCACGGAACCGCGAGATATTTAATCTAATAATGGACGGCCCTGATTGCCTTTCTTATGCTTTCTTTTATATTTATAATTCATATTTAATGATCGACATTAATGGCACTGCTCCGGGCCGCGCAGATGTAGCGACCATTTTACTGAGACCTCTCATTTTTCTATCAATTTCCCAATTAAACTAACACAGCGATCACAAGTGGGGGTTACAAAAACTGGTTCTTCGTACACGTTAATTTCAAATTTAGGCGCCTTTCGTGTTGGTGTTACGAAACGGACTATTGTATAGTAAAGCGATGTAAAGTGCACAATGATTGTGTAAATGAGTCGATGCCTAGACACGATGAAATGTTGTTTACATCCTAGTATTCCTGTAAATTGGATTATGGATTACGTCCGCGGCCGCATTGAAGCAGTAAACTTGAACTAAATAATTAATTGTATAGTATCAATTAAATACTATGAGAAGACTTACAAATGGATGATAAAAACACAACAAATTCCAAATACGTACATAATTTGATAACAGTAATATTGAAAACATGACAAATTCAAGTAAAGCCAATGCACTTTAAGCTATTAAAGCAATAATTATAACGTAGTTGTTTCTTTTGGTAATGATATAATCAACTTCTTTTTTTAAGTCTATTCCACATGTGAAGTAACAAATAAAGTAATAATCAAACAGTATTAAGTCTGCTTCATCAGTCATTTATCAATAGCAGTACCTCTACTTATTTAATATTATAAATGACGACTTACAAACAAGACGCTGTTCCAAAGGTCGTGATCATTGTAATAATTAAAACTTCAATTAATAATTTATGTTCGTAATTATACTATTATAAAAAATGCTAGCAACGCAATTATTACCTACCAAAGTAACATAGCGTCGGTGGCTCAGTGGTCAAGCACTTGACTTGCAATCTGCAGGTCCTGGGTTCGAATCCCACCATGTACCAATGTGTTTTTCGATTTTCGATATACATATGTACATTTATCCGATGTTCTTACGGTGAAAGAGTACATCGTGATGCAACCTGCACATATCTGAGAACTAATTCAAAGATATGTGTGAAGTCAACCAACCCGCATTTAGCCAGCGTGGTTGACTATGGCCTAATCACCCATAACTTAGGGTAGGCTCCGAACCCATCGGTGGGGACGTATAGTGAGCTGATGATGAAAGTAACATAAATAAAGGTGTTTTTTTTACCTCTATCTGTATGATATGGTGAAGCGAAGATAGAAATGTGAGCATTTATATCCTTGCTAGTTTAAAAAGCATGAATGAACGTGGAAGAGGTGAGAAAGTTGAAAAAATATATGGCTCTGTTCACCTCTTCAGATATTTTAGGAAGGTGGTGTGAGATTTAATTCTAAATACTAATTTTCTATAATACGCAAAAGTTTGAAATATTGCGTTAATAACGGCCGGAGTAGAAGCAAGAAACCATTGTCCAAGTCATTTGCTACGCTTTAATCGTGACCTCTTAGAGTCAGAAAATTATATCAGATTCCGTCACACTTTAGGCAATTTCGTTGACTCCCTAATGAGTTACAATAACGCAATGAAGCCAGCACTTACTGTTATGAGTACACGGGTCATTATGGCCCTTGGCGTTTATAAAAGTAATTACGATACGAAGTGGATACGTTTTTGTGACAAAAATTATTACAAATTGCTTTGAGGTTATTACAAACACGGATACAGAATAGATTCATTGCACACCATAGCGAACACTAAAAGAATAATTATATTAATTATTCCGTCATGATGTAAACGCTGGTACGTACACTTATGTGTAATTATAATGTCTGCTTAATAAAATCTTATGTAAAAACAAGGATAAAGTTACTCGTGTGTGTAAAAACTCTTTTGTTGAACATTCGTTTCCTTGAAGTGTTAAAATCATAATTAATGGACATAATAAATGGGTAGAGATAAGATTTGCATTAATTACTGGGTATTATTTGTGTACACTGTTTTATGTTAATTTCTGACTACATGATTATTTATAGCTCTTACGTCTTTAATTTTATTTGCGTAGGCAGAGATAGAAATTATTACTAGATGTTTATCAGACTCATTTGCTCCTAATTACAATAGACAAGCTGTCGCCTGCGACTTCGTTCACGCGGAATTAAAAAAAACATAATTAGTAGCTTATGTGTTCTTCCAAACAATCTTCTGCCGTTCTGTAGATACCTCCAACCAAACATCCCTCCATCCATCGATAAATCTGTCCATCCACACATCCATCCATTTAAACTTCCGCATTTTTAATATTAGTAGTAACTAACATTCATCAGAACAATTTTATTGATCTAAAAAATATTTTTGTATTATACAAACTAGACAAACAAAACAAGATTACCAAACTTTGCTTAATCATTTCAATAATTTTTTTAACAACATGTTCCATTTATAACGTTTATTCGACTGAAATGAAAGCAAGTTAATTAATACAGACGGTAAGGAATGTGCTATTAATTAAGTTAAACTAAGCATTAAGAACAAAATCTTAACATAAAGCAACAAAACGGAATAAATTGCCATCGCTTTATCATTCATATTTCCAACAAGATAGACGTTTAGTACAATTCATTAACGTGGACAGAGGCTCTCAAACTGCGGTTCGCGATAGAGAATTAATCTATAGTAAAAACAGACCTTTGCATGTTATTTAAATGGAATTAGTAACGTTAATTATTAATAATAATTAGTAACAAAAAGTTTATTTTGCTAAATAAAAACAGTTTTAATTTTTTATCTCATTTTATTTAATCTTTGTTATAAAATAGAAATGTAACGTAAAAATATTAATTTTAGAAATATACCAAAAAATACCAAATTTCATAATACACAATTCATTTTCTGTAAAAGGAATACCAATTGTGATTTTTTTCGTAACCTTTGTGTAATAAAAGTTGAGAACCTCTGAAGTTTACGTCACAAGTACTAGCGCACGTCTTCCCGATAACTCTCCATCAGTTGTAATTTATTAATTTCGCCATCTTTGTTTGTTCCCTTGTGATCAATGCAACGCTATCCCCCAAACGTTCACCATGATAAGACTTTTGTTTTCGTGATTGCTCTTTGTTAATCATACTTTGTTAATTAAGGAAAACATTAAGAACAAATCATTTCGATCGTTTGATAAGAAATAAGTTATAAGTAGATGGCGGTATATTTATGTTTCTGTTTACGTTTTTGCATTTATTTTCGTGTATCAATTATATTTTAATTAGCAGACCCACATAAAGAACACCATAATTATTATATATGAAGGTACAAAAGCCACGTCTCTAGCTTTATGATTCGACATTCCACAATTGAACACGTATAGAGTGGCAAAGAATATTGAGATGCTTGCAGATTCGACGAAAAAAAACCAAGTTCGTGGAACTGTGTATGTATATCTGTATTGTTGTGTTATGCCAATAGTGTTTGCATTGCAATTCATAGGGTTACACCAATCACGGAAATAAGGATGAACGCAAGCCCCTAATGAATTCTGGTTCGATCCGGCACAAGGATCCTAGCACAATGCGCTATCCGAATCCTAGCCGTCGGGCTATTCTCCTATCAATCTCGCGGATGATAGGGCGCTATCGCGCGCCGCGGACCACGAGATGCATAATGCTCGCTTCAGATAGCTGTCTCGGGCACGAAGCCTTCGAGCTTCGCAATTTATTGTTTCACGATCTCAAGCCGGCTCATTATTAAAACGGTTTGATACGTTCAGAGGTGTTGCTGACGCCCGCGGCGGACCTGGCCAATTACTCCGCTAGAGCCGTGCCGTGCCCTGTTGTACTTGTTTGTATTTATACAACGCCCCGTTTGACTTTATTCAACCTTTGTCTTGTCACCTCTATTTTTCTTTTTATTAATCACAGTTTCAAAAGCTAACAAAAGATGAATTAAGATTATTATTAGATGTTTGTTATTGCAAACATTGATTAATGATAGAAATTGATTAAAAGTAAAACATAGTTTCAGTTACAAAATCCAATCACATTGTGACAATATAGAAACAAATTATTTTAACCTAATAAACAATAATCGAATAGCAGGTCAATTCAAACGCTGTATAAATCCATTAGCAGTACAAAACGACGCCGATTAAACGTCGAACTAAAACAATTTCCTTCAACTTCAACAAACAAAATCGATTGGGCTTAATTGTAGCCTGATCAATAACTAATTGTGTTCACCGCACGTATGCGGCGATAAAGAATAATTACTGGCTACCGGCCAAATAAATCGATCCACATCAAAACGTGAGGTTAATCCATCATTTAGATATTACGCTGCGATTGAAGCTTACTGTTTTTAATTTCCAAAATAACGCCCGCAAGTCGGTCGCGCGTCTAACACGTATACCTACATAATTACTGTGTTGTAAATTGTCGAACGTGAGTATTAGGGGTCGCGCAGAAGCCTACATTACGACACGACCTGTCGTGTTATTTCTGTAATCATTTTCATTTCGTAAAACGCGACATTAATTAAAATTTAGTTTCAGACCATTAGTCGCCTTCGCGTTTCTTTTCCACGACTTATAATTATAGAGCGAGCGCGCTCGGCTAAATGGGCATTGTAATGACATTAAACATTGTGTAGAGGTTAACCATGAATTTCATATTCAAATCAGTGCAGTTAATAGGTGCTAGATGTGTGTTTAAATGTACAGTTGAGTTTGTGCATGTACATACGTTAACGAGTGACGCTATAACGCGCGATTTGGAGTAAAGTGACGGCGTCGGTGCGCAGGCGCATAGCATAGCTCATTAGCGACAGCTACACAAATCCATTACCGTATGATTAGAAATCGAGAGCCGAAACTGAAAACTGGTTTAGGTCAGTTTAGACTCGTGACTTGTGAGATTTTACCGGTAATAAGGCTGTGTATACACCGCTCGCCGAGTTATTAATTAACAGGTCGACAGCAAACAGAGAGTGGCTACCGGACTGCGCTCGGCACACAAACTTATTTACTCAACGAGACTTCGTCGGAGCACCGCGCCGTGTAGAATCTCATTACCGCGCTTCTGAGAAAATTGGAAGTGAGAAATGAACTTAAAAAGATAATACTAGAATGCCTATGTTGTGAGGTTTTTGTTCAGTTATTATCACTCGACTCAAAGTGTACGATATTAGGCGTTCTCGGAACGGCGTTAAGAAAGGAAACGCGACGTTGTGATCGTGTGAAAGAGTTAAGTGACATATGAAATATAAATTAATCCTAACAATTTACATTTTAGTTTGTTGCTTACTTTCGTAACATTTCATATGAGGTAATTTATAAAATAAAAAAATACGAAAAACACTTTTCTTTCCTTTTGCAAGGTTTGTGGGTTTACTTTTAGACTGATAGGCTTAGATTAGAAACTTCTAAGCTTAAATAAACTATATGTTCAATTTGTTACTACGGTGAACAGATTGCTCATTAGCCTCTCGCTGCTCTTCTTAAGGCGATACTGTTTCAAGTATTGCTCCCAATTGAGTAAGAATGTTACTAAGTGACACACTTTAAAATACCCCAAATCTCGAATCCTCGTCGCCGAGTCATGCGGTGACTCCAATTATGTCGGCTCTTTGTCTAATTAAAAACAATATTTGTGTCATAAGAAATTTCATAATGAATTCTTGTAGTGAATAATTGCTCTTGCTATTTGAACAAACATAACGGTGAAACATACTTTTACATGAACCTTAAGCAGCGCGCCGTAGTTACAAGACAAAAGGTCAAAGTTTACTCTTCGAACTCGTTAAGGCTAAACAATGTAGGTTATTCATTCAAAACTATTCAAACATTGATGGCCTATTAGATTTAATTCAAATGCGTTTTTTTGTAAACGAACTTGTTTCTATGAATTAAATAAAACAATTGAGATGAGAATGAAAAAAATTGTTAAATCTTTTAGAGTTAACTTAATCAGAAGGTTAGATGCGATATCAAACACATTTTATACCTAACAATTACATGTAGATCCTTATACTATAGTTTAGTTGATAAAAATGCCTAAGTGATGTATCGCTATTTTATTAATATGTACATAAAAATCTCGATATGTAAAACATCCAATATTATTTCGTTAACTTAAAACAAATTAAATAATGGTCGAGGTAATAAAACAAGCTCATTTGTTAGTATTTATTGTTTATTTTGTATATACGTACTCGTCCAAACGGTGCGACGCCGTAGCGGAGATTTCGAATTCGGTAAAAATTCTCGCGGCTCACTTATTGACAACACAAACATTTGCTCGCAACCGAGCGAGTCGCAGAGTTTGCTTCTCACTCGTCATGCGTCTTGTTTACACACTTTTCTGACAAAGAAATATCACGGTATCGACACACGTCGATTAAAGCACGGCACTGTGGTCGTGGATTCGGTGCGTTTGTTCGTAAGTTCGTTCGTTGAGCACAGGGCGGGCGGCGAGGCGTGCGCGAGCGCCGAACACCGATCGGCATTGGCGTGAGACGCCATCCCAATAGTCCGCGTGAACTTAGTGTTTGGGTTATAGTAGCCGTCTTTTATGTAAACAGATGATACAGTTTTCTTAGAAGTTACAGAAGGCTAGCAACAAAGTAGCAGCCAATGTCTGAGTGGCAAACATCGGTAATGTCGTTTATTTTGCTTGTCTTTGGGATCTTTCTTAGCTTGTAGAGGAAATTAGGAATTGTTAGGATTGTCCAATATGTTGCACGCTACCATCATACCCAAGGTATTATTTACAAATATTGCGGTTGCAAGAAATGTCAATGTCAATAGAAATATGTCTCTGCTTTAACCCTGCTTTTATTTGTTTTAATTTAAATTTGTTACACGTGAACCTAATTTATGAAAGCATACTAAATTTTTTCAATTACATTTAGCAGGGTTGAATCACAAGCAATTATTTTTAGCGGAACTTTTGGACCCATGTACAATGGAATAGCTATCGTGACAGATGGAACAAATTTTCTTGCGTTACATATTAAATCCACCAAATTGACATATACAAAACAAGGAAAATAATCACATTTGAATGTAACAGATGAATCTGTTGCAATTATTTAAAAATTCAAACGTGAAAAGTTATAATGAGATTGGATTCTATTTCGGACAACACTTAGGATAAGAATACACGGTACGGGAATATTGGCCTGCTTATTGCCGGCCGACCTTGCGCGTTTAATTGAAAGTGTTGACACAAAACATTGATTTATACATTTCGTAAAGCTCGATACGAAAGCAGTTAAATTAAACACGTTTGTGCACACTAATCGAGAACGCGCTTCTTCAATTCGTTTAACAATAATAAATTAAAGTAAGGTGTAAAATTATTTTATTGCAATTGTAAAGAGATATTTTTGTTTTGATTTAAACTCCGTAACCAAATGGTTTGAGTGTCCAACTATTGAAACATGGGACTTGGGTTCGGGCCTTATACAATTGACCCTGTATGATTTCCTCTTTTCATTTCTTTCCTCTGTTTTCATGAATAGATATTCATACGATGACATTAACTATTATAAATGCGAATGTTAAGATGGATGGATGAATGTTTGTTTGTAGAACATAGTCTGGAAGAACACATAGGCTACTAATTAAGTTTTTAATACCGCGCGGACGGAGAAACGGGCGACAGCTAGTTTTCATAATAAATGCCAAGCAATACGCAAGCGCAATGAGATAAGTCATCAGAACATAAATAATTCCTGGTATTCACCTTCAATAAATATTAATTAGTACATGCTCTAATAAAACTCTTGCTCGTAATTAACCTAATTAGAAGCAGTGGCACCGGGTCGCGGACATTAATTGCGTCAATTCTTGCTTCGCCAAATCTGAGTCGGATATCAAATTGTTTAAGTGACTAATGGAATCAATTACCGAGTAATATACTTCATTGATAATGCCCAATTTATAATAATAGCTTGAAAAACAATTAATTTCGTCTTATAAGGTATTTGCAACAGTCATTGCCGTGCTTACATTTGAACTTCACTCCAGAGTATAGCCATCAAATTGCTATGAAACGTCGTTGAACACAAGAAAGTGAATTCTTTTCTCTGCTTCTCAATTCTAGTCACAGTATCCTAATCATATATCACAGTTACATTTCTCAAATCACGCAATTTCTAAAGTCTTTATTCAAACACAAAACAATAAGTTTAAATTTCTACTCAACGTTGTTTATTGTCATTTGTTCCTAGAAACTGACAGTTACGTTTGGTTTATGCCCTTTACTATACAAATAAGCGTAATAGCGAGACAAAGAGGGTAAATTGTGATTTAGTGTGGGTCAATTAGGGTTTTAATCACGACAATAGTGTGCGATATAATGTGTTAAGTATAGACGCGCGTGTACCAGCACAAGACTTAGGAAACGACAGACATGGCAAAAGTTATGATGAGCATTTTATAAATAAAAATTCTTCCCTATTTACTTGTAATAATTATTGTGAATTGCTTGCACTTAAAACAGATACCAATTTATTTGCACATATTAACTTAACCCTTGTTTTTAATATAATGTTATATTACTAGTTCAGAAGACAGAGCCCACAAAATTTTTGTGAAAATGTTTTTTGGTCAATAATTTTTTTTTAATTAGATTAAAAACACTGTAAGAAGAATAAGAATTTTGTATCTTTCATTCGTTTGGTTATAAAAAATTGTACTTGACACTGGCCCAATCCGCTGAGGAAGAACCATAATCAAGAAACTCAACTGAACTGTTATAAAAATATTGAAACATTTTTTGTTGGACTCCATGTCTAAAACTTTGTTAATGCTTCATTAACATTTTATTGTGTACGTAGCTTTCGAAATGCGGGCATCGGCCATCTAATTGTTGTGAATTAATTGTTACATCCATTTAAAAACCACGAGCGACATCCATTGTGCTTCTCACAATTGTCGCCTGAACTTATCGAAACTGATTGGAACAATAATGTATCTTATTGGAACCATCGGCGGACTTAATTGTTATCAAACTGTTCTTATGTTGTAATTCTAATATATAAAACAGAGAAAAAAAAACTTTGTAAAACTGTCGTACTGTTACCTCAGGAGTTTATAGTAGTAGTAGTATACAACTTCGAAACGGGATTTTTAATAGAAAAACGGGACGACAGATAAAACGCGTGTTTAATTTGCAACCAAATGCACGCGCTTGAGGATTAAAAACTTGACGTCGTTTTCTGTCAGTTTCTGACGAAAAAAGCAAATACACTGATAGAGGTATATCGTTTCAATAATTAAGTCATTGCCATTTTACGTAATAGCGAATCAAAACAAATTATTTACATATTAAATTTGTAAAAAACGGTCTGCGGACTGAAACATTAATCCTGCTCAAACGAAATATTTCCGCGTCATTATTTCGCAGGCACCTTATTAAAATAACGTGTTGTTTAGTATTATTCGCGTTCTAAAATAGAAAATACAAATGAATGTGCGTAATCGACATCAAAAGAGCTTACTTTTTCTTCAACTATTAACGTGTGTTAAGGCGAATAACTCATAAATAAGATTACAGAGGTCGTACGTCCTCATTTCGTGTCGCATTTAGCAATCGTTACATTTTTCAAGGCTCATTTATCATTAAAACGTTAACAACGACCTCGGTTAGCACCCATCTTACGGAAAATAACTATTTTTCATTAAATAAAATTAATAACGAAAAAACTCATCTTCAATGACGTCTTAATGTGACAGGACGGCGTATTCTTACTAAATTTAATAGAATCAAACTAATAAAAATCAAAAATAACTATCGTTCGAGAGATATCTTAAGTCAGGTGTTAAAAACAATTTATTTTTAATTGCATCTTTTTCAATAAAAAGTAGTTAATTTAAAATAGATAAATATATTTCTGTACGCGATGCATTAATCCAGATTTTCGATTTCACACGCAAGAACGCCTGCGTCACGTCTCGAAATCAACGCGTGAAGTGTGGAAACGCGAAATAAAAGCAATTCTTTCTAATTAACTCCCGTCTGAGATTAAGCCGAGTGGCCTGAAATAGACGCGCCGACGAACACGGACTGATTTACGCACGGCGACTGTTCCTGAGCGTATCTGAATAATTAACGTTCGGTATTTATTTGATTGTTTTGATTCGTACGGCTTAGTGTGACGCGGCGCACTCGCGGAATGCCCGATCGCTTCGGTATTCGAACTTAACCGTTTCCGAACGTGATTTTATTTGAATTTTGTTTCTGTTTTATTTGTTTTTCTTAAACCGATTAATAAAATTCAAACGATGAATGCCTACTATTCTTAGTAATAACACCTTATTCAAGTACTTATATAGTACTAGGTAATATCCGATAGCAGAGAATTTGGTTAAAGTTTGATGTCTTTTCTTGAAAGTTCTTTGCATTGCATTTATTTATTGGCCTGTTCTAAATCAAAGTTATTAACAAAACGAAACAATAACATGAAGTAAATATGACAATTATTTTGTATATTTCTGTTTTTTATCAGCATTTATGTAACTGGCTAGGAAACTACAGCAGCCGCGTCACGTCGTCTGCGCGCAGGCATGTGTCGAAAAA
The DNA here is from genome assembly GCF_000836235.2 of Papilio xuthus. Lineage (NCBI taxonomy): Eukaryota > Metazoa > Arthropoda > Insecta > Lepidoptera > Papilionidae > Papilio > Papilio xuthus. The sequence goes on from NW_013531704.1 coordinate 3,295,890, forward strand.
GAAATAAATGTAAAAAGCGAACACGAAGCGTAACAAATGACAGATCACGAGTTGATTAAACTTACGCTGTCATCGGCGCACCGGTCGTGCACTCGGTGCACTAACCCTGCCAACATCGTTAATTGGCCTTTTCATCATGCCTGTATTTAATTAACTGCACGTATACCAAATTTGTACTTAGTTTGAAATGTTTCAAAATCAAATCGGACATCACTTTCATGCTTATTATAGCAGAGACAACTCGTAGACGTTATTTTATATTTTTAAATAATATACGTACCTACAATAAAATTGAATACAGCTTATGGATACAATAGAGGTCACCTTAAAAAAAATTACAAATTATAAATAATGTTTCTTCAAGGTATAATGAGCCTATAAATATGAAAACATACTTGACAAAACACAGGTACGGTTACGGCAATATTATAAGCGATAAGTCACGCGATCGGATCTTTGCGTCACGGAAAATTTTCGATTATTTTATAATAGATTATACAAATCGAACGTGTAAGTCCTTCTATTAACACAAATTTACATTGGTCGCGACCAGAAAGCGCCCAAGTGTATCAAGAGAACGTTGGATTTACAAACTTTCAACGTCACATGCGTCAGACTTTAATATTCAATGTTACAACTCTTAAACATAACTTAAAGCGACACACATTACTTATTGTTTCCTCATTAAAATTCTGAATGGTTGGAAAGTCAAATGAGAACTCTTTGGAGACATTATATTTATTTGACAACTTGGCAGCCTTCTGTACAACAACATGGCAATATAGAAACTTAGCCGGATTGGATTCAACAATGATTGCAAGTTTCAATAGATTCTTCTGTACAATTATATAAATGTAACTGTCGACCACGAATTCGTCGGCGCGGTATTAAAAAGAACCTTAATATGTACCTTATGTGTACTTCCAGAGTATGTCCTACGTCTATGCCAATTTCAGCAAGATCCATGCAGCCGTTCCGGGGATACCCTCAAACAAACATCCATCCATCCATCCATCAAAACATTCCCATTTATAATATTAGTAAGAAGTAAGATAGTGACATAAATATTTTCTCTAAAATAAAACTGAAAACAATATCACCCTTGATTATTAATTATGATATTCCTATTTTCACTGGCGCGACCGCGACTGCTGAAAAAGATGTCCCAGCGGCCAGTGGTACAGCTGACTAACTGCGAGTTGAATAAGCACTTATATTTGTTTAATACATTTATAAAATTGCCTTACAAAAATAACCGTGACTAAATGCATTTGATAGTAAAATTGAGCTAGTAACAGATACGAAGGATTGATTTATTTTTAATACGCTGGCTTATTTCTCATGTATATCGTTATTGTAAATAATGGAATAGTAGATCTGATGTCAAATTAGCATTACAATTTTAATATGGCCTTAAAGCTGAAAATAAATAATTCAATTCAGTGTGTTTCTTTACCGAATTTTTATCAGGCATAGGAAATAAATATCTAAAATTTTCCACTCTCTGGTTACCATTACTTATTAACAAACATTAAAACTCATGTCTTATTATACGCTATCAACTATAAATTTAAATTTCAAACAAATGAAGATTTATTTTTTATCAAATTCATTGTAAACGCGTAATTTAAAACAAGGTTTAAAAAATATAAAACTAGTTAACTTTAAAAAAGTTAGTTAACGTTAAATTATTCAACAAGTTAACTTTAATTTTTTTTAAATATTATTATAAAAAAATTGCGCGACAACAACGCTAAAACATTTTTTGTATAAATATTTTTTTTTTGTCAGAAAGTCAACTTACAATATTCAACGTGTGATCTAAATTTGCAAAAATTAACTCCGGTAAATCAACATCATAACACCGTACCGTTATTACCAACTTAAAAAATGTGTTTAAAACTTGTGTCAATAAAATTACCATGATAATGGGGAAATGTCACTCCGCATTCGGAGTATATCGTGCGCCATAAATTTTCCGATTTGTTTTCTTAAAATTGTAACATGACATTAATGGATAGCCCTAATTCTTTCTTAGAATGTTAATTTATGTCTTATGTTAAATCTAGTTCCTTTGGCGAATGGCGAACATACCTTAATATGTTTTCGAACATCTTAGAACGGTGTCTTTACAATAATAAAGAATGATAAATACATATAAATGTTTGTTTTATTTTTATAAACATATTTATATCTTCATTTATGACTTTAGTTACGATTTGATTAAAATATGTTATTCATATTAATGTTACAGTTAACGGTTGTTTAACGAAATGACGTATTGAAGTTGTTAAACCAATTTCCATCAACATTTTCTAGAACAAGTTCATTACTCTTTACTTTAAAGACTTTGAACTGAATTTTTAAACTCATTTTTTAATTCCATGCAGACGAAATCGCGAGCTATAAGTACTAAATTAATGCTTGTACATATTTCATATCTTTACGCATTTTATAGTAATAAAATAAAAATAATTATACTAACTAATTAATTTATTTATCAACAGAATCGTTTATTAAATAATATATTACTTCACGTCGTCACCTGTAGATAATATCTTTAAGAACTAATCGTAAACTTAAGTTACCATTGCTAGTTAACGCGGTAAGTTACTTCGGTAAATTTAAACTGTATTTGGACAAGTTAAATGGTATCTCGTAACGCATTGCATTATACATATTTTTAAGTGTATTTTGAACTGAACATTATTTTTTTATTCAATTATTTAAAATAATAACTATAATGTAAAATAAAAGATAAATAAGTAATAATTATTGCGATAGAATAAAATTAATATAAAAATAAATTTTCTTTGATTAATATCAAATTATAAAGAGATTCAGGATAAATATTTAAAAATATTTTAGAAATCTCAAAAGAAATTTGGTTTGCTTAAAAATTCACATTATTAATTATATGATAGCGATCATGTTCATCAATTAACATTAATTTCTAATCAAAATTGCTCGGTTTTATATCGATATAAAAATCGTTGATTTAAAATCGATATAAACATTTAATAGATTATTTGTGCCCGTGCCGATTATTCGATTCAACGTATAATAGAGATTCTTTATCTTTATTGTTTCGGGGTGACGCAACCGAGAATGAATCTATTATTAAAATTCAAAACGCAAAACACATCGCTCATTAATTAAAGAAGGTTCCTGACACGACATTCCTCTTACAATGGGTTTCAACTACCGTAAACCTTGTAGTAATATAATGTTATCTCACTTATTTCCTTAGAAACAAACATAGACAACAATATTTCAATACAAGTCTAGTTTCATGTTCAAGAGTACATCTCAATTATGTTTGAGTTCCATTTGCGGTTTGATTATACTCCGCGTGAGTTTTATTAAGATAATTTTAAGGCAGGTGTCAATGGCCTACTCCGTATTCGTAACTTATTATTATGTAGGGTTATTTTTTAAGGAAACAACTGATCTCATCTATTCAAACGGTCGTAAAACTTATTTATATTAGAGTTGGACATTTTATGACAAAATTATAATAAATTATTAGTGGAAAAATTATTACCGTTTTAACTGTGGCGAATTTGTAGAGTTTGTATAAAATAAACGCGTGATCCCACTGTCTTTATTTACCATTGCTTCTCGTACACAATGTGTATCAATCAAATGTAGGCCTGAACACTGTTGCTCATTTGACTATACAATTATTAAAAAGTATGTAATTTTTAACCCTTATTCGTTAAGTGTTTATGTGTTTTCAAAGAATAATTATTATTTAGAAGAATAATTTCGTACTCAAGCTAAAGCAGATTTCAGTAACTAAGCGACTTACGCAATACAATGTCATATAAGTTCGTATACAGGCACGCGTCGCCAACATTTTGTTTTTGAGTCGCTTAAACGAGTCGCTCGCAACCCATTATCAGTGGCGACCTTCACCGTGAGAAAGTCGCTGCGATTTTCAACATGACAAAACAATTATACAGTTGACATGTAGTCGCTATATTATCGGAAAGACGACTCACGTCGACGATTTACCGTAGTGTATACAGATCGCGCGCAACGCAATACTACACTACGTGGATACTATATTAATTACGAAGATTTACGTTGACTTATACATAACAAAAGGCTTAGAGATGTTTTTAATATAATCATGCGCAAGTTAAATATAATCTTGTTTTGGCCATATTGAATCTCCGATAAAATAACAATTAAGACTGCATTAATGGACGGTACAATGGGGGCTCTTGTGCTCGCGCCTACGTTTCTCTGATAAATTACCAATCCCCGGGACTGGCGCGGTGTATATTTGATTTATAACATTATTTGTTGTCCAAAAAACCAAGAGGAATTGTTAATTCAATCGTGATAGATACGATGGTCGGACAAAAAACAATAAATGTTTTACGTAACCAACATACCAATGTAAAAAAAAATGTTTAGTTTTTAATCAAAGTCTCTGTTGTAACGCTTCTTATTAATAAAATGCCAATTACGACGACAGATATTACACTTGTAGGATATTTTGCGTTCGATCATTAAGATTTCAAAGACAAAATATTAGCGTCATACTTTAATTGCATTGAGAATTATTATTGAAAATACTTTTAAAACAATGTTGAGGTTTGGATAAAATTTGCAGATAATAGGCTTCGGAGGACACGGCTATATAAAACAACCGGATGATAACATTACGATCTTAAAATAACTAAACGTGTAAAGTGAATTTCAAAAACTTTTTCTTGTTCTTATATCATAACAAAGTTGCTTTTACAACATTAATAAAGTAATACAGAGAAATCTGTGTTAGAAATTAAATTATGACTACAACAAAGGTGCGTGAGTAGAGACACTTAAAAAGGCAATTAATAGGCAAATTCTACATCTAGATCAAATATTTAAATCCCCCCGCAGGTGATCCTGCATCATATAAAAAAAGGGTACAAGCTCATTTTTACGATCAACATAAATGCCACATAAAAAAGGATAAGGAGTTTTAATTTCTCCCGCTTTCAAATGAGACGGCGTTAATTTTAACTCGTACGCGCCGTATATTAAATACCTTATACTAATTCTTTGTCATTATAAGAAATTTTATGTTTTTTGCTGCATAGCTGACGCTCGTAAATAACGACCGGTTATATTTGTTGGTTTAACTTTAATATCTTTTCATACAGATTAAAGTCTAATTTATTTCACGAAATTTCATTGGACAGTATTTGTGAGGTGACAAGAGAATTTTTTTTAATTTATCTTAAGCGTGAAAGATGAGGTGGATGAAACAACTTATGAGCTATCGAATGCTGCTCGACCGCTAACTTTGTGAGAAGCGTTAACTTATTTATATTTAAAAATACTTTACGCAATTGACGACTAAATAAAATATAACGTTTATGTTAATTTGTGTTACATTTTGTTTTGAGTGGAAAGGTCACCTTGAGTGTTGTAAATCTTGATTTAAACGGTTTTACTAAATTTGGTGATTGTCAATTGTTTTTTTTCTTTTACTAAAATAATATTGTAACAAAATTTACTTTAATCGTACAATTTTATTAGATTTAATTTAATTAATTTCAGATCTATATTTTTATCTTTTATTCACATGCAAACATACAATTATTTCAACTTATTGACAAATATTATTTTTTGCTTTATAAACCATAAATGTTTTACTAATATCAAATTAACTCCAAGGTCAAATCACGACAAAAAATTGCGTAATTTTTTTCAGCAATATCTAATACTATTTAGAATTCAAATCACATTTTGCAAGAATTTCCTTTAATGTTAAGCATTCTTACAGCTGATGAAGTTAAACTTAATTTTAACCTGACCCTATTTACATATATTAAAATAACATCCTTATTTCTATGAAAACATACACTCTTAAATCTATGATATAAAATAAAATTTAAAAAAAAAATCCGAATAATTAACCCTATTTATATCTTGAATCTAACCGACTTTGTCTTACTTGGACATAAAAGAAATAATCACTAGTCCCAAGGATCAGCACATAAGTTGATTATTACTAATTTTGTTGCAAATGATACGTCATATTTTGGTTTTGTAGGAAATTTCCGTTTTCATTAACTGAATCCTCACCGGCTTTTTTATTGCGACACGTATAAATATGGCGCATACGAAACGCCTTTTTCATTCATACTTTAACGTTGAATGAACATTACTAAAACTCGTTTCCGTTTTATAACATCGTCTTGGATTTGTAAAAATTTTTATATGTCGGATATCAGGTTTTTTTTATTCAATAAAAGTACAATTACTTGTACAGGATGCTTTAACCGCATTGTAAATTAAAAACTTAATCTTATTTCGTCCTGGTTGTAAACTGAATGAAAAATTGATACGCCATGTATATTGGTACATGTATTCACGACTTGTAAAGGTTGTAGCTGATGTATCAACTTCCACGAGTGGACCACTCGCGGTTCGAGCTCGTTCAATTGGTGATGGCGACGTCATCGCGAATGGCTAATCGTGGACACGCCGCCACGTCCGCAAGTTGGTTTATTTGATATGTGAGAGACAACCTTTATGTCATATCAAACACGTTGAGAATTACGGACAATGTACTTCCTAATAAGAGGACAAGTTTTGAATCAGCTTGAACCGTTAATCACGTTTCATCCTCGTTCATTGGTACATCGTTGATCCTGACATTATGGTATACGCTTGTAATGACGGACGGCATAGCGATACCTTATTAGAAATAAGTTTATTTTAAATGCATTGAAACGAATCTATTTTTAGAATTAATCAATTATTATTTATCGACCCATAGAAAACATTATGTATAAAAATAAACATACATTGAATGATTTAAAATAAAGATAAAAGATATTAAAAAGTAACATAATACGTACATTTTAATGACATGTAAACAATTTTCTCTTTCATATACACTGGAACGTATTAAAATAATTACAATTAACATTCAAATATTTTGATAGCGATTGCTTAGCAATCAGAATACGGACACGTAATACTGTCCTGACCCAACCGAGCTGTGCCCATATATTTATTTTATCTTGTTCAATACACTTAAATACAAATTAATACAACCGAAGGACCGGGTCTTAATGGCGGCTTGGACTGTTTATTTTACACCTCGGATGGGACACGCTGGTTTTTTTTCTTTTATTGCGAGCACTCGGCAAGCGACCGAGTTTTGATGCTTTTAGCGCCTTCTAAATTAGACGAACTATTTGGACTACAAAAAAATCTACGTAAGTATAAGGTTGCTTAAAATATACACAATATATTTAAAAGTTTTATTTTTATAATGGTACATAAAATGCTACCATTCTTTATTGTTAAAAAATCTATCTTCGTCGTCTCCTTAACAGTGTTTCTGGTATTAAAAATATCTGTCATTCATGGTACATGTATTTAGGTATGTGTTGAGGAATATAGAACAAAAAAAATATATTTGAAACATCTTGATATTATAAGTTACAATAAAGAACCACATTCAACACATTAAATTTTATTAAACAATAAAATCTTCGTAGCCTAAAATAGGGATACCCCAACTCAATTGTGTAGGCTGACTAAAATGTAATATTATAAATAATTTCTGAACGATTTTGCGCTCTATGTGTCTTAACTGGAAAGGGATTATCATTATTACTTTAATATTCAAATATATTGTGGATGCGCCTCGACGGCCGATAAGAGTGTCCGGCCACACGCAGTAGGTCATTAGACACCTCTCCGGGGGAAATAAATTAAAGTAAACGAGATATCTCCGCCGACGATCTCATTCCGAAGGCGTTACCTTCATTCATAATAAGAAACAACTGCATCAACATTCGTCGCTACTCGATTGGACAAATTTGTCATGCAATCAATTGGTCACCATGTTTGAACAATTTTTGTTTTGATTTTTAAATTCTAAGATTTATAAAAAATACGCGAAATAATGTTTTTACATTTTCCTTATCTTCCTCCATTTGTATTTATCGTGTTAAATTGCAGTTGTGAAAAAGTATAATGCCATATATTTAGCAGATGCTTTATTTTTATTTAAAAATTAATGTTAAAAGAATCGTGCTTGTAATTATCATTTTATTGACGATAGAATTCCTTAATAAATAGGCCTTAGACCATTTATAAAGGTAAAATAAAATGACTATCTCAACAATAATATTATTTTGTTGTGTTTTATCCTTAAATTGCTTCTAAGAACTGTTTTATTATCATAACCATCTTTTTTAATATCAACCGGACACTTTTACCTACGTGATTGTTTATTGTAAAACTGGCAATTCGTCCATTAATAAATAATATTTGTATTTATAAATGTATGTCACGCATAAAATTGTGGAAACGTAAATCTTTATCAGTGTACCGTCAAAGGATTGTACTTAAAAGGAATTTATATCAAAACCATCAAACACTTAAAAGTGCCCACTGATTCTTAGAATATCAATGATCGTTCATTATTCAAACGGACACTGGCAACAATTAAAAGTCTATTCAGTATGCATACAGAGCCGTAGGTAAGGATAACTATCCGCTCGCTTGACGCTTTTGTTACCAATAAAAAGTATTTGTTATTGCCCTTGCTATAAAACAACGATTCCGATGCTGTACAGCATTGAAGAAAATAAAAACCATCCTGTAGGTAATCGGCGGTCACTAAATCGAACTTTTTTACTGTTTACATGTCACTTAATTAGAGCTCTTAGGACGTGCACGGAAAAGCATACGTCGATCATAAAACGCAACATTCGGGGGCAACGAACTCGTAAATATTTGATCACTCTTATTACATGTGATTGAGCCTAAGTAAGCGCTTGTCTCTCAGATTTCAATTATTTCAAGCTTAAATATTTCTTGTAATATCGATTTTCTTAAGCCATGAACCTTCAAATTACACGATGACCTTGAGAAACTGTCACCTACAACTATCTTCTCTAATTTATTAATTATGCTCAAACATATTAACTATATAATAATATGACAGTTGCAGTGCAAACCGATGACTGTTATTCAAAGGAAAATATATGTGCTGTGTTTTAATTAAACCTAGATTAACTAAGACCCTTAAAGTTTCACACCTTTATGCGTACTTGACATTTAAACATAAAACTTGCTTCCGACACTATAAATATGTAACATATATTTATAGTGTAATTCAACTCTAATAATTCAATTGGATCGGCAACACAAAAGAATATTAACTCGGATTCACGTTCAACTTATAGACAAACAAAGGCGATTATCATTTAAATTTATCTGTCCAACTCTACTTTAGATCTCATTAAAGAGATTAGAAAGTGCTACTCAATATGTCACATTGTGGCGCCAGCGAAATGACATCTCATTAATTATTAGTAAGACAACTGATTTTAATAAGCTATCCGTATCAAGGGGTCTTATTCTCTAAGAACAATACAATTGGGAACTACTAATGAGTCACAATGTGACGAAAGGCGTGCTCAGGTTACCTGCGTTTGATCTAGACTCGTTGAGCACATATGCAATGAGCCACTGCGCTGTTTTATAGTATTTTAAATAGTGGGACACATATCGTCACAGGATCTTCTCTCTCAATTATACTTCTCTGAATAATAATTGATTGTTCAGTTTGCCTTGTTACAACTAACGCTCCTCACTCCGCGGCAGTCATCATCCGACGAAAGCGCGACCTAGCTAAAGCTAAATGTATATGCAAACTCGCGAATATTTGTGGGATTACGTCATTTCAATATACCTACGAGTTTTACCGCTAACAAACAAACATTAATATGGAAAGCTCGCCTCTGCCAATGTGCCAGCCAACGCTGCCCCCACGAAGATGGCTATTGTCTTTCCAAAACGTGACTCCAAATGTTAATTGGGCGATTAAAAGCCGAATGCGGGTCATTTCGACCATTACCAGCGCAGCCCTTTTGAATATGTATATTAAAATTATTAGATAAAGTGGGCAGTCAATTTGTGCTAGGTTTCTAATGAGGTTATGTGCTTTCTTGTCACAGATGGCACTTGTGCTTAGAATGCGCAAGCGCAGAGCCGGATGCGCGAAATGGTATTTGCTGTATGCGTAACTGTGACGATCGGATGCATAATTTATATTAGTGCCCTTATGTGGAACCAAACTTGAGTGTAAATAGTTTTATCAAAATAACATATCGAATTATTTATAATTCGAATGACTTGTAGGTCATCGTATTATTTTATAAATTTAAATTTAATATCAATATTAAATGTACTCACGTGCCAGTACGCATTATTAGAGTTGAACGTGTAAGCTTGACTAATATATTATTTTAAAACGACTGAATTATTTCAAACTTAGCAAATTATTGACTTATTTAAATAGTTATATGAAATTGGTCTATGTTAAAAATGTTTGAACGTATTCGATAATATATTTTTTTTAAATAACAGTTTCCTAGGAGTCACGCACATAATATATTGTTAAAAATATTGGTAAACTGACTTAAATAAATATAATAAATGTCAAGGTAAGGTTAAACGTGTTTGTCATCTGGAAACTGCACAACGTAATATGTGTATTTTCTTGAGCTGTATACACTGTTACAGTGGTTTTCCACTGCCGAAACACCCGAACAAAAATATTACTATCCTTCTCATTATCTCTGAAAAAAAACAGAGATGGCAATATGTTTACAGTTTCAGCATCCACGAAAATAACATGAGATAGTATTTCAAAATTATTTCTCTTTAGATGATTCATATAATAAAGCATAGAACAACAATAATTATAAATTAGCATAGTAATGTTTTAATTTTAATGGAATCAAATAATCTGTTTAAATATTAATCTATTCATTTTAATGTACATTAAAGGATTTATATGGGGATATAATACGATACGATTTTATAATACGTATTATAGTAAATCCTGATTACTCATACCATGACAAATACTTATTTCGGCAAACTATTTAAAAATGCGCGACATGTCTTATTTTGACCGGTGATGAATTGCTTAAGGGGAAAACATTGCTAATTGAATAGAGTAGAAAATCATTGAAGTAGGTTTTATGACGTCATATCCAACGGGGTTTTCATTAAATTAAATATTTCCTGCTACTTAGCACGCATTTTATACGAATTTAATTATGTACTCCTCTCATTATGCTTTATTTTTTTAATTAAGTAAAAGTATGCCAATTTTAAAACAAACGTCACGTCGAAAATTCTGTAGTAGATATAAGAGTACTCCATATGAAGTCATCAATGTTTACGAAGCGGGCGTAACAACGAATGTATCCTTACTCTGAGGAAGCAATACATTTGCATATCCCTACCTTCATTATCTGTAGTGGGTTCTTTTTGTTTCACACGAAACTTTGCTGTACTGCCGAACGAAATTTTATCTATGCTGAAAAAATTATAATTGTTAATGCACTTAGAATAACTTTGTACGTTTTACCAAATTTTATAGCAAGTTATTAATAAATTATGTGTTACAAGATCATTTTTGTATTTAGCTGTCTGTTTTTTTTTGTTTTTTTTTTCACATTTTACTTATTTTCTAACTGAACTTAACCCTGATAGTAGCGCCTCTCTTATCGGCACAGAAAAGCTTTTCGTTAATTTCAAAATTTGATAGAGCAACACTACATAGATAAAACTTTTGGAAAAACAACGTTTTAGGTTCAGGAAACTTTCTCTACTTCCTTTTCTAGATGTTTTAAAGGCACAATACATTTGTTGATATTTTTAAGTTACTACTAAATGAAACATTCTCTCTCTATCAATTTAAAGCTTTTTGTAAATGCAAACATTGTTGAATATAAGATTTTTACAGCAAATTATAAGTTAGACATTTGTTTTATAGCCGCATTACTACTGTTTGTTATTCGCAACGGGTGCCTAGCAAATTTATTACACATATAAAACAAAGATGAATTTTAAATTTATAAGTAATATAAATACTTTAAAAATAAGTTTATTCGGATGCGTTTGGAATATGCGCAAGCAGATTTGAAAAAGGTTTATCGACCTTACCGAGAAAGGTAAATTTTAACAGATTATACCACTTTTTACAACAAATGAAGAATGACTAATGCGCGAAATATCCTTTCCGAGTATCCTGCGTGACATTGCAAACAAAAGTAATAAAAAGCGCGTTCGGAATCGACAATTAGACGGTCATCGGTTGAGTAGAATTTCGTAAACGCACAGAAAAACAATACCTTAGGTGTGGCATAAATTCTGATCCGTTTACAATGAATACAGTCAACCATCTGTTAACGTTGGCATCTACGACGCTAAGAATTTTTATACTTACGATACTCATCATCGTTTTTTTACTAAAAAAAATAGCTAAACTTTTTCGATTCCAATCACTTGTATACATGTGTATTTGATGGTAACGTGTGTGGCTAGTGTTATAATATGTGGAACAGCATTCGGTCCAATTGCGAATGTTCCGTAGACAATGCAGGACGCATTCCGAACGCTCGCGGGACGTGCTCGCATCGCGCTGGGGTTTACTTGACCGCGATCCTCAAACAGGTGCTGACACCTCGTGGTACTGTTACGTGGTTGTTGTCATTGTTTTCAAAACAGTCTTACGAAGAAATTAGTAATACGCCTTTCATTCAGCCTTGGACTGATGCCAATACCTGCAATTAGGTACCTACTTAAGAAGACGGGGCTGAAATTTTAATATAAATAGTTTTGGTAGAAATGCAAAAAGAATGCTTTAAATCTAACAGATGCTAGAAGACAATGATAATAAAGAGACAATGTTAGTCATGCGATTTACAACAAAAAGGTTAAGCCGAAAATAAAAATAGTAATGGAATTCAATTGTTATTCAGTGTGTGGTTGCATACCAGCGCTAATACATGTGCTTAGCGGTACACTTAAAGACCGGCCCGGTGCCAAATATGCATGCGGTAACAACGTTAAGGCCGTATACGGAGCATAAAGTCGTACCGAATGGTCCTACGGAAAAGATATCCTTTCTAAACGCTGAATTTTTTTTTCTCTAGTTTATGATATTATTAATTTTCATAATGACTTATTTAAGATCAAAAATGCAGAAAATATATATTTTTCTGCAGTACTATAAATTAAACATGTCCCCTATACTTCTAAAATGATGGTATAAATGGTTCTTTTGTAAATTTTTCTATTATAATTATTAATTGTCAAAAGAAAATAGTGGTTTAATATTATGTCGTGATAAAATTAAGTTTAGACAGATGTAACATACTGTATATAAGAGTTGTGACAAGATTTCACAATAGACTGGAGTCGACGGAGATGTGGTATCGGGTTATCATTAGTTGAGTTGCATATCTAGTTGCTTATAACATAAAAAGACCGTTTTAAGTGTTCAGCGGTTTATGAAAGAGGCGACCAGTTTTGGAGATTCGCTGTTTAATAACGAGCCTCTCCCGCGGCATCACAACGGAGCGGTCGGTACTTTTATTCTGTCTAAGATATCCATCACAAAACGTGAGTGTTGTTCATAACTACACGGGATACATCTATGAATGTCTTTATTACTGTGCTTTTAGTCATTTGTAAGATTTTCTCATAATGATTGTCTCCAAAACGAGTGGCTGTGCCGTCAAAAGCCTTTGTCTAATCGCTGTCGCGGGCCGAATCTTCACATGCACGCATTACTGTAAATCGTATCCTGCTTAAAGACCAGTATTTTTTTTAATTTACCCAAACTTTTCATCTTTAAAATCAACCTACTAAATAAATTACAGGTTTTCCTGGCAAATTCATAGAACATAAACAACTACTTTGCTATCAAAGACCATAAATCTGCTATTTCGTTGGATTGTTCGTTGTACAAAAGTTTTAATCATTCTTATTGCAGTAGATAATTCTTTTTATATGTAAGTACTTGTTCATTTTTAATTCAATATGTAAAATAGTGAAATTTTTAAAGGTGAAAATTATTTATCTAATCAAAGAATCTTTATTATTCGTCTTAAATTCTTACATTTTGCACCTTGCCACGACTCTGACGGCAACTAAGATTATAAATTAAAATTTGCTAACACTAAATGCTTTTATATGTTATCGAATAGCTAAATTTATTTATTTGTACAGATTTTTAATTATAATATAAAAATCAAATTATAAACAATATCAGCATAATATTAATACTTCTCATCCATCATATAAAAAGTATTAAACTTAGTGACAGCTTACCATGAAAAGGGTAAACAGCATTTGCAAACCGCTGAGCTTTTGACGGTTAGTTTGTACGCAAACTACGGAATTTCAATAGCGATATTAAATTAGAGAAAGCGGTATCTTCTCGTGGAATTTTGCCAAAATCGCGAATGTATACGGCGATGGATTTTACACAAGCTTTTACGGTAAGAGACAAGTGTTTTATCACATTAGTTAGTCGGATATCAATAATTCATAGCACAGCGATATTATGCGCATCAGCAACCGTTACTTGGAAGCCTTACACCGTTCATTAGTAGTTTCGCCGCGACTTGCTTTGGCAAAACCGCTGGGCCACATAATATCGCACACAGATATAGAGCCAAACTAAATACGACAAAATCCATAGTACTCTAGTGTAAAATACAATTCATACTATTATATTGTTAAACAAAATAAAATACAATTGATAATGGGTATCAGTAGACAATATTCAAATTTTGATATTTAAAAAACATCATTTGTATGTAAATAATTATAATATAAATAAGGAAGAAGTAACTGTGTGCTCAAAATAGTGCATTAAAAATGTAAACACGAATTATAGTTTTTATAAGAAACCTCATCACATGGAGGAAAATTACATGACGTTTTACATGCAACATTTATAAAAATAGAAAGTACGCTCAGGTCAGATAATATGTTGATAACATGACAAATTGTTTTATATCTTTGTCAGCATTTGTAGGCCGTCCATATACCGTCCGTGTATTGACGATTTAATTACCTTTTGATCCGGCTGCCTGGCGATATTGCGATGTGGGTGTCCGATATACGTATGCTAATTCATTTTAAGTTTGGACAAAGAACGACGTGTTACATTAGCGGGTCTTTGGAGTACCATAAGCGATGTTTCGTTTGATTAAAGTAGCGACTAATCATAGTTATAGTAATTGTTTTGCGTCTATTCGTTTGTACATATTTCTAATTAACCAACTTTATTCATATTATGGTATTCAATTCCAATTGAAAACAAATCATGTAAATAATTTGTTTCAAATTGTTCTAGAACTTTGTTAGATATCGTGTTTTACCAAGCGGTGTGACTTGCAATTAATTTCAAATGCACGCTCGCCTCAAACATCTGTCTCAAACGTCAATTACGATTAATAAAGCAACACCCTATAATTCGCTGGGTGTTTCTGTAGCTTCGACATTGGAATTTTCGCCGTTGAAAATGCATTTTCCGCACACATTACAACTCGCACGGCGCGCAGTGTGCCGGGCTACATTTAAGTTAATTATAGGATTACATTGAGTTGCATTTAAAGTGGTATTTTGGTAATATAATAGTCAGATGGCACGCCCGATAAGTGCCAACCCGATACTTGGAAAGCCTCGCTCATTACGCATTCGGGTCGCAAACAGAACGTAGTCAGCCGCGAGGAACAAACGAATATAATAATTATGAGCCGCATGGATTAGGTCGAATTAACGGTCGCGTTGTTATGAGATTATTTCAACACGTACTCGGACTAGAGGGTGTTTTGTTTTGTTGTTACCACAATTTAAAAAACATATGTAAATTTAAATTTACAACCTTAAACATTTTGGCCTGGAAGCCTAAAAAGAAATGGTACCATGTCAAACTTTAATCATCGTACGATCAAAATTCTAGTTTTATTTTGCACATTTAAGTACAATTTAATTCAGATTACTATTAAATCTTGAAATAAATCTATTCATTACACATATCCCTCTGTTCAAGAGTAAGAACTGTGATTTATATTATGATGTATTCACGCGCAATAGCAAGCACGATGTCACCTGCGTTTGATATGACGAATAAACTCGCAGTTCAAATGAATTTACGCAATGATAATGATGTGACCGGAATACAACACACTCGAAAAGCAGCAATAATTACATCGCAAATATTGACCTCCGTTGAGTGTCGAACCCGGATCTTGAGTAACCATATACACTTATACACTGACCTCTTTGTCTTTGTATTTGTGAACAAGTAAACAACTAAAACCAGGATAAACGACCTGCTAATTACGTCTATTAAATAGCAAATTTACGTTGTTTTTGATATTCATATCATTCAAATGAATTTAAACCTTGTATTCGAAGTTTATAAAGTTTAAATTTGTTTGTCTAATATTGTAGTCCGTATTTCCCTTTTAGCAACCGTAGTACAACTAATTGAACACGTCACTATAGATATTAATTTATAAATCGAATTGTTATCTGTCCTTTATTAATCGTGATTGTTTAAATGTTACAGGTAAATGTTTAACAAAAGGTTAAAGCTGGTAATTAAATCTGCGTGATACAGTCTCAGTTAACGTTCCCACACCCTTTGGAGTGAACGATTGTAAGACATTTTAGCGCTTTAAGCTTTTGAAACGATAGATTTAAAGCTCTTAGGGCTCGCCCTGACATAGCACCTTTGCATACGAATTTTGTTGAACTTAGTAATTGTTTGTCAAATGTTTCTTTGTGGAATAATAGGTTATATTTGGTGCACAAAAGCTTACACTTTTCTGATTGTTTGTTACTTACAAAACTTGATCCATTCTTTTGCCTATTGACAGCGATAATATTGATGAGAAATCTATCTCTCAAAATAAACGTTTATCTAACATGGAAAGGCCCATTATACAGAATGTGGAAAAACCCATATACTAAAATCAAGTCGTAATCAATCCGAGCATAGCTCAACTTTTGAAAGACAGAGTGCCGCTCCTCCGTGGGTCCGGAAGTTATAAAACGGTGACAAAAAGCCATAAAATGTTTTATGAATAAATTTTATTAAATAGGATAAATGTTAAAGCGCTTTTTGCTGGAATATCCCTGTCGTAACGATTACATATAATTGCCTCACAATTAGGAGAGACCGTGCCAGCACAGCGCTGCAGCGTAATATCTGCATGTGCTAATTACAAACTCAAGCGATAATTACCGCTTTGCGTCGACTTCGTGGCTTGTACGGATACAAAACCTTTACTCGATGTTAACAAATTATGACTGTAATTTCTTTAAAATGTAGTCATAATATTTATTAATAAGTAAAAAATGTTAAAGTTTTAATGTAGAATGAGAATGTTTCACAATAATTTGGACTTTGTAGTGATTATTTGAAATAACTCTTTTAAAGAATAATCGCAACAATCAACTTAATTAGAACTTAACATTAGGCTCTATTAATTTTTCTTTCTACTTTTAAATTTGATTAATTCCTGAATTGTATTAATTACATTAACTTAAAAAAAAGGTTGAGAAGGCATCGTACACATACCATGTTTGTCAAGAAATGATCCGATTTACCTTTTTTGGCGTTTTTAAGGGGATCTGTACCTCATAGGAAAAACGGAACCCTTTTAGGATCCCTATGTTGTCCGTCCGTCTGCCTGTCAAGACCCTTTTTCTGAAAAACGCATGAAAGTATTAAGCTGAAATGTATTTTATTAAATTTCAATTTATATATTTTTAAACTTTACATGGTTTTTATTTATTATCGGTAACCGTAAGTAACGATTCTTCCGCGACTCATTTAAAATTAGATAATAAATGTCAAATTGTTAAAATAAACGAATAAATTGGGAAATTTCACCCGTTCATTGGCTAATGATAAGAAATGTCAACATTTTCGTTGGCACATTTTATGAGCACATTATATTAAACGTGTATTAATTAAATAATTCAATTTCACTTCGAACATTCAGACTTTCTTGGACGTGAATATAATCGTTCTGAACCGAATATTATCAATATAATGGTAGTAAAGGTCATGAAAACATGAAACAAAGTCGTACGAGCGCTGTTACCTCGTGGAGTGGTCGTTTTATAAAATTATATTACACCTGGGACACCAATTAGTGAACATATGAACGAATTTAAACCGATGTAGACTTGAAAAAATATTTAAAAATTTGCATGTCATGAGAGAAATGGATTCTTGCGTTATACCATACTGCAATTTATTTTGCAACTTAAATTCATAAGCCTCTTTTTTAACATTTGATGTTGTAAGATGCAATTGATATTCTTCTATGTGTGCTAATTACTTATTTTTTAAAATGATGAGTTAAATCATTATGTTCATTTTGTATAGTATACCATACATACAACTTTATAAAAATATACGACCACCATAAAATAAATTTTAATTTAGTTTTTTTTAACTTAGTTTTTTTCTTTTCTTCAAAAAAGTAATCTTGCCACAATAAGGGTTAATTAAATAAATGCGAGAGCTATGTCTAGAAATATATTAGTTAATAATGAAATAAAATTTACGAAATTTATAAGAAACACCAACAACGTTGTATATAACATATTATTATTATTAATACACTGAAACTTAATCGTTTGTCCTTTAAAGGTCTGGCAATTTAATCAGGGCTATAAAATGAAAATTAAGCATAAAAATTAATGTTAACGATAATGTTTTCTGGTAAATCAGTTATATGTTATTGTTCTCTACTTATGTACATCCTTAAAATATATTGTATATACTAAAGGATGTATTTATTTAATTACTTCGGAATACTATAGTTACATGCAGAGTAGAATACTAGTCTAGTTGTACCTATTTAATAGGTAATTGCCAGGAAATATGTAATGGTTTTGTAGAAAATTGATTATGTCGAAAATTCTGTTTCTGTGCTAGCAATTGATAGTCATCACTCTAAATTTTTTTAGTATAATTTTTTGTCAGAAACTTGACAATTATATTCGGGGTAACTGTCTTTGATAGAAGTAAAAATTATTTATTTTACATTTATCTATCCTTATATAAAAAACAGTTAGAAATATATTATTTAAGTTACGATAATACTTGATAGTAATTTAATAATTATATTCAGTGTCATCTAAAGATTTAAACGCTGTTTCTAAGTTTGGATAACTTTTACAAAACATAATGTCATTGAAATGTTATAGCAAACATGCAGCCATTCGTTTAATTTAATGTGATGAATGATAACAGTAATTGGTAAGGCACTGCTTATCTTATTGCAAATCTTAACACTAATAGCTTTGATATTTAATTAACCGAACAAAATACATTTGAATATACTTGTTTTGTGTGACATCAAACTGAGTTACTGACACTTTTAGCTGGATTAATAAACCTGTAACATTTTGGCTGAGCAACCTCTATGATATTTATTGACATTAGCGCGAAGCAGTACTCATCTATAGATTAATTTTTGTAACAAAAAAGTTTTGAATGGGGTCTTTCCGTCTTCGTGAACTTGCGACTATTAAAAGTTGTGCAAAGATGCAAAGCCTGCAAACAACCTAACCGACAAAATTCGCGTAACCGCTCACGATTAACTAGTACAACAAATTAGTTTTCCTCCTACATTTTGTATGCCACTCACTTTGAATCGACGCATTTTTCCAAGCGATCCGTTGTTGAGTCACCCAGATATGTTGTTTAGCTATAAAACAGTACTTCCTATTCCTTAATACTTACTAAAAAGTATGATTAATATAATTCGATTTACACGGATTAAAAAAAGCAAAATAATAAGGACATTTCCTTAAAAAAATTCAAAAAAATATGACGTATACAACAGATAAAATTATGTTTTAACGCACAAAATACAATTATTTTGGAATTTTTACATTGAAGATTTGTACTGATAAAATATTCCAGCTGGCTTTAGTAAATTGATTAAAAAGTTGTAGGATTAATCCTACTAGATAACTTCTACAACATTTGAGCAACAAATAATATTG
Organism: Papilio xuthus; assembly: GCF_000836235.2. Classification (NCBI taxonomy): domain Eukaryota; kingdom Metazoa; phylum Arthropoda; class Insecta; order Lepidoptera; family Papilionidae; genus Papilio; species Papilio xuthus. Next base: position 3,315,765 of record NW_013531704.1, read on the forward strand.
CACAATTTTACGTATTTTATGTTAACTATAGATAGAATGACAATATTTCTGCTGTAAAATGCCATTAAAGATAGCTTTCTTTCACATGCAATTTGCAATTTCTTTCACAACAACAAAAAAGTTATCTACAAGATAAGAATTATTTAGTCAAATTTAATACAAATTGAAGATGACTCGAATTTTAAACAATGTGATATTTTATAATACCGTTACATTTATTTTCTTCGCAAGCTTACATTCCATGGGGTAAATATGTAGGTGCACGTTCATTTGTCTTATTCGCCAATCTTTTAACTTGATCTCATTTGTATGCAAGCCAATACAGCGTTCAAAAACTTAAAGCAAAACATATTAAGACTGAACAAGGACATTCAAATGCATGAATAACGGAATTCAGAGAACGAATGCCTTGAAAACTTGGCACCGTACCAGACGTTGTGGCCACAATGTCTAAAAAGTAGCAGTGACTGTAATAAATTGCATTTCTAATTAATATGTGCGTTGCGGAGGTAAAAAGTTCCAGTGGAGCATTCAAATTAACTCTATTAGCTCTTAAGAGTCTTATTTGAAATCAGTAAGTAAACGTAAAAGATTCTCACATTCCAGAAATTATCATTTAAGAAATACATTAAGATATTTTAAAAGAAACTAAAATCTTAAAAAGTGTAACCAAAAACAGCCACTTCAAATATATACATAACCAATATAATTAGACGGTAATCAGGTATTTCAATGGAAATTTAATCTTACTATAGAAGAAGTTGAAAGATAGTCACTTGTGAATAGAGAAATATGTTTACATCATATCCATGAAAGCATAACGTGACGGTTCGTGGCCTGCTTCCATAAAGAACAGCGATAAAGAAGTAACAACAAAATCCATGTTAAAAATGTAAACAAAACGTTCTAAGCAATCTTAATTGTTTTATCAATGTATTAATCTATAATATAAAACAATTTAAAACAGTAGACACACCTATTACTGAGCTGTAATTACCGACATAGTGTAATGAGAGACCAGTGGGTGGGATCTTTTAAAAGGCAGTAAACAAAATTATTTCGACCCACGCCACCAATTAGTTCGGCTAGAATTAAATCGGACGTTCCCTCGAAACTTTGAATTAAAACCTTGCACGCCAAGTAAATGTGAATAATTACGTATTTAATAACGCTTTTGTTCTCGAAGAGTCGACGAGAAAATTCAAGTAATTCAATTGTGTGTAAGACTATTTAATTCGAGTCGGCCAACATGCCGTTTGCTTTCTAAAACTGCTTTTTGTTCGCTGCTTTAGAGACCAACAATTCTATACAGCATGAACACAGTAAATGTTTAGAAACTAATTTAAGCTTTTGCTTTTTTAATTTTCACTAAAAATGGTACAACCAAAATAGCGTAAAATTAAAAATGCCAATATTTGATTCTACTCTTACGTGTCACTTTAAGCTTATCCATCACACTTACCGTTGGTTTCTGAGACCAACATCGCGGTACAAAATATATCGACATTCTCTTGTAACAAAAAGAAATAGCAATATGTTTTAAACAGAGATCGTTCAGTATCAGTTTCAGAAATCAACTATTAGTAAATTCGACTACATAATTCATTTTCATTTTAATGGGTCATATGACATTTTAAATTCCTTATCACTTATTACAGTTTAATTGCTCAAATAAGTTATTTTAGCTTGAATTAAAGCTTTATGAAATCAAATAAATACAGAACCCTTCTTTTTATAATACAATCGTAAACAACAATAGATTTTTTGTAATCTTATTACACGTAAGTTATAAAGTGTTAACGGACCGCGAATTCCGCTCTAGTTAACTCATTGCGCTTAACGTCAAGTGTTTATCGTAAAATTTTGAAACGATTACTAAATTATTACAGTAATTTTATTCACAGTAACATAACTTTTCACTTTATAGAAAGTTGTAATTTTCTATTGAGTTCTGTTCACCCTTGTAGAATCTTTCCCACTGTTGTACTGAAGATCAGTTCTCTATTACAAAATACATACATAAAAAGTTTATTTAAACACGTTTTTAATTTAAATAGATAGCTGTGAAACCATGCGAAAACCTGAAAAAAGGCCATTTAAAAACTTCTAATAAATCAAGTTTATTACTTAGAGGGGGTACAGTTAATCTGGCTCAGGAAATTAAACGCGGAATTACCATAATTGATACGATTCAAATGAATTGGAGCAGAAAACAGATCCTCTCCAAATTCACTTTGAGTTCTCCAAAACTGTTCGGAGTGTTATAAAGAAAGGGGTTTATTGCGCAACGATTAGATAAACGAAAATAAAAAGGTACCCAAAGTCATTTAATGCGACAAAACCAAATTCTTTAGTAATACAAAGATAAGTAATTATCTATCCACAATAAAATGAATTTTATATCACGTATAGTGAAATTTCTCATCAGTGAATTTTGTAAATTATTCAGAATAGATACTTTTCTAGATATTAGACTACAATAAATAACAATACTCTATATTATACTTAAAATTCTTTTAAAGTTCGCCTGCATACTTTCAACGTGTAAATTAATGAATAAAACGTTACTGGGGAAGTATATTAATATTAAAATCATTAAAATGATTAATAACCAAAGGCAACAAGCACAGATTAATATCGACACGCGTCAGCAATAAAAATACTTAACCCTTCCCATTCTTTGTACTAAAGCCTTGTTTGAATTAATCAAATCATTCCACAGATGCTTATCTGTGGGAGAGTGTATCTTAAAAATTAGAGCAGGAAAGAACATCTGACATTGTTTTCTCTCGCCCACAAGTGAATGTAGATATTTTTATGTTGTACAGATAGGATTGTAATCATCTCATTGTATGAGCTAAGATGTATCTGTATTGGTTGTCGGGTGCCAATGAAGTCCCGATCTGTTAATATTTATTTTAATTATTTTGACGATATATAATTACTAAAGAACTATGTACATTTTTTGTTAAACGAAAATTATAGCTTAAACTGAATTTTATCCAAAAAGGACCAAAATATTTGTAGTAATTTTGGTTTTCAATTATCGTTAATGATTGTTGAAAGGCTAAGATATGCATAATAAATGGAGCTTGATTATTTGCTTAAGTGTCATATAGTAAAATCAATACAAAAATCTAATTGGGGATAAATTTTTTTATATTAATTATAGGACGTAATAATTTTCATTTAAAATATCTGTGGATACGCCGCCGCACTGTCAGAATAAAATGATATGCGGCCGGTACTTTCTTGTGCCTGCACCTAAAGTTGATTCGATAAAACAACATGTGTTTCTTCACCTAACGAATCTTCGCCGGCATAATGAGTACAACAATGTAAAGTGGGGACGTATTTACATAATGTCAACTAAGTAGGTGTAGGAGTGTCACTAGAGGCGCACACTCGAATGTCATTAATCGAACGGTAAAGGAATGCCATTGTTGTTGCTCGTCTGTGTATTTTTTAACTGATGCTGGATCGTGATCGTCCGCATGATTATGACAGGTCGCCGAGAAAGTGATTTGAGCACTTGTTAGTGGGTTTTATCAGGCTGTATAAATAAATAAGATAGGACCCACCAAATTGTTGTTTTAAATGTTTAAGACTTTGTCAGATTTAAACAAAGATTTTTCATTATTCGGCGCTCCGAAAAATCCTGTAAGGCAGGACTTTGCACATTTTCTCGAATGTCTCTAAGCCGGATTGTAATAAACTATTGCCAAAATTTACTCCATAAGATGATAGTACAGTAACCACGATGTAAAATATATGGAGAGCTTTTCACGTGCTAATAAGAATCGACGACAGAAATTACTTTTTGTGTCGAGCAAATAGTAGCAATTATTATCTCTTTTCGATGAATTACGATAAGAAGATACCGAAAGAGCAGCAGAAAATTAGCGCGACATTTAAAATATTAAACGTAAAGTTATAATTTTTAGAGCGCAATGTCAGAGAGTAAAATGATGGTGCGTGGACACAATGGTCGCGGCTCGGCGGCGGGCGGCGGGCGCCCCGCGGCGCGCTCGCCTCCACCACACAAAATGAGATAAAAACACGAATAAAATCCCTATGTAAATTAAATTTGTAGATCTACGCCCGTTCAGATACAAATAACTTTAAAACATATCATAAAGTTTATTAGTAATTCTTACTATATTTGACAGCTAAATGAGATTCGGTTACGTACTTAATGTGGAAGTTAGTGTTTGAGCTACTGAATATTTCTTGAGAATAATGTGACTTTAAAACCTACGTTTTACCACATATAATAAAATATATTACGAAATAATAAATCCCTTACCCCTATATTCATACTACTTAATTCTAAAAAACAAATGCTTCAAATGTCAATATCAAATCGTTGTAATTCTTCTCTCTAAACTTCGTGCAACATAGGCAATGATTGTCAATGGCGTTAGAATTAAATCGACATAGTCGCAGCGTTTAAATCAAAATACGATGCAATAAATCTTAACAAAGAGAACCGAGTGTAATTCAACACTAGCTCGTCTAGACAACGGACGAAAGTGATTTATCGCCTAATAAACAGGTTATAATTTATTACTAAATACAAAACCCGATCAATATCTGATCATAAAAATAATGAACACAATTCTTAAAGTCTTGTTTGATTAGTGCTAGATGTTTTGATTGCTTTTAGAGATCTCTGATATTGTCTACTGAATACAAATTAAAATGTTTAATCAAACGTGTTTTTCTTTTAAATTAAACGAAAGTTTCTTCAGCCTCGATCTACCCAAGTATGCACAGGGTGCACGACGACATTCGGGGCGCGATACAGTGTGCAAAAAAAGACAAAGACAATTTTACCAATAAAAATTACATTTAGGTTAAGAATAAAAAAAACCTATTAAACAAATAAAAAAATGATTTTTCACAAAATTGGTGGAACTCTATCTCCTGAACTAATTAAAACTGTATTTCGGGAGACAGCGCCTTCTCGTTGCGTTGTCTTGTATGTATGGGTTTTCCTTTTTCCTTCTATTTTTCATTTTTACGCTTTTTAAATCTCAACACCAATAGACAGATATATATTAGTTATTATAACACTTCTATGTTAACGCAATTCACTTTTCAAATAATTAATCAAAAACATATTTTTTAATTAATACAACTTGTTAAAAACTAGTCACAAGCGGAACTATTAATTGCATAGTTTATATTAATAATTCATAAAATAATTAATTCTGTTTTTTTTTTTAAGAATTTAAATTATTACCATCCAATCATTTTATTACTATTGATACTTTGTCTTGACGTTTTAATATTTACTAAATTATATTAATTGCGACATTTTTCTTTTTTAATTTCAAGATTTATTTCGATGATATGTTAATATCAAAAATATCCTTATTTCTAAATTTAAGAATCAATGATTATATTAATTAAACATTAAAAAATTCCTCGTATATATTGATGGTCCATTTTGATAATAACAATTTGCAAAAATAATCTTAAAATGTCTATTAAGCAGGACATTTAAATTTATTTAAAATGAATGTACGATCGCAATTCAGAATGCAAAATCTTTAGCTCAACGTTATACCTACACAATATACGGGCTTGAAAATGTCTAAGTAATTTCACTGGATTTTTGATGGATAGAATCGTGCTAAACTGCTGTTGTTAATACTTTCGAACTTGAAGTTATTATAATCATTAGTGGTAAGGCACGACTCGCATCTGCCGTATGAATTTGCATAGCCGCTGATTGGGATGCAAGATTAATTCACGTTTTTTTTTGTTTCGATCACCATTTACGAGCAATCAGGCGGGTGAAGAAAAAAACGATCATTATCATACTTCAGCCCTTAAGCTATTTTTTCAGACGCCAAACAAAAGGGGCGCTTGTTTGTTATTAGGTTGGGGCGATAATGTAATAGAATTACATTTTTTCTTCGAAAAATATCTAAAAAATCATCATTCAATTCCGCCAGCTGACTAAACGAGGAATATTGATTAGGGGTTAGTATTTTTATTAATAAAAATCTGTTATCGATTGCATATGATATATGTAGGAAGCATGTATGCAATCAAACATTCAAAAACAAAAGCATAATGAATAATACATCACGACCCCAAAGAATAAACGAGAGGAATTCATAGAGTGAGTTATCACTTCATCTCGCAACAGTAACAACCCCAGTTGCAAGGGCATCATTAGCCGAAATAAGACCATTAGCAGTCCTTTCTCTTAGCAGCCATGAAAGGGTTAAATCGGCCCTTCTGGCACAATGGCTTTATTCTATTACGGCCGCTTACACGCGCGATGTGATAAATATGAATGTTGAACAACGCGGATTATGGCTCCTTCGCCGGGGGTCAAAATATTTGAATATGCGTCGGAGCAATTTGTGAAGGGTTAATTGGCAGTTTGGTGTTGCCTTTATAAAGTTCTCTGCGGTAGTGTAGACGGTTAACGATGCTTGCTTACAGATTTTACGAAGTTTTTGTCATAATTTGTAAGTCACGAAGTCTTAACAAGTCTTCTTTGAATGTGATCGTAATGACTGCTCTAAAGAGATTTACTTCACACCATACGTTTCAGTAAGTGTTCCTTTGTCTACAAATATGCATAAAACAGGAAGAAGTTACAGTTACGAAGACATATGAGGAGACAATAATTTTATATTTACAATTTACTTTTAAATATAATTAATATTTTTACCTTAAAATTACGTATCAACAATTAAAAATAAAACTTATAGGCTCAGAGATACAAGTGGATATTATGATACTGACATCAACTTTACTAACAGAAAGATTTAAGAGCTCTTCAAAACACAGCGAGTCTGCCATCGCCGTCCAACTGGTTCCGTACAATAATTATTCAGAGAGAATCAACGTCAGCGTCGATGGTTAATTACAAAGCGCTGAATGGGGCTTTGCCTGGTGAAAAGAGTAAAAAAAAACAATTATTAACGATACAGTGGCCGCCGGAGTGGCCCGGTGCGCTATGTCACATCTGTTCCGCTGTTAACCCTCGCAGATTAAAGTGATAATTATTCTGCAGACATAATTATTGGATTTAAGCTTATATTCCTTTGTATTGTTACTACTATATCGATTTTCGGACTAGTACAATGGCTTTAATCTCATATTGTCCTACGTTTAATTTAGTTATGCACATATTTTACTTAACGTTCTTATTTTTTTAATTTACACTGTTTTCCTTAAACTTATTTACTTAATTTTAAATTTTAGCCAATGTAAGCTTCAATGTTTACCAGATTATTTTAAACTACAAAACAGTTAAACTGAAGTATTACGCAACAAACAATAACGTCACCAGTACGCAACAATGATCAAAGTTTTTAAAATAATAAAAATAAAATCGATTGCACATTACAAAAACTTTATTGTTGTTGCCATGGCTCCTTAGCTAGAAGACGTGTGCTTAAGGAGCCAATAAATTTGATACGAAAAGTAATAAGGTCATTACGATACATTTTGGTTAGTTATATGTTTGTAATATCACAAGGAAACTAGGCGTTCAGGAACGACAAATTAAATAGTTTATCATAAATAATATTACAGACCTCTCACACCACTCACGTCAAAACCATGTATTATTGTAAAGACGAACGATGGACACCGCTACGACACTGACATAGTAACTAGCAACTTGTCTGGATTGACCAACGATTCCCATACAACATTCATCATCTAAACAACTTAGACGTAAATAATCTGACGACAACGTGTTTGATGCGTGTGCATGAACCCTATTTCTTGAAAACAGGAAAAAAATCCGTTAATAACGTTCGTTCCATCCGTTTTTATAACTTTTAAAGGAAAATAGTAAAACAATGCAAGCATAGTTAGTAGCATTAGCTGGCAACATCAGATTTAAAATTTGAGTAAACTTTTTGTTACAACTCTAAACGCACCCTAACATTTAAAGCATATGGCAAGCCACGTGCCGTAAGGGTTAGGATCTTTTGTTTCTTCGCTTTGATGAAAAAAAAATATGTGAATGATGGTATCGTTTTCAATGCGCAGAATAATTACTGTGATTCAACTAATTGTTGTGTCGAGGGCCGCGCCGCTTTGTTTCTGAACGCGATTTTGCTTTGACCGTGTTTTCGCATGCCATATTGAGACTGAAGTGTTCTCTCTTTGTAAAGTGTATTAACAATATTGACAGTAAAAATTAGTTTCCCGTTCTATGTTTTACTATTATAATTGAGAAGTTCGATATTTATACAGTAGGGAAAGTCGTATAGTTGTCGTCTAAACTCACATAATAATGAATTAATTGTTAATGAACCTTTGTTAGGCAGTCAGTTGATGGTACACGGCGATTACCAAACACTAAAATCTGCTTCTTGATCTGTATCAACTAGACAAATTAAATTAAAAACTAATTTTTCAATCTATTAAGCACAATCTATAAATAACTGGACTACAACCTTCTCTTTTGCTGTTCAGTGAGTCAACTTTTAAAAAACACTCCAGAGTGGTTCTTTACTAAGGATTAAAAGTATTTATTTTGTAATAATTGACCAATCAGCAACTAGCAAAGTTATTAATAAAACCGGTTACGACTCGGTATGCAGTGTTTGCAGTTTTTATGATTCAACAATCCATTGCCCAATCCATATAAGTATTTGTTTTTAATAAATATATACCAGTGTACGTATGTACATCTGCAATCAATTTGCAGTAAAAATATGTTCAAACGAAATTCTATTTTCGTGCTTATAAAAGAGAGTTCATTTCAATATAATAAGTAGTAAAGTGTTTTGCATTCACATCGTAGTTTAATTACACATTCATATGCAAATGTGTAGGCGAATGCCGCAAAGATTCGTACGTACATTTAACGAGTAAATATGCATTCATGCGTGCTCCGGTACATGTCGGCACCATAATTAGCACTGATATGAATGGAAGGTTTTTGTCAGAAATTGCCAGAGTTTGAATGTCGGTAAATGCAAAGTGGGCTTTTTAATTCCCCCGTCAGTTCTACCGTTTTAGTTATTTATTTTTTAATTTTATAGAGTAGCACGATGAATCTCTTTCGTCAATTTTGAATGATTGAATGTTGAAAAATATTTTTATGCGATCTTTTAAATTTCAACAAAACTTTTTTTGTAGCTAATATCGTTCGGTACTTAATATAAATAAAACTTAAAGTGGAATTATTTTATAAAAGTTGTGTCTCTGACTCTTAATTCTTACTTTTAATTACCTCTAAAAACGTAGATCGCTTTTTTGTCATCGTGTACTTGATCGAAGTCAAAGATTCAAGAACTGTGCTTCGAGCAATAAAATAAATCTTTTCTTTAAGAGGTATACCTGATCCCGAGGCCTAAACAAGCCCCGAGTGTTCGTTACGGGCTTAATTAAAAAACAAAATCAATTTTATTAATTGGAAGTGTTAAAAATGGGCGGAAGAGGCGTTCGGGTCCCGTATCTCGATCGTATCTCTTCTTTAATCCGACAGTGAATGTGTTATTTTTACTTTTCTCAGTGGATATCGAATAAATTTTATCGCTCGGGACTAATTTGGTTACAAATTTATTTGGCTGTGGGATCGTTAACAAGGGAGTACGTCCTCATGACTATCGCGCCTGCACTCTTTAGTGCTCCGACATGGCCGTTATAACAATATATCGATACTTCAACTTTGATAAAATGAAGACGACACTTTACTTAGGATTAAATAATAATTTTTTTCTTAAATAATAACAATATAGTGGGATATCGGAGAGCACGAGTTTCCGAAGTATAAAATTTTATTGTTACGATTGTACAGCGATCGGTTTAGCACTTTTAAAATATACGAACTCGAAGACATTGATATCCGATTGTTTATATTATTGTTGTTTTTAATAACTGTGTCACGGTCCTCATATTCTGTTCCAATAATAAAAACGGCCCGTTTGCACTTGGCCGTAAAAATATATGCTTCGAATAAAAAAAAATGGAATCAAGTTTTTTTTTCGAAAGCGAAATTACTGATTTTAAAGTAAAAATGCTCAGCTTAGTGAGATACAGGCCTGATTTTGATACTTTTAATTTGACCAGCTGCGAAAAGTACGCGTATCGTAAATTCCCTTTGATAACGCTCTCGCCTTGTCGCCGAATGAAATGCTCCTATAAATAATGTATTTCATTTTTTTTTGTACAATTACTTGAATTACTACAGCAATAATAATGTCAATATCGATTTAATTTAAAAATGTTGACACCGTTTTACTTCTTGCACTTAAGAGTTAATGTTTAATTTTGACAACAATGATATTCTGTGCTTGGTTGCTCGGATGCATATGTTTTATTATGAAATATAGGAAGGGCTTTACACGGGATAATTTTAATAATTAGGTGTACGTCCTGTCCCATACAATCCTGTCTAAATGATAATGATAAAATAAAATAATAACTAAATGTCACAATGTTAGTTACCATACTCCACTGATACGGCTTGACCGATTTTTATGAAGTTTTATATGCATATCCAGTAGGTTTGAGAATAGCCTACTATTTTTTAATCCCGTGCAGACGGAGTCGCGGGCGACAGTTGGTATGTATGTCTATAATAACAACAGATTTAGAATTACAGGTTTAACGTCTAGACTTACTAATTAAATTAGTACATATAGTAAAAAGTAGATAATTGTCTTCTCTAACTTGAAATTAAAATTTAAATAGAGATGAAAATGTTTAGACTTGACAGTATGGCTTGGTGTTTGTTTTGTGTCACGACTTAACGCTTCCAGTTAATCAGGCATAAGATCCGAGTTGTTCGGAATAAACAGATCAGGGCATATCGTTGTGTGGGACGTCGACGTCGCTAACATGCCGCTGCCTCGCCATCTAACTCTTAGCGTTCCATACTGCTTTTGTACAGATTGGGATTTAATAATAAAGAAATAAATATTAGGCCTAAGAATAAAGAGATAAACTTATACATTTTTTTGTCGATTTCCTATTAAAGAATACGAACCCTTCCAATAAAACCCTATTATAATCTCCTACATCTTAGAGAAATTTTATACATAACATTGTTTCAGTAAATTGAGATATCACAAGGAATATTATACGATAATGTTTAAATAATTAAAATATTAAGTTTATTGTGTTTAAAAAAATTAAAATATCTCGAATACGTCCCATGCATACGAGAAGTGCAAACCTCTGTATACGACGGAGCGGGGCTGATGTAGCTCGCGGGCTCGCGGGGGCAAACAAATGCCACGTGGGACGGCTAGTATTAGCGACAGTTCCGCTACTATTAGCTTGTATATCGACTATGTTTATATAGCTATAATATAAATATATTTGTCTTGTTAAAAAACAAGCCTTGATACCTAAATTAGACACACGTCTCGTTATGATCAGATTTTTCAAAAATTTGGTACATATCTTAAGTCTTGATGACGGACGAAATATTTTTGCAAAACGCCTCCCGACATGGGTATCAAATAAATGGCCTTGACAAGTAGAATATAGAACACTGTAATTAATCCAAGATGGCGGCCATTACGAAATAACCAAAAACACATTTCACTATGCCCTTTTTATAGGTATGAAATGTTTTTGGTAAAGTTAGTTTATGTTAGTTTTTGGTAAAGTACAATTTAAAACATTAAATAAAAACTTCAAATTTACGGCTAATCGTAGGAATTGACTTAAAAAAGTATTATTTTAAATATATGTTATATTTTCGTTTTTCAGTTACCGTCATCTGAATCGCAGAACAGTAGTTTGTTTTAACTAAATTAACATTTTTGTTTGTATTGTAGAAACAAATACGAACGATGTGTTAGATCAGGGGATACGTAATTAAATCATAAATCAAAGTATCCCAGGTGTTATTTAACGAGCGAGCATGTTAAATCAATTTTCAATCAGTACATGAGGAGCACTTCTCTAAGTCGTCGCGGACGTCACTCAATCGAGTTTTTTTTATCTATGAATTCGTTTGACCCGAGGTCTCCCACCCACGAAGGTAAGATTCATAACCGTTTGATACGGCTGTAAGTGAGAATTATCCCTTACTTTAATCTCTTTGTGGCGCAAAGTCTTAAAATCGACGAGCTTATAAACTTAAGTAAAGAAACACGAGAATTACTAAGTGTACTTTAACATAAGTACTATAAATAGAATTGTGTGAAAGAGACAGTTTCAAAACTAACCTTTGAAGACCTAATAATATTAATGGTTGAAAGTACGGCTTGCAAAACAGTGGTGTGTGTGAATAAAATTTGTGATATTCATAATTTTATTAGGACAAGATAATTTTGTTTAACAGATAAATGGAGAATTGGTTGCGATAACATTAAGCTTTACAATTTCAACGGTTGCGATGCAATCTAAAAATAATAATTTTCTTTATAAAATAAAACGTATTACTTTCAAACGACACAAATTGATTGCGCGTACAGCTAAACAAACATTAAGAAGTGTCGAGAAACGTATAACGCGATTTAAACAAGATGAGACTCCGTGTACATTTTTTTTTTGTAAAAATCACGTGTGCCACATCCAGCCGAACTGGGTTGACCCCCGGGTCGGGCTCTCGCAGGCCGTATCATAATTACCAGTGAAATAACCTGATTGTGATCACCTCACGCACACATCGACGCTTTTGTATTGCGCCAGCGGTGCTCAAAATGCAAATGTCATTCATTTATCGTTTGTCAATACAATAAGCTGTAAATACAATGATCATCGTTTAACTTTTTTTCAATAAAAATAAATTGTTTATTTCGGCCACTAAATTAAATAATAAATCTTTTTTTTCCAATTTTTTTAAACACATGAGTCATCATTGTATGTCAAGGCAAGGCTCAAGACGAGAAAGAATCTGTTGATGGCGTTGGCAGTTTTTATAACAGCGGTTAATTTACATGTAATTCACTTTTTTTATTTTTTAACTATAACCCACATGAACTACAATTTTGAAAAAAATATAATGAGAACTCTAAAAATCTACGATAGTTTTATCATCTCTTTATCAAATAATTTAAGTACTTACGTAGTGTCTAAAGAAAGGAATTATAATTTAGTAATGTGTACATTTTTAATAATTAGCTCGTTAATTAAAAAAAGTTTGAGAACCACAAACAGCAACAATGAATGCCAATGTCCGTACCGGCCAATCGGTGTTCTGGTACGGCACCCCGAAGTCTTTCACATACCGACGAGACTTCACCATTTTGTCTAACTGCCTGTTAAATGGCCGTACAGAGCCGTCGATACATCAATCACACAAACAAACATGTATCATTTGAGGCGTTTTTTTTCGCTTCAATTAGATCTTTTGTAATGTCCGGATAAAAACGGACATAGTCCGAAATAAAATTAAACGCGTCGTTTAACACCGACTTTCGTGAGGCTCGTGGTCTATTGTGTGCATTGATTTTTTGTTTATTAAGTACCCTTTTGTAGTTGTCAGTGTTTGTAATATTTTATAAACAATAGTAAATGCTTATTTCATAACATAACAAGATTAATTTAATTGTGGTTTGTGAGAAAAAATAGAATAGGAGTAGGGTGAAGAGATTTATATAAAGCGACGGAAATTAACTCAAGGAAGATACATAAATAGCAAGCAAGAACTAGAATAATCAAAGCGTAGTCCTCCAGTAATGGTTTTTCTGGTTGACATTGGAGATTTCTAAACGAAGTAAAATTCCTTGTGAGGGAGGGGATTATTCAACTATCAAAGTGTAAAGGAACAATAAATTAAATTAATTTATTATTGGTATAATAAATAAGCAAAAGTAAGTACCGAATTTCGCATCTGTCCCATCCCATCACGATTTTAAGGTCTGACAATTCGTCAGTATTGTCTGGGAATTCAGTAAGGGGCAATCTTTAGTCGATTGGGTGCGACCTTATCTCACTTTATGGTTCGATCTTAAAAAAGATTTATGATAACGCACGCCGAAGTCGAAGCCCACAAACACTTTAAAATAAATGACAAGGAGTCACTTCCAATTGTGATGGAAATGCTTTCTGCAGTAAAATTAAACGATAACCCTGTCGTTTAGAGAGATTTAAATGGCTTAGGCCCTTTTATTGTACAGCCTACGTATAGTTTTGTTAGGTTGTGATCGTGTCCAATTTTATGAGTCCCACCTGAGACGCTCGCGACTCTTATTTATGTTTATCACTTTTAATGTCTTGCAATGTCTAGATTAACACCCCTGTTTCATTTTCCTTTTATAAAATATTATGAAAAACGAACAGTGTGAGTACTTCATTAAAATAAAATACCTCCTCATTCTAATACTATGGCCTAAAAGTCAGTATTTGAAGAAAAAAGTTATTAGTCCCTCAATAATGTTGTCAAAAATATATTAAATAATGGTGTTCTCTTTTTAATATAATATGTTTTGTATATATTTTTTTTTATATGAAATGTATTATATTAGAAATGTATATAAATAAATAGGTGAAAATAAACTATTAAATAATAAAAAGTATAGTATAGTATACACTTTAAATTTACACAAATCGAAAAAGAGACAATTTGCTTTATGAACTTTGACCAAATTTTGACCATTAAATATTTTTGACAAATTTTATGGAAGTTTCGATTCATTCTCTGACCTTTAAAGTGATACATTTCAAGAAAATTGCAAAAGTAAATATACAATTTTAAAAGACACCGGTGACGTGGCCTCAAATTTTTAGAGGTTTAAATTTTAACATCTATTCTTGGAGCGATACAACTAACAAACTTCGATTATATTTAAGTTTAATCATAAGTAACAAATATTATATCTGATTTTAATTCGAATCTTTTTACATATTTGCATAGAAGTAGTATTATAAATAGCAATGATATCTAATTAAAAGCAGTTAACGTTGCAACTATCAGGTTCCGTATAATATTTCTTGTAGGGCGATCGGTTTAAAATTTAAAGTTTACGATCGTGCGTACTACAAATTTTATTCTCAAACAATTAAGATAGTGTTACGTCTTGTCCTCGTGCGATAAAATCACATTGTTTATAGTGTTGAGATGCAAGTAGAAAACTTACGTAAACTAAATATACAAACGTAATGTCGTATTTTATGACTATCTTTAGAGACTACATCGAAGCAGCAGAAGGAGCTTCAATAGGCCATCTCAAGGAAGTACCACGACCTTGAAGATCAGGGATAACTCAAAAATTTAAGTAATTAATTTCCATGAATGGCCATCACTGTTGTAGTTTTGGAATTGTGAAGCATTCACAGTAATACGTATATCTTTCAACTTTTTATTCAAGTTCCTTAAAGGAGTAACTCAGAATCGAACCGTAGGCGTCACTAACGATATCCAAAGGCAAGCAAGTCGAGAGTACCCGCTACCCGCATACTGCGACCGTGTTATTCTTATTTTAAATCTCGCCTGTAGGTGCGACGACAATTTGTTTTATTAACGACACTTAAACAGTACTTATTAAAAAATGTAGGTGGGAATTATTTATATTTCGAGATATATTTTTTTATTGAAGCCCACAGTGAAATTGAAATTGTAAGTTGTTGTCGATGAGGTCCGACGTTAAATATTTATTTTAATGCACCTCGTTGTTTATGTGGACGCCTTTCAAGGTAAAAGGTAAAGCAATTAAAGTCCTTTATAATGTAAGCAAGTGGTTTTATTGCTCGAAGCTAACAGGTAACGGTGCTGAGGTGCCGGAGGAGCGATAAATGTGCTCACTTCACTTGAAGAAAGTCCACATTTGTAAAAGGTTTTAAAAGCTGTCCAACTAATTGTGTACACAAATTTATAAGTGTAACCAATAAATTTAAAAAAAAGTAATTTAAAATTTGTAATATTAAATATGAATGTACCTATGTGTTAAGAACAACAATACAATGAATTGTAGGAATTTTTAGATATATTGGATGGCAAACATTAAATTGGTGATACTTCTAGCCTACTCGTAGGCTTATAGATAGCGAATTTCTGGAAGCGAATGATTTGTCATTGACTAAATTGGAAATTTATTAAATTAAATTCCAAATTTGTAAATACATCGCTACTGGCCGAGATTCTAGTCATATTTAATGATAAATCATAATGTTCGTATACGTACGCATAAACATTGTCTTTGCGTCAATAACAGATTGTACGATCGTTAATAGATTCTGATTTCCCTCGACTCAAATTAACCTTCGTTGACGACTCATTGACACTAACGACTGTAGCCCCATTTCGTGCCAATTAAAACAATTATTGTTCGATTCGATCTCATCAACAATCTTAGTTTCAATCTTTGATCATTTTAATTTGTATCTTTGTATTCTATACGACTCATGCTGACTCGTGTTAAGCAATCTTATTAATTACAATTTAGAAAAGGAGAAGTTTTATACTTACCTCTGTCTGGTGTGTCGTTTTTTCTATTATTAAAAGCGTCAGTATTTAAAATGTCCAAAGTGATTGATTAAGAATTGATTCTCAACTTATACTTATATCGCATAAACTTATAATAAGAAGATTTTCTATTTAAGTATCTTTGCTACAAACTATCATATTAAGATAGAGTATTATTAAAGAGTTTTTTGAAATATTGTCAGAGAAGAATGTTATTTCGATCGAATACCGTTAGCCAACGAAACAATCATTTCGCAATCGTAAAAAAGATCGAAACAGAACGCGCAACAATGAGAGGAGTAAGAATATTTATTGGTTGATTTTATTGGTCGCTTGAAGAAATTAAACGTGGACATATATCACAATGACTGATGGACAACGTGCGTATGTAGCTAAGTGGTGCGTTTTATGAGCGAATTTTATTTACAAGTATTTAAGTATTTCACGGAATTCCTACTGCACTTTTAAATTCGTGTAGGTTTACACTGGCGATACGAATACCAAAAGACGGCAACGCATCTGCAGTTCCTCTGGTATTGCTGATGTCTATGGGCGTCGTTGAACACCTAGGTGTTCCAGCTGCTCGTTTGCTCCCTTCTCTTATAAAAAATAACGCAATTTATCATCTCATTTTTTTTTTTCAGAATGAGCAAGATGATATTATAATGCATTGGTACTTATTAAATTTGTTTTAAAATAAGTGTTTAATCTTTGACTTAAAGTGACGTAGTTATCTTGGGTTACATCTAAAATGTTTTTAAATTATTTATATTCTACGTCTCAACTTTATGCCGTTAACTTTGGTGAAAATAAAAAAACAAATTAAAATTTACATAACAAAACAATGTAGGTATAAAAACCAATAACCAATAACGTACAAAAGCTGACACTAATACATATTAATACATTCTGAACTAATTTCAATGAGGTGGAGCATATCTATAATTTTCAAACAATCTTAACAATACCATAAGTTCATCACCAAATGATTCTTACACACTTAAAGCTAGAGTGTATTATCCTGTATCCAACATTTTTCGAACAGCATTATTTATCGTTGTAAGAATGTAACCAGCTGGAGACGTGTTGAGATTTAAGTCCGGGGCGTCAAGTCATCGCTAGTTAATCTATATTAAAATAAACGTCATTGTTTCATTTTAATATATAATATTAATTAAAGCCTTACCTTTGAACGAACCAAATGAAACATTCAGAAAAACAAATACCTAATTTGTCTTCTAGCACCCCTCAGTATAGCAAACTATAATGTATGAAAAAATAAAAAACAAAAGAATGATGTATGATTTTTCATCAACACAAAGTGCGTATGCTACGCTATTCATATACAAAGTATTTACTGCTGTAACGGCATTCCTGGAAGAATAGGAACTTATAGCAAAAGAGTCAAGAACTAAGACTAAGAACCATTATTTTTTTTATATCTTAACGTGGCTAACGAGCCATACCCAATTGCATATGAGTTGCTTACCTTTAATCGACGGAGGAGAAGATACACAGAAAAAAAATATTTTTCCTTTCCATGCATCCTCTCATCCGGAAAGTCCACTTCCATTTCCTATCCTTTCACACCCTTTTTACATTATAACAGTTTTTCCATATCGTATGCAATAACTTTAATGTTGTTATGATAATTTAGATAACTTTCCGAAGACATTTTAAAAGGTTTGAAAGCGATCTCAGGTGCTAAGTGATGCACTCGCGTAACCGGTGTCTAGTTGCTAAGTATCTAGTTCTATGCATTATAAATGCTAATTCTAGATTATTATCATTCAATACGGAGTTTACAAATTTAAGTCTCATGAAGTTAATTTTCTGATAGAAATGATTTGCATTTTAATTTATGTATGCTGCAGATGTAAGCAAATTTTAAATAACTGTAGTTTTAACATAGTATTTGCAATATAACTGTTTCAAAAAGTACTATAAACTTTTAACCTAAATTATTTTCAAAATTTGGTTTTAACTATGACTTTATATTTCATGACAATGTATTTTGTAAATATATTTTTTTTATATTTTTTAATTCACTTCACGATGCATACCACTTATTGCACGTTTCACGAGACGCAGTTTTTATGTATAATTTTTTAAGAATAAAATTTCACTATGGTAATGTTTATGTCTTGTGATTCAAATACTGTTTACCCAGAAACTGGGTGACAATTGTATTTGGACTATTAAATACGGAAAGCAAAAAAACATGAAATCGGGTAAACCCCAGAGTTATCGAAATTACGTGCATTTACAACGAGGATAAATTCAACAAGTACGATAACAGAATGTAAATTTTGAATGATGTCGCAGAAACAATATTCACAGCAGTAAAGCTCCGAGCTAATCAGAACGCTAAAGATCGTGTCCAAAGACAAGAAATAAAATATAAAAAGAATACAATCATAAACACAATAGCGCAAGTCATAGAGTTTCCGACGTCGGCTCTCAATAGATTGTGGTGATAGTCCTGGCTGGGTGTTTGCCTGTACAATTATCATTACTGCGAGATTCGGCCGAGTCACCGTGCCGTGGGTGACCCGCATTAAATCGGTTAATTCAAACTATTTATCAACTCCATTCGTTATGCATAGGATCAGATTTTGAAATTGTTTGATGATGTTATGGCATTCGGTGCCCATTGTGCGCCGAGGGCTTAGTTCGATGGGAGTGTACTTGTTAGCGGAGGTGTGATTGAATACATCTTTTGGGAGTTTAAAAGGGGTAATAAAATGATTAGATATTTACCTAATGTCACGCGACTCGGTGAATGTCCAAAAACGAGGCACGAACACAATGAGACGATTGTTCGAGTCCAATGAATAGATTTACAATGCGCGCCTGACACAAATGAGCACCTAATTGGAACGTTACGGCATCACATACTAAAACCGTGCACAGATCGTGCGATAGCCTTAATTCCCACATGCCAAAGGACTTGATCTCACCTTGCGTAAACGAGATGAACGTGCTTTATCTTGCCATACAAATAATAAATTATAATCACTCTGTATTTTCGGTAACGTAATGACATTGATTAAAAGATTAGCATTTGTTTGTTACGTTTAAAACATTCGAACAGTATACACATGGCATCTTTGTTTATTTTGAATACACCCAGAGAAGGAGACTATGCCGTTTAAGACTCCGACCAATTGATTCCTTGCTTAATTAACAAATGAATATCGTGGATCTTGTACCTAGAAGGCGTAAGACATTAGCTATCGCAGATAGCCTCAAAGTCTATTAGGTGACATTCTGAAGTATGTCAGTCTGGCTCCGCTGAGCGCTGCATCGTGACGCCCCGAGTGGCGACTTCGTGATCCAAATTAATTAAAACGGAGACACAAAACTATACTTATCACGATTGACTTAAAAGTTGAGGGTAACATGGATGTTCTAGAAAAAACATTCCAAAAAATGATTTTCTAAAAAGTCGAACAAAACTGATTATGTTTTATTGTTTGTATTTATCGGTCTGTTCCCCTCAACTGTACTTCCGCATCAAACTAGTCAACTTATAATTAATTTACACAACAAGAAAAAAACAAAACTCTTAATAAATGCCATGTTAAAGATTGTTAATCCCAAATCCTAAATTAATTAAACATTTCGATTTAATTTTCTTATATTGCTGTGCCTTATTTTAGTAGTTAGTGAATTTTAAATAAAATAAATTTAATTAGAAATTAATTATTCTGTCTTATCCACAAGCTGATAACGGTATGTATCTTGACATCGGGCCACCGCTGAGAGTATGAAGCTCCACACGCCAACCGTCACATTTCAAAAGCACAATATGCTAATTAACATCGCTCTTTTTTTGATTTGCGCTACGAGCTCTCAGAAACGTATGCAAATCCACGACGTGCCTTTAATTACGTACCAAACACGAGCGTCCACCGTCGACGGCGTTAAAGATGCAGTTTTGAGAATCGTCAGTGTTTGCCAGAGTCGTATGTACGCAGAGATTTAAATTGTAAGCGGATTTAGCGAGACCGCGTCCGTAGTGACTATGAAAATGTTGATTAACTGCACCATAATCAGGGTTGCCTCTTGGATTATAATTTACTAGACTTAAAATTTTCAATTTTTCTTCAGATGGTACCAACATTTTATTTCTTATCTTGCCAGTACTTAAAAAATCATAAAGCTTTAGAGGTCAATCTGTTTTTTTGTCTCGTGATCTGTCTCATTCATAATGAAAGTTAAAATCGATCGCATATTTATTTAATTAACCTTTATTTTAGGAAGTAATATAAAGTCTGTAATCATATGGTTTATTTTAATCTTTCAATTCATGTCAGAAGATTCGAAGTCTTGCTCAATAATTTAAACAAAAAATTACGAACTCGAAACATTAATGTACCTTTTGATATGGGACAGAACAAATCCTTAATCATCTATAGAAATAAACGTTGCATATCTGCATATATCTTAATAGTTTTTCTTTTGTAAAAGATAATCAGAAACATTTAAATCGAGTTTACATTGAGTGTCATTTCAATTGAACATCAATCAAGGTCTGAGATCATAATAAACATTCGGGAGTGTCACCAATCAACAATAGAAGGCGACATTAATTCTATCCATCATCGTACCCAAAAAGGGTAGAAGTTCATTAAAGGATGCATTCCTCGAGTATTATTCTTTGAAAACTGGTAATAAAAATAATAACAAGAGGCCACCCTGCCAAGTGCTATCAGCTCCATCTGTTGTCGCTGCGGACAAACTCGCCTAATGAACGATGATAAATCATATTCGAGAGGCGGCTTGCCGGCTCTTCCATGTTATTTTAAATGTCGACATTTTGTCGTTTTTCTCCTCACATTTGAATACCATTGCCTTGTCATTTCTTTCATTTGTTTCACCTTCATTTGGTCGACGAGCAATGGATAGGTTGCAATATCAATTTTTCGTTATTGGTAGTATAAACGGAGGTGAAATTGTAAGGTGTCTCTCGCCCCGTGTCCCTGCCCGCAGAGCATTGTGCTTACTAATGATTTTATGCAAATGCAGCCTCTTTAGATCGAAGTCTTAGCGCGATCTCGAACCGTCAGGTACGAAGCTCATTATTAACAATTTGAAATATGACTTGGGAATTTTTAACAATATGTAGAGAGATAAATTGGTTTTTTATCAAATATCAAGGCGGTGATACTCGAGTTTTATTTGCGGTAAGTAAGCAAATATACAATTTGACACGAGTTTAATTTATTAAACGTGTGATGAGAAATGATACTGAAGTTAAAATGAATTTCTTTAACAAATAAGACGTTGGTTTTTTGCAATTATAGAAGATAGCAGTCGCCCGCGGCTCCGCCCGCGCAGATTTAAAAAAAAATCTTAATTTATATATTCTTTCAGACTATGTTTTATATGTATGTCAAATTTCATCAAAATCCGTTAAGCTGTTCCGGAGATACCTTCAAACATCCATCCATCCATCTAAACATTGGCATTTATAATTTTTGCAATTCTAAAGATAAGAAGATTGTAGAAAGTCAAAACGAAATTCCAAAACAAAATCGTAACATAATATTATACAAAAAAATATAAACAATCTTTAAAAGATCAAATAGCATAAACAGTTGCAAATACAAAGTTTGTTAGTTCATTAGAGCTAACAGTGTTCTTGATATTGTTTACTCCAATGGTTAGTGTAGTAACAGTACTGCGGCCTTACCAACACCAATAACAATATATTAATGCGTTGGCGTACACCTTATTTACTTTAATCGTGATACCTACCGCATACTGAGAGGTATCGTTAACTAAGACAGTTTAGTTTTCATCTAGAATATATAATTTATAACTTTCAATAGGTTTTAAAATAGACAAGAATCTACAACTATTCTAGTTTACGCTAAAATTTCATATAACTTAATGTTGGTTTCTGAGACCTAAACCCTGTATTAAATATATCGTTATCTCTGTTTAGTCAAAGATGAAATGAAGGATCCAATGAAGAGTCTATTATTTTTAAATTCACTCATTTTACAGGATACTTAAATTGAGAAATTATTTTCTTACATACTCTTAACTACACCGACGTACTATTGACTTAAAAAAAAACCTATTTGATACTATTAAAAACATTATTAACAATAGTAACATTGTATTAAAAATAAAGAAATTATCTAATTAAATTAATGTAATATTAACAAAAATTAAGCTTAAATTCCTCTTTGAGTCATATTAATTAAGAAATTAAAAGTACATGTTCGAATCAAGCATCATCCGTTACACTCAAATATCCTTGACCGGTACAAGGTTAGTACATTCCTGAGACATTTCTCAATAAGGATGAATAATTATCTTGGTCATCAGCGAGGCGACGGCAATCCCACGTTCTTCCGTCAAAGTGTAGAACAAAGGAAGAGTTAATCGTTACTTAACCTTAATTCCTATAATTACGACAGCCGTTGACGCGCTTTGTGATTTATTAACCGGAACAAACGGTAGTTCAACAACTGAGAAAACCTCAAATATTTCGCTAATGTTCAAGCCGAGACTCGGCCGTGGGAAAACTTGAACTTGGAAATTAATGAAACGGGTGATTTGAAAAGTTGTAAAAGGTGAGTAATGTTTGCACAATGATGCTAATGGTCTGCGAAAATTGTCTAAGTACTTACTATATTTCCAAAAAAAAAAACAAATTTTGGACTATTTACTACTGCTAGTATATTATTATATATTGGTGAGTATTGTTATCCTGTGTATTTAAATTACAGAAGTATGCAATTATCAATATATTTTTAAAGTAAAGTGGTGTGTCCTGTTCTACCTTATTACAAATACGTAAAATATCAGACTGCGCGCGAAAATGCTTATATTTTATTTACTAATTAGCTGTCGCACGCGTGTCCGTCTGTGTGGTATTTAAATAAAAAGTAGCATATGTCCATCTATTCATCCATCTAAACTTTTGCATTTATAACATTAGTAAGATATAAAAGCGGATTCATTATAAATTAGCGTCAGTGACTAATATGTTCTCGGAAATAGATATCAAGGTGAACTTCGGCATCACGAAAAGACAACGAAGTCAAATGCCAAATATTTTTTATTCGCAGCCAGTATCATTTTAATAAGACATTACAAAAATGAGTAATGAAATAGAACACACTTCAAAGAGTTCATAAATTTAAAAAAGGAATAAGAAACAAAAGAAATACAAATATCAAAAACAAAGCAAACAAGAAAATCAAAATCTTATTAGCATGCTGATAATAACAATGCATATAACTAGGCAAATATCAGAATTAAATATTCCTTCACATCAAAACTGATATTATAAACTGGCATAATCAATAGAGGAACTGATCCATAAATCCATGGACAATAGTAAAACCTCATTGTATTTTCTATTTGTAATAAAAGAATGTGACAAGTAGAATCTACTACAAATGCTTACCTTGTACCAGGTCGTGTCTACGATATTGTATTTCATATCCATTGTATTCACTTATATTAATTAGCACTCTATTCGCTAAAGCTTTGAGGAACATTCTTGTCACTCTAACTTATGCTACTTCGTAGTCTTTTGCAACTTTAACTGCTAATGGTTCGAGTAAATCAATATTGATGTTATTATACAAATGTGAGAGATTGTATTTCGAATTAAAGATTTTAACATTGATTGTTCATTTAACTTTCAAGAAAAGATGTCTGCTCCAAAAAAGCTTTGAATAGTCAAAGTTCTTTTGGAGCAGACATCTTTTCTTGTAATAGTAGTTAAGTAATAGTACTTTTAATATACTATTTATAAGTATACAATTAACTTCTGAACTCTACAAAAAGAGGAAAGATCTCTTCTCTTCTTCGTCGTTACAGTTTTTTCAGACCGGTCGTGGTCATCAAGTATCAGTGGAAAGATAGAATACTAAAATATTTGACGTACAAAATACGTAATCTTTTTAAATACTTTGAGCGTAAAATACAAAATATATGCTAACAACGTAAAGAGAACCATCACTTAAAATCAAACATGCAATAAAACGTTAATCAAACAATTAATCTAAACGATTTGTCGAATTTGGCAGTCCATAAAAACAATTGACAAAAGTATGCTAATGGAAAGTATACATGCAAAGGAACACTGCAAAGGCTTGTCATAGCGGGCCGCATTAGTCAGGCACAAACAAAGATTCACAATTCTAAATCTTTTAATTGGCATTAAGTATGACGACACATAGTGACTTGCCTAATCCGACTCGTAATAATACATCTATAGAGCTGTTCAAATTTACTTTCACAAAGTTAAGATTATCGACAACAATTAATTATTTAACAAACTTTAGACATATTAAAACGTTGTGCGTAATAACTTTCTCTTCACATTTTACGCTAATTTCTTCCTTTGCTCTTTTTTAAATTGTAGTCAACAATTAATAATCTAACTTAATTAAGTTTTTATCACAACCTTTCATTTTCAAAGTTGAGATTCCTTTTTTGTAAAAAGTATTACAACGAAATGAATTCTTTAATTCGATAACTGTTTTCGATAGAGATTAGTTTGCTTTCATGCTAATATTATTAATAGCTTAAGGTAAACATTAAGGTTGTATCAGCTTTATAGATGTGCGTGCGTGGATTCCATTGTGATCTGTCACGTCGAGGAGGTCGGCCGGTGTAAAGTTCATCAATGCTGAATTCAATTATCGATTACACCATTGTGTTCTGCTCTTTCGATTTATATTTAAATACCAGACGTTTACTAGAAACGTATTGTGAAATTAGATAAGTGTTTTATTGTATTTGATAAAATGGACCGCCCGCTTTGCTCTCTCTACGCCACCGCTTGTTATCTGTCTAAAAGAATTATGCAAACTATTGTACTACTTTGCTATGACCAAGTTATTATTGTAATGATAACTGATATTTTGTTATTTTTCTCAACTATACGACTAATTGAGCAAAAAATATCTAAAGCAAAAAATAGCATGCGTAGTATTCACTGTGACTTCGCAACAGTTGAGTGAAAACTTGTCTCTTAATTTAAACGCGCAAAATTATAAAAAAAAAAAATGAAATTCCATAAATCTAGACGTGATGGAAAGTTCGGTAAACAGGGATAGTTTTAGGACATTTGTATCGTCATATCTATGACAAAAAAAAATTGAGGAAGATTTCATTAGAGCCTAGTGTATATTTAAAAAACCTATTATTAACTGACTTTGCTTATATCTGAACGCATCACGCTTTATCGAACACCGACAAGGAGTTCAGTTTTGACAAGACACGTCTACGTCGGTTGCGTAGGCGACCGTCTAACCTTAAAGTACAGGAGCCCTCCAATTAAGCGATAACGTTGTCTCATAAACAAAAATGTATCGGTGGCCGGTGGCCGGTGGAAGCGACAATTTCTTTGGTGGTCTCCGTGGCTCGTTGTAATCTGTCATCCCGACTGTCAAATTACTAACGGCCGGACGAGCGATCGGCTACCGAACTTGTTGTAGATAACACCGCTGCATTGGGACATAGATTATTGCGCTAACAGAACGTCAAAATTTATTTGAAAATAACGTTATTTTTATGCCCAAAACATGTAATTACGCTAAAGATCTGAAATGAACGTTGAAGACAGCGATTTTTTTTATAAGCATATGTTATTGAATTAAATTTTAGATGTAAAGTCACAAATTTATTCAATTTCTTTTCAATTAATTTAAATATGTTTTTATTATATTTCTGTGCAATATAAGTGTTTGTCTTTTTACAAACAAATTTTGTGTGTTTTTTTAAAGTTATAATTTACTGGCCAGTATTTTTTCTTTCCAAGGGTTTCAGATTGTAATCAAAACTGATTTATTTTGTATTTCAATTACTTAGGCTACTTACTCTTTGGCGATGCACAAATAAAATGAATGAATGTAGGCGTCTCTACCAAAAGACACCTGATTACTCTTACTGACTTTTTTACATGGAATGTTAATTAATTTTTGCTGTCGACCGTAACCAAACAAAACGTATGAAAAGATTAATCACATATATCTGCTACGACCTTAGAGTGTTGTATAAATTATTAAATTTAATAAAATGAAAAGAAACCAACGGATTATAAAATTCATATATAAATCGGAAAGATTAACAAATATAAAATCGATTTATAAACAATTTAGACTAATGAAATACAAATAATTGTAAAGCACGGCCCAACAACGGTCGTAGATCTATAAATATTCATTCTTCTATGCCTCCGAGTTCAATGTAGCCACGATTGTGAATTATAAATATAAACAAATACAATCACGTATGACTTTATCGCTGTTGAATGAAAAATAATTCTCGATATACGCCGAGCAATCAACGGTTTAATGGCGCGCCTAACACGTGGACTTATTACGATGAATAGCCACACTTTAAGAAAACATCTTTACTATGAATTTAATTTATTATGTACTTACGTCGTGTTGCTAAGGAATATTTAATATTTACCTTTGGTAATATTTATTACATAATAGCTTCGCAATTTCGAAAATAACTATTTATTATTGTTTTATGTAAAGCAAAAAATATAAGTATAATAAATACTGCTTAATTTATTAAATTTAACACAAAACCAAAGTTTAAATTGTAGCAATATTATTAACTAGCTGCAGCCCGCAAATCCATCCGCGCGGAATTAAAAAAAAAACTTGAGTAACCTATGGTTCAGACTATGTTCTACATCTGTGCCAAATTTCATCAAGATCCGTTAAGACGTTCCGGAGATAATTCCTAACGAACATTCATCTATACAAACATTCGCATTAATAATGTTAGTAAGAAAACAAGTCATATGATTCTTAAACGCACTTCGCGTGGTCCACAACAGATGCATTGCGCTTTTCAATCCATCAATCGCAATGTAAAAATATTATCCAGATCTATAGGGTCAAAGGAATCTGCGCACTCATAATTCCAATGATTACGTGTCATTACTCATCTTCAAATAATAGTTTGCACCCTGGTGCCGCTGCAAATAGTCTCTTTATATATTACGTATTTACTTATCTTACTTTACGAATCGGAATGTTTAGACGGATAGATAGATAGATCGATTTTTCTTACAAGGTATCTTCAGAACGGTGTATGGATCTCGCTGAAATTTGGCATAGATAGCATCGCACATAGCCCACAAGAATATATGGACTACTAATTATGTTTTTTTTTATTCCGTGAGGACGAAGTCGCGGGCAACAGGTAGTAATTTTCTATTTTTAATTTATGTTGTGTATTCTTACATGATTCTGTTGGCATATTATACTTTTTCTTGACGCATGCTAGCGGTTTTTATATAAATTTTTAATTGCTTTTTCTTTCTTTTACACACCCCATAGATTGCAGTGATTTTAACTCTTATGACGAACATTGACTTAGATACAGCATGTCCTGACTTGCAACAACAATAATCTCATTATAGGAATAATGGCCAATATAAGCTAATCGTAAATCTTAAATGTACAAAATTTGTACCGAACAGGAGAAAAAAGTGTAGGTTTATGTATTGACTGGACATCAGACAAATATAATATTAATTGAGAACTTTAGTTTAACCTTTGGCCTTTACTATGTATTATCTTAAAATTTAAAAGCTCGTTACGACAAAATAATTAATGAATCGAAAGAATCTTTGGATCATGAACGAAATAAATTGAATAATTAAAATATTTGAAACACGCTGTAGATCACAGCAAGAGGCAATTCCATCCACACTTCCATTAATTATTCCGAGTTAGATAAGACACTGCATTCTTAATGACTGTCTGACCGTGGCCATTGCTCATCGACAGAGACGTGTGACTGCCCTCGCGCTTTTATTCCTTCGAGTGGAATCATTAAGCTTTGTGCATCGAGTGGGTATGTTTTTTAAGAGGCCATAATGGTCATTATCAATAGGTATATTCAATTGGTTGTATAAGTGCCATAGGGAATACTTTCATTATAATACGAAGTCTTCTATAATTCCTCCGTTGGGTCTTCCTAACGGTGGAAATCTCTGGATAAAATATAGTCATCCCTGTCATTATCTTTGACAAAATAGAGATAACAATATGTTTTAAACGAGGATTTTTGTCTCTAGTTTATTGACACTAGTGACGCATTATAAAATATACTCTAAATAATCCTCTCCTGAAGTCACGAGCTTCAGAAATAGACACTTGGAAGTTGTTACCTCGATTACAGCTTAATACTTCAGCATTTGAAATGCGATTTGAGTTACATTGATACTATGAGATTGTTTTGTTTTTTTATTCATATTTACAATTTTATTGTACTACTTGTCACCCGCGACTCCATCCGTGCGGAATTAGAAAATAACTTAGTAACCTATGCGTTTTTCCAGACTATGTTCTATATCTATGCCAAATTTTAGTGAGATCCATGCTGCCGTTTTGGAGGTCTTATAAACGTCAATCCATCTATTCGCATTTATAATATAAGTAATATTTAACTAGGTACTGTTGTTAAGTTAGAACTTTGTTTTTTATTTTATTTTTCAACTACTAAAATATTCTTTGTTTAGTTAATCGTGTTATATTTCATATTATAACTACTGTCATTTTGTGAAAAAGTATCATAAACCCTAATAAAGATGACGGCTCCTTAAAACCATTTCAAACTGATAGTGAAGAAAAAAATAATATTAAAAGTGAAATCCACCAGAGCTTTGATTGACCACAAATCAATATTAATGATCAAAACCAGCGGGTGTTCTGGCCTGGGACGTTGTCTCTTTCATTCGCACTTGATAAAATGAGACAAACAATGTTTGGACACCTCGCCCTTAAAGCGTTTTAAGTGCTAAACGAATAAAACCATTAATTACACGCAATTCAATGTACATATTGAATTTATTCAAATGGTGATAAATGGAGGGGATGGGAGAAGCAAGAAGCGCGAAGATGTGTTGCTGGCTCTTTATAGGACTTGTTTGATGCCTTTGCCTGCGCAGAATGCTTTGTAGATGATTCACTGTCAAAGTAAAAGTAAACGTATGTACGTAAGCTTTGTATGATTTAAATTATCACAATGAAAACAAAAGC
This sequence comes from Papilio xuthus, assembly GCF_000836235.2. NCBI lineage: Eukaryota > Metazoa > Arthropoda > Insecta > Lepidoptera > Papilionidae > Papilio > Papilio xuthus. The sequence goes on from NW_013531704.1 coordinate 3,345,159, forward strand.
ATTACGAAAGATATATTGAAAGTTCTCTGAACTCTTGAATACTACTATAATATTTATAAATGCACACGTTTTTTTTTCCAAGATACATATTAAATAGAATTTCGTCAAATTTTAGTTAACTTAAAAGTTCAATAACCAAAAAACAATAACCAGCCAACGCCATCTAGTTTTAATATTTTAAAACGAAACAAAAAAATTCAAAGTGTAATAAAATAAATGCGACGGGACGGAAAGAACAATGCATTTTGTCGAAAGATAGTATTTTTTCCCTAAATCTAAATTAAATGTGTCCCCGATTTCTGCCCCCAGCCCTTATTAAGCTGAGAGGCTCGTTAGAGAGGTCCACAAATCTCCGCTAAACTCGCAGTGTGACAAACACAAAAACCATAAAATTAAATTAATGTCTTTTCACCGCTTTCCACCCGGAGAATAGTTGAGATCGTTAAGGAAAACTTGAGGTTTTCGAGATGTTGTATTGCTCGGTTTTCTTCGGGTTAGGCCTAAAATTAATCGTGCGTAATTCCATTTATTAACGGCTTAAACAAGTCACGCGTAAAAATAATTAATACATAATAAGGACATATTTCCAATTCATATTTATGCATTTAAAATATAAAAAGAAATTATTCACTAGAAACAAAGTTTTTATTATATGTTGAAGTCTTGAAATCATGAAATTATAAAATGTTGGTTTTAGGAAATAATTTAAATTTAATGTTACTATTTACATAATTATTTTAATTAAGTATTATTTAGATATGTTTATGGATAAAAATTCCATGTATAATTTTCATTTAGGATACTTTGATGCGAACTGATTTATTCTACTACTAACGCCATCTATTGCCGAATGGCAGTGTAAGTACAGAAATATTTTTTTACATTGATCATGTTTTAAAGTAATAAATTAATAAATAAATTTAGAAATTTACTACATTATTTACTTTCATGATTAAAACAATTTAACTCTATAATTACTTTGTAAATAATATAACTCATTTTATATATACATATATTTAGCGTTGTGGTGTTATACATAAATAATTATTACAATTTAAACTTAATTATTTTTAATTACTTTAAATATCGCGCTAAGTTTTTGTCTAGTATATATTTTCAGTAAGGAGACATACATAGTAGCCGATTAAGATTCGTTTGCTATTTACTTTCACTAATTGTCTGTCGTAGCCAAGCCCGTTACGATGTATTGGCATCTTATCAAGTAGACTCGGAGACGATAAGCTTTAATTAATCAGCAGACCTCGCCTACACATTAAACTTTTTACGATTCGCTTCGCTCGACACGTGAGCACGTTCTAAGTTTGAGTATTTTCTTTCTTATGGAATCTTAAAGAAAATGTAAGCATCTAAGAATTAATAAATAAATAGTACATTTTTACAATATTTTAAATTTAAACTTGATAAAATAAAATGATACAATATATGTAAAAACATCAAAGAGCACTAACTCTGTATCAGCTTTGCGAGTGTTGTATTTTCAATTAAATATTTCTCAGAACATCGTAAATTATTTAAAAACTAAATGTTGCCTGCGACGCCGTCCGCGAGGAATTAAAATAAAAGAACTTAATAAGTAGCCTATGTGTTCTTTCAAACTATGTTCTACGTAATTAATTGCAGCGGGATCCGTTCAGTTCTGGAGATATTTTTAAACAAACATCCATCCAGCTATACAAACATTTGCATTTATAGTAAATATTAGTAAGATTAGTAAAATAAATATCTTTACCTAATCTCCTTTGTTGAAGTTTGCGAAAAAGATTTCGTGCAACATTTCTCTATGAAGACATATTGCTTTTCGCGTTTTTGAAGTCGCGATCTCGAAACGTATTTACGTATTCACACTCGCATTACTGCTAGTAGTATATTCGAGATGAGATGTGAGCCTGTGTGACATTCGTATGTGTTGGAAGCGTTAGCTTAACGATACTAATGTAACGAGATCTTCCTCGCCCCCCTCAGCTGTATGCAAAGTGAGACGAAAATCGGATAACGAATGCAAGTGGAGAGGTCTTGATAAAGTGGTGATATACGGCGTAGGCTGTAGAGGTGTGCGCTTGTGTTGGTATGCCAGTCGCCTCTAGGCGCGCAATAGTCGGGGGTGGGCAGCCGAGAGGATGGGGTATAAAGGAAAACCATTTACATTTGAGCGATTCGTCCAATTTAAAATTCCTACAAGATAGCTTAGACACGGGTGCCATTCTTTTGAAGAGGCGAGCATCATGCGAGGGACATTCTTTGAGCTACGGATTGAAGTTTTGGTTTTAACGAGATTTTGGAGATAGATTTGTTTTTTAATAAAAAAATATCCGCATAGCTCTAAGACTAAATTAGGAAATTTATTTTTAAAAAGGTCAATAGTTTGGTCTGAAGCAACGGCGCATTATAGATATTGGTTATGAATATGAATCTAGGGCGTGAGAAACGGTTAGGATACATTCCATCAAAACGTCATAGGTCGCTCTCAGGACAAATTTGCCCGCTTGCCCACGTCCCGAGTTTTACGAGCCACGCCGACGAAGATTCAGCACCCGAGGGAGACATTCCGCCTCCAAAAACTTTACCCGTTACAAATTTGTTTTTTTTTCTGCCTTATCTGCTCCCCGCGCTTTTGGCAAACCTAATTCCGTATTCAAAAATATTTCTGCAAGTATTGTGCTCGTACGCGAACGAACGTTTTATTGCTGCCCATATAACGTTTTAAAAGATAGCCAGTTTTGCCACGACACTGCTTTTTTATCTTAGAATCTCTCTCGTTGTCCCCAAATGTTTACTAGATAATTATTCCGAGAGTTTTGAAACGATTTTGTAACCTTTTATGACGTTTTATTGTGGAGTTTAGCAGCAAACTATTTTAGATACCATCCTTAATACTAATGCCGTTATTTTTCTTTTTGTAAAAGTAGTCTGAATAGGGACTGTGTAATTACATAAAATATACAAATTCTGTAGGTACCTATTTATTTTTCACTTCGAAAACAAAACGTCTACGACAATATATATCGGTATGTAAAGAAAATATTATTTTCACACTTTGAAATGCGCCGTAACTTTGGCGAAATATTTCGACGTAACTACAAAGGCGGCATACAATATACAGTAAGTTCTAATCAGGCAAAACACGAAGACAATACGTTGGTGTTGTTAGTGGCTTATTTTGCATTCATGGAATTTTCTTAAGCGTTGTTCAGTGGGACAGGGCGACGTAAAGCCGTGTGGGGGCGCTGCCGTGCCATCCAATTTACCATTCATATTTCGAACCCAATCGCCGAGGTAATTTCAAAGGTCGACACGTTGATGTGTGTAACTGTGTACTTGTGAATTGTGATAGAATTTTGTATTGAACGAGACTCAGAACTACACAGCACTGGGTTATTACGGCCAGTGCACTGACAATGGAAGTTTGAATATTAAATTGTGAATGCTAAAGCAATGTATTAACTATATCGTGTCAATTATCAATGACGAAACTTTGAAAAGTGTGCAAGGAAAAAAATCCTAGAATGACTATATTTTGTGTCGAATGAAACACAAAAAAACATCAGTATAATTTCTACATTAAACAAGCTGCATTCAATTTCCTACGCAATTTATATCGCAGCATTATTGATCGATATCGATGTCATTGACAATATCGATATTTCAACAATTTGCCGTAGTCAGCGTTATTGGGACAACCCTAGCGGCTAATCTTCTGACAGTAGCAACGAAGCAACATTGTTACGTTTTGTCGGATGCCAGGGACCGCCTTTTGTTAAGACCTATTGACTACATCGCAAGAAACACTCGAACACTGGCAAATTTATATTTTTTTTTTGTAGACACAAAGGGATTGTAAAACTCATACTTAAATTTATTGAAAGAGGTGTTTGAAAGTCAATATCGAATATATTTTCTTTTTGGTTGTGCATTCAACAATATGAAATCAAATGAGAATAACTTTGTAGAACTTTTGAATATAGCAAAAAAGTAACGTAAAATTGTATTTGTTCGGTACGAAAGAATACAATTGAAAACTCTTTTAAAAAAATAATTAATCTATGAAATTGTGGTAAGGACTTCATATGAAAGTATGAGCTAAGACAAAAATCCCCCTTCTCAGACGATACATTATTACTTGTCAAATATCAAAAACCTCTTTTTTTTTCTAATCTTCGTTTTTCTTTTTTTTTATCTTGAATTAAATTATGATATTTTTAAAAACAAAAAAATGTTGAAGTTATTTGATATTTGCAAATGTAAATTTCAACACCGCGATATTCAGTTTCAATTTGATTTCATATGAACGCTGTTACATTCTTAAGTAGCAATCGCGACATGTGATTTCCTTTCCTTGCCGATATGGAATTTCTGTTATGGAAATACAATTTAATGACCTCAATGATACTCCGATTTGAATTACATATTATTTAGTAATCACAATGTTTTGATATTAGTTATAAGTAATTTAAAATATGCTTCTCATTACGTAGTATTGCGAAAATGCATCTGAAATGTATTTTTTTCTTACATTGCCATTTACAACGACATCTTTTGGCAAATATAAACCGAAAAGAGTTGATTTAACAGATTAAATATATATAAGTTATTTCTGATTTTTTCAAAAGTCAATCTTACTAATATTATAAAAGCGAATGTTTAGATGGATGAATGTTTGTTTGAAGAAATCTCCTGAACGGCTGAACGGATCTCGATCAAATTTGGTATACATATAGAACATAGTCTGGAGAAACGTATAGGTTACTATGTTTTTGTTTAATTCCACGCGGACGTAGTCACGGTCGACAGCTAGTATGATAATAGATCATTAGTTAAATATTAAATTGCTATTCTTTAATTGAAATCACATAATTTTGAAAATAATTCTATTTAATATGTTAATTGCCAATAAACTTTCACCGAATACTTTATTGTAAACATAACCTTTAATCCGAAGCATTGACGTATCCAAATCTATTAGCGGCCGAAGATATGATTTTCCATTAAGTCGACCGTTATTCGTTATTTCATAAAATATATGATTAAAAAGAATATTCAAACCACAAATAATAGATTATTATTAAAAAGTTAACACCATAAACAAATTGTTTGTTTAATATTAATAGATTTAAAATTATTTATAGTTATCATAAACTTTGTGGACATTCGATAAGTTAAAGTGTTCAATAGAATGTATTTTGTAGATTGGAATTATACGAATAATATGATTATGTAAATTTTATAAGTTGTTAGATTTTCACTTGGTTATTTATAAGTTATATGTATTTACGCAACTTGAAATAAACTTAAAATTAAAATGGTTAATAAACGAATATTAAATATTAATATATAGTAGTTATGTATAGCACAAAAAATGTAAGTAATTGAATTGACTTACTCAATTAATAAGATAACAAACTGTGCAGTTCTTATTACATTTTTATAAGAAAGAAAATGTTTTTTTTTGAAGATCCTTTGTAAAGACAAACTCTGAAACTAATACTCCTCTGTTACATAAATAAAATATCTTCTATTATTATAGGTAAAGGTAGATATGTCATAGGTATTGACACCAATGTCAAAAGAAATCAATTTTATCCACTAAATGTTGAAATATCTATAAGAAATTTTGTTTAAAGTCCGTTTTTAGCACTGAAAGCAGCTATACGGATTGCCTACTGTTTTATTATTCACTCTGTGTCCTAGAAATTCGATAAAAATGTAATTTGTATTAAATACTGGTAATAATGGTCTTTAGTAAGTAATTGGTTCTTTCGCGTATCAACAAACTTCACTGGATATTCTTCACGCAGACTTTCGCGCACTAATAATTGCTATAAATATTTCAACTAAGTATGGCTTCTCTTTAACTTATGACGTGTGAGTCATGATTTCAGTTTCGTTTTTAAAATTATCGGCGATTCTGTATTGAAATAAACTGTGTATATTCTGTCTTTGACTATTTTGAAATAAGTTACTTACTCGTACAATCACGTTTACGTAGTTTAATAGTTTAATCAGAACATTAGTGTAGATTTCTCTTCATAAATCTAGGTATAAGGTGTAGGTATATTGAGGCCGGTCTAGGATTCTGAGCGTGCCAATAGATTTGATAAATATTAAAGACGTTACGTTTATAAATCGCGAAGACTTTGTAACGTGTTTGCGTAGACAATAGGCTCGATTAGGCCGCGCTCAGCAGTGAACGGCGACGATATATGAAAGCTTGAAAGGCTATTATGTAAAATTGTCTGCAATTTCCTCGGTATCCGTTAAACGATTTGCAAATGCCGATTTCACATACGTCATAATACTTCGGCACACAATGAAATTGCAACTCACTTTTTAACGTTTCCTCGTATTTGTGAAGTGAATATGTTTTATTGACGTCGCTTTTTAGATTTACGAATCGGATAATAAACCATTTCTTACTTTGTATTTGTTAATTAATTTTAAAAGAGTACTAAGTTGGTTAAAGTGACAGTCCGTAAGAAGTTTGGCCCTCGGTTCGACTCCGATGAGTTAAAATGATGTAACCTAACACTACACTAATATTCACACCTATTTGTAACAAGCATGTACTACAATTAAAATAGGTTTTATAACGATCGAATGACCGTTTGACGAATATTTTTGATTTTGTTTTTAATTTCCGATCTCTCCCGTTAATGAAGCAACGCCGACTAAAAAGACCTCGGTCAGACTTTCGAAATTGAACAATGCAATTCAAAATTTCGTTAGAATAAGCTAGTAAGTATATCAAAAATATAATTAAAAATATATTCGTCGTGTAGTCTAGTACCGTTCCTTTTGTGAGAAACGTTCATTGGATTTCGCCTGCGGTTAGCCTCTGAATAGATGATCGATGCACTGTTCCACTTATCTCCGGCGTTTCGTTGCTCAAAAGGCATACTTAGCTATTAGTACCGACCTCACTGTAATGCAGTCATACATTTTACCCCAATCCTTCAAATAACGTGCTCTAGAGACTATTCCGTAGTTCCTAACTATGGGTTTCCATTGTCGATACACTTGAACAAAATCATATTGATATCTCTTTCTTCCTCTTTGAAAAGACAGAGATAACGTTATTCAGTCAAACAATAACTAACGAGTAAGTTAATAAATCTTTACAGTCAGATTAAATTACATTGATTATTTACGAGCTAGCCTTAAGGCCCAAATTTGACGTTTGATGTGAACCTACGATATACATACAACCATACAACGTTAAAAAATAAATAGGTCATATTTTTTTTTGTTTTCTTAATTATCATACGTATATTACCATATTTATTGCGAAACTTTTTCTAAAGTAAACAAAAAGTTTCGCTTCTGTTCAAACCACGCAGTACACTAAATTGCCTCCACGGCTAAATTAATGATAAACTTAGATTATAACATGTCACACATTACGACCCTAGCGTACCTAATAGGAAGCATTAAGTAGGAGACACGAAGCTAAACCCCACTAAATACGACAAAAGGAAGAAAAAAATAACGACCACGAATCACGCACCAAACTTAGCGAAATTAAAAGTTGACTGCAATAAACAATAAAAATGCCGAATTGAGGCTCTCCTTTGATACGAGTTTTTTGTAATTTCAGGACAATCACAAGTTCTCTTATGGGTCGTATCGCGAAGTATTTAGTGTAGTTTGATAGCGCTTGCCGCGGGCTACCACGAGTAAGAACATTTAGAATAATGGATGTCTCGTTACAATTTGTTTCTAATAAACTTAACATTCGGACTTTATACAGCACTGAAAATGACAAGTAAAATGAATGTCAAATATTATACTGTTACAACATAAATCGCCCGCGACTCTGTCCGCACGAAATTAAAAAGAAACATGATTAATGGCATATGTGTTCTTCCAGACTATTTTCTATATGTATGTTAAATTTCATCGAGATCCGTTCTGGAGATACCTTCAAACAAATATTCATACATCCATCTAAACGTTCGCATTTATAATATTAGTAAGATAAGTTAGATTGACTTCGATAAACCTAATAATATGTAATATTTACGCGGCCGTTTAATTCAATTTGTAGACAGTAAGCTTCTATTTGCAACAAGGTATTAGAAATATAAATGTTCCCTTGGCATTTCTTGACTACAAATTACGCTAACAAGCAACTATTAAGAGGTAAGTAAAGAAAAAAATTGCAACAAGGAGGTAGTAATTACAAAATAGCTTTAATGACACTGGTTAGCTATTCACAAACGACTTTGGAAATTCTTAATACGACATTGATTAGGTTGTAGTTATGATTACCGGTCTTCACGTACATATAATGACAATTTAAAGACTTAAAGGTCGATTTTATTATCATATTGTATGATTCTTGTAGAACTATTAACCCTTATGACAACAATATAATGGTTTCCTCACACGCAAACCATTTTTCTTTTTGATTCCTTGTTGTTAAGAAAAAGTTTGTTTTTCTAAATCTTTTATATTTGTTTATTTGTTGCTACGAACAAAGAAAACCTATTACTTTCTTAAGTTTTAAAAACTTTATTTTATGTAAATTTTGCGAACAACTTTGGTTTCTTGTTGACATATGTTCTATTTAGTTATATCAAATGTAAATCTTCAGATTTTACGGTAAAAAATTAATATGCCTAAACGCATATTACTCGTGAAAAAAGTATTCTAAAGTAATAATTTTCTTCAAAAATATGATTTAGAAATTAGAGAAAATATAAACATATTCCAACTGTACTGAGCGATATACCGTTGGTTTCTGAGACCAAATTTCTCTATAAAACATAACGTCTTTCTATTATCTTAAACAAAACAGATAACAATATATTTTAAACGAATTTTGGTCTCAGAAACTCACCGTTAATGAGTATGATAATGGCATTCATTTAAATTACTATGTTAGTTTAATATATGTTTATAAAGAACACATGAAGTAATGAAAAAGTTAATATGACTTAAGTAACGAGAGGGAGGGCCGCGGAACCTCACTAATTTATTAACTACAGCTATCGATGGGCCACCCATACACGAATTAACTTCTTCATATTACCTTCAAGCTTCCTATAATATGACTATTTAGTCTTGATGTTTACAAAAAAAATTATAATATAAACATGCAAAAAATTGCTGAAAATTGTTTACCTAAAACGTATATGTAATTCCTCAAGTTATGGACAAAATATACTTCCTAATCTCTGTCATTTATACAATTGTGTGTGTATTTATATTGTTGTTAATCAAATACACTATAACAACATTAGCATTTCATATTTGCAACAAACTTGTACATCATGAATACGTTGTCCTTATAAAAAATTATAATCGAATAAATTATCTAAGTTTTATTTTTCTCAAGTTTAACAACAAACAAGTATCAAGAAGGTTTAGCCCTCGCAATAACTCGTCACGGCAACTAATAGGCTTCATATTTTGTTATAGCTTAAGTTTTACATAGACTTTCTTATACCACGAAGGGGCTGTTATTTTAACCTCCAGTGGTATGTCTATTAAGGCTATTACTGTACTAATCTATATTGATGGGGCGTCCAGCGGAGTATTTTTTTCATAACATTAGTTTATTCCGCGTAAAATAATGTAATAAGCAACAGCCCAGCGTTCATTACTTAAGGATAGCTGTCAAATTACTTGTACACATTATAACTGAAACATCACTTTTGTTTATAGAAAATATTTATTATTCTATTTAAAAATACAATTACTTATATTTCTATAATAATGTAATATGAAAAATATAATTTGTGCATAAAAAGTACAAGAATATATCCGTTATAGTGTAGTTAGCAAATGTTTTGTAAATTTACATATGCTTTTAGTTAGTGACTTTCTATTTACCATGAATTATTTTTCCGGTTACGGCTTAATCTGTACAAAAAGTAATATATCCTAAACTATTATTATTACAATAATGTTTCATTAAAAACCATTTCAATAAAGAGACTAAGTGATGATAAAACAACGAACTGGTAGTCAATGCAACAATCAGCAATGCATACAAAAAATTGTAGTCGCAAATTTCGGGCAGTACATTCAGGTCGCGCGCACAGACTCATTGGCGATCAATTATCCATAATTTGAAGCACTCATAGATAGCATGACAACCGTACTGACAATTTGTACGGAGGCACTAATTGCATAGAGCAATGAAAACTTTCACAGAGCGTACCGAACGGAGACGTTATTAGCGCGTCCGAGATAATTAATTTAGGAATGTTCACTTTTTAAAACGTCCCCAATATTGTATTTAACTTACTTGTAGTTTAATGCTCTACATTTAATCTCTAACTACACAAAGAATTTTTTATAAGAGTAGGGGGCAAACGAGTAGCGGGAACACCGAGGTGTTCATCGACGTCCTTGGATATCTGCAAGACAAGAGGAATCACAAATTTATTTAAATAACTGTAATGAACACAAAAACATCAATCGATCTATCTCATTTACTGAAGTCAATGTCATAAATATTCGTAGTTTTAAGCAAAAAATAGATTAGAGGAGACATAAATGCGATACGCTCTACATTGTGATAGAATACTCTGTACAATTAGTCTAGATTGGCCATTAAAACCGTCAGAGATTCATGCAAATGACCTGACGCTGCGCCGCGTACACTGCGAGCGAACAATCAGCACCAATCAATAATCTATTGGCAAGCTTAATGACCGCTCAAGGATGTCCGCTGCCGACAATCATTGAATGTCACCGAATCGAATAATTGAACGATCTCAATCATTGAACTAATTAAAATGATCTGCTGACGCTGGATGGCTTATTGACTCACTTTTGAGAGATGTTTTCTTTTATTTTTTTTATTAAAAAATAATATTCCAGGTGGATGTGGCTAAGACTTGTATTAATTACAGTTGCATCGGCTACTGTAGACGAGGTTCATTACTTTTGATTATGATATAGAACCTTAAGGATTAAATAACTGACTATTCTCTAATGTTAAAAATTGAATAACATAATGTAACACGTAAATTGAACCAAATCAAAATACAAAATATTTAACAAAGTACGATCATAAAAGTCATGAATTTATATTTAAAAATGAATATTTAAAAAGCTACAATGAAATACGGTATCAAAACGAGAAACTATAACGCATAAAAATAATTATGCTTAAACATTAGACCACCATGCGCCATCGTCAAGCCCACGCAGTGTCCAGTCCTAGCCCATAAACTAGGGAAGTAAGGAATCCCACACTTTGCCGAGCAATTGTTGTCCGGTGTTAATAAAACGCCGTATATTTTAGCTATTTTGACAGTTCTAAGCTATTTCCAGTATCATACACACGGCTTCTAAGTTAAGGCTACAATTTTGATGAGTTGACAATAAAGAGAGATATTGAATTGTTTATTTGATACTGATTAAAATAAAATAAGCTTAGGTTATATCAACGAGTTACTATTTGTATATAACATTTTTATTAGTGTGTATTTTTTCTGGTGACGTCTGCAGTTCAACGTAGTCATATGTTTCACCCAATTTTAATTAACATAGTATTACAATTTAAGTAATCTTGCAAAAAGATGTATCTGTGATTTCTATGATTGTTCTATGAAGTTTCGATTTTATTTTGTATAACGGTTTATATTGTACTTAATGTACATGTGTAGGTCTATAAGTCGTACGAGCACTCGCTAATCCAAACGCCAGTGTGTCACGTCGCAATGGCTGGAAGCGACCGTCGCGCCGCCTACGGTGCTCGTGAAAGCGTTCAGCTTACAACTTGATTTGTGATTTCAAAGATTATTGCTTGTAAACTCCATTATTGAGTTTCTGTAATTTAGTTTTAAGCTTCAATTGCTTTGTAGTGTATATTCATAAAATCACCAGGACAATATCCAAAAGGTTATCTAGTGTGCGATATCAGATTTCAACTAAGAAATAAACACGCAAATGTTCCTTGTTAATTGTTTGAATGATAGGTATTCAAAATCGAGTTATCGGATTAGTACTTTTAGACATTATTAATTAGAATCCTATGGCGCGAAAGGCGAGCTTTCGTTACCATGTCAAGTGTCAGAATAATCAGTGAGGGGACATATACGTTGATATTTTAATAAGGCTAGTGTTGCCTTGAAATTCAAACATATTGTAGTATAAATGTTTTCCGATATATTGACGGCTCTTAACTTCGCGCGTGTCACTGCGCAGAATTAATTGTAGGCGCGGCGCGACGATGACCTTGGGTCGCCAAGATATTTGAAAAGAGTTATATGTGTTTTGTTTCAGTGAATGGGATATATGTTCTTACTCAAGTACTTCGCCACTTGAAATCCACAGTAAACTTATAGTTTCATATTATACATTTTGTTATAGATACAAAGTTCGTTATAACTTGTCTTCATAAAATGTACCACATTGCTTAGTTCAAAACCTTGATCACATTTAAAAAGTATACATTGCCTTACAACTTTTTTTATCAATAGGATGTTTCACGTTTTTATTTTTAAAATTTATCTCACCTTTACGTCAACTTTATGAAGGCGGGGGCGGTGCCTACGCATTCGATCTCTCATTCATTAAGACGTTATGATCAGGGAAGCATCACTATCAATACTCCAAAAGGAAACATGTACTCGTATAAATATAAATAAAAGTATTCGTGCACACAAATCATAAATAACTTTACTTGAGAACGAGCTATTGTCAGGGGTGTGAAGGACCGAAGAGGAGATGTACATGAAGGTGAAATATCGTTTTTTGTACCTCCCAGTTCTGTCCATTAAAGGTAATGAAAAACCAGGCAATGCATCTGTAACTATTTAAATTCTTGCACATGTCTTTAGACAGTCACTTCGCTACTTTAATGAAATCCAGCAGTCGCCAGGTGGTTTTACCAATTTCTACCACAAAAACAGACGATTGCTTTCTAAACTTTCTAATTTCATTTTTTTATGACTGTTATATTTAATCTATTTACTTTTAGACATTATTAGTTAGAATCATTTTGGCAAATGGCGCGCTTTCGTTACCAAGTCAAGTGTCAGAATGATCAGTGAGGGGTCATAAACGTTGACATTTTAATAAGTCTGTTATGCCAGTATACCGGTACAGTGTCGGATTATCTTCCTAACAGTACCTATTACTTGATCATATAAAGTGACAATGTAAATAAGAACTAAGATCCCATAAAAATTAGTAGTGTAAAATTTCTCAGAATATGAGTTTAAAAAACCAAATGAATATCAATAAAACCAAGGTAATAAAATACAAATACCATTGTAAATACATTAAGCTACTGTAAAAACAACGATATATCATGAGTGCCAAGCGGCATCAGATAATATTTTTTCGAATTTTAAAAACACCCGATTAAGGTATGTATCACACGTCTAATTGTGATTCCGCCCACGCCGCCTCGCCTCTGTCTCCAAGAATGCATTAAAAATATTGCTGCAAGCCTTTTTCGCACGGGAATTATTATTATGTGTTTAAATAATTGTGGTAGGTAACGCGCATTGCTAAGATTATGATGTCATGTTAACGGAAAGCGAGCTTTCAACTTTTATGACTACTACCGCCATCTGTTGTTTAGTAGCAGAAAATTTATAGAGTAAACTAATTTTAGTTTATTTTTTTTTCTTAGATGTTGTAAAATAAACGTATAGCAAAGCTGACAAATGAGATTTAATCTTAAATATTTTTCTTCAAAATTTCGAGAAATTATGGACGGAGAGATGAATTCATAGGAGAAAAATTGTATCGTTTGTATAAAGATGAACGTTTTTTTATTTAATTTTAAACTTTTCATACATATTACTAATGTAATTAAGAATGTTTGAACTTTGGTCAGTTTTAATTCAACCGTGTTCAGTACAAAGGATTCCCTTGTTTCAATTAAGGCGTAGGGCCGTGGTCCCGTAAAATTCCACACAAAAGTTCCAACTCATGTATCGGTTCTGAGGTATTGAGTGTGAATAAGGGTTCGTTTGAAGTTTATTCCCATATTAGAAATTAGTTAAAATTAAAATACTTCCTTGTACAAGTTCGTATATCCTAAATTACTTGTCTTATTATACATTAAACGTGAGTAAGGAGTATTTAATAAAATGTAGGTAGTAAGGAGTATTTAATAATATGTTAATATTAGTTATTATTTTATGACACTTCGTTTCTCTTTCTACGTATGTTTCTCATAAGATTTATTTGGCTAATTTCAATAGCTCACAGCGTTGATAGACATATCCGTTCTTACATTATCTTTTTGATGTCATATACTTTTGTTTCTTTAAACTTTCGTTGTATTTTTATAATCGGCGAAACTCATCAACAAGAGAATAACACAACGGCACGTATCAACGCTTCCGAGTAACTTGGGCATAACATCTTAGTATGAACATTTAAATGGGTCGTTTATTACGTCACGTATAAAAAATGACGTGATGATGAAGCTCTGCTATTATATATGTATATCATAAATGTATCATTTGTTTTGTTGAAAAAACTGTGTTGTTATATTCATTAAAATTTGAAATTAAATATCAGTAAAATACGAATACTCCGATACTCTACAATATAGATTATATTAATCTAGATTAAACTCAAAACTTTGTATATATATTTTTAATATAATAAAGATTATTTTGTAAATTAACGTGTTAAAATAAAATTAAAGATAGGTCCAACGGGAAAACGTATAGGTATGATTTTAGAAATAAATATTGTCAACACTGAATCATTAATAAAACCTCTTTATTGTACATAAATTGACTAGATCGGTTAAGTAAAGGGGTCGGGCGAGGAGCGTGGTATCAGTAAAGGTACTCACGTACCGTGTTAGTGAGTTTCGTGCATTGACACAACAATAAATATGAGAATTAATGATTCGTGCCGTCGAAACACTGATTTTAATGCTTCGTGACGTGCTTTGACAAGCCGTATATTTATTTGTGAGTTGACAGTTTGTAGGCTTTTAGTATACATATTTTACCGGTAATTAGGAATTAAGAGATTTAATTTTAGACTTTAACTTTAAAAGGGTTATTAAAATAATGTTTATAATCCACGCTAAGACAATGTTATTGTTTTTATAACGTTTTTTTGTGTCTATTTTTCTCAATAGTTCCAAATATGGTATCCTAAGATGACGTCAAATGAGCAACCGTCGTTGATGGTTGGTTAAACCTTTTTTTTAAATTATAGATTTAATTTTCTTCATGTCTTTCTTATTGATATAAACACATTGAAAGCAAATGAAATTGTATCAAAGTGAATTTCTCACGGTTCGTTTTCTAAACAAATTGTTAACAACGGACTCAAGAAAGTCGTAACTTTTTGGAATCGCTAGATTCGTAGACAGTCCACTTGAATCCAATTTGTAACAACGGCCACGTTTGGTTTTTCTCACGACGGTAGCTTAATAACGTTGCATCTATACGAATACTAAGTGAATGTTTTTTTATAAAAGAAAAAAAGGGTTTCGTTTTACGGAATTACAACAACCCCTTTGTCTACTGAAAGGTATGATTGAATATTTTATTACAAGTTAAAATCGTTTTTCTGTTAATAAGCATTTATTATTTAAATTGAAAAGTAAATATTTTGATCCAATAATTTAATCTTTAAGAATCCAGAGATCCGATCACGTAGTCGGTTTCAAATTCTTCATTCGTCTATTGCACTTATCCTGGCACAATTTTTATCTTAGTTAGTATAGTTAAAAGAAATATTCAGTGAATGTTTCTTTTTTTCCCTTTATTTTTTAGGGACTTTCATTCTTTAGAACATGTCAATGCCATAATTTCATTATTGTTAATTCTTTTATTATATGCAATTTTCCTAAAAAAAAGATGCTTTTAAAAAGTATTCAAAAAAGTGAATGAACAATGTAATATCGGAATAGTTAATATTCGTGTGTCGGGCTGCCGCAGCCGGGGCGAGCTTCCGTGCGGCGCGGCCTCTAATGTTATTCATGCGTCTAGCTATTTGTATTAGTTACAAATGAACGGTTACCGAAATCATTTAAATGCTAATTCAATAATTAAGCCGATCCCGCCGCGTGCCCGCCGACTATTGATCCGGCAATACTCATTGCTACCAGTTCCATTGTGTCGGCTTTATATTACTCTTTATATACTTGGAATGGTACTTACTAATTGATGAGTTTTATTAATACATACTGAATTTATTGTAAAACTTAAGTGTTTAGAATCGAAATATTAACTATTTAAAAGAATGTTACGGTTTTAAATCTACATTTAAAGCGTCCGATTGGTTTAATCAAATGATACCTGTTAGTTGCAAAACTTTGCGACTAATATATAACTAACTAATAGCATCATAGTTTTCTCTAAAAAAATATACATTACTTACTGATGGCCGTCCGCGCGGGATTAAAGAAAAACATAATTAATAGCCTATGTGTTCTTCCAGACTATGTTCTATTTCTATGCCAAATTTATTTGAGATCAGTTCAGCTGTTCTGGAGAGACATTCATACAAACATCCATCCATCCATCTAAATCTTCGTATTCATAATACATATATATCAATAAGGCGAATTTTGTTTATAAATTGTATTAATATTTGTTATAACAAGAATTGTAAAGTCAAGTAATTCAAAATAATATTAAAGCCTTGTCCATTGAAAGTTCGCAACGAGTGAGCTCGAGAAGTGATCACTTGTTATAATGCTTTAATAAATTAAACTCATCATTCGGACGGAGTCGCGGGAGCGAATTAGTCGGCTCTTTGTGCAATCAAGCGGGCCCTTCGCGCCCTAATGAATATGAATACGGCTGAATTCGCCCGGAATACTGGCAACGGCAACCCGCTACCCGTGCCCGACGCAACTCATTACAACGGCCGCTTATCACACCGACGCGTAATTGTAATATGTAATTCATTAATCTTAATTTTTACTCATAATAAATTTACAGATTTTTTTCTAATAATTTAGATTCAAACAATGATATTAAATAAAACTAAAATTAAAGTAAAAATCCATTTTTTCACTGTTGTCATTTTTAGACATTTTCAAATGACTGTCTTTTCTGTAAGAAAGTGGCTAATTATCGTAAAGCAATATAACGATGGTCTTAGGTTATTATAATAAATCTGAAATACGTTTATATTATTTCGGATCGTATTCACCTTGATTACAAAAGATGTAATGGTGTATAAAATAATTTATTTCCATTCGGTGTAATAGGCAGCCGTCTTACTGTTATGAATACGCAAATACAGCATCTGTTTCACTCCACTCTCTGCTCATTTTAGTTTGAGTTGGCGGCGAATTTGTTGTTTTAATGAACTACACTTAGCTACCATGTTAGCAATGTTAATATTGTCAGCGAGTGTAGATTTTATCATTTTTATACGACTTGACTTTACTTAATTAAAAATATGAATGAATATTATAAATTGTTATGGATACGATAATATGAATAGACATGGTTATTTGAATTTCCAAGAAAAAGTTGGCCTGGGTGGATATCCTTAAATCTGTACTATATTTTGAGATCTAAATCTCGCAAACTAGCTATATTTGCGAATTATTAGCGATTAGTCTTGTCACATTTATGGTCTTTTTAGGGTTAAAAAAAACCGAACTCTTATAGAATCACTTTGTTTAGTATATCTTTGATATTTAACTTAACTGCAACGTACATTTCAGCAGTGTCTTATCTATGTTCTGAACAATAATGAGTTCGTTGACGTTTTAACTTAAAATTGTTATAAAACCCATCAACTTTACCATTATCACGCCACGACAGCGTACAAAACGCCACTCGTGTATTAACCGTAATAAAACAATGGCAGTTAAGAAATCTTAATGACATAAAAAGGTAGTAGAAAACAGTACGAGTCACACAACCGCGACTCCATTATCTCTTTCATTACTAAGAAAACACGAAATGCTTTCCCGCCAAATCTAACCGACAAAAGTTCAAAATGGCGGAACACAAGTTCCCATGAAGACATAGATTATAACAACGATAGTGGAGCCATGATAATTAAACGTAGGTCGAGTTTTAAAAAAAACGTCGAGAGAACCGGTAGCAAGCGTGCCGCCAATATTAAAGAGCTTTCAACACGTACCCGAGCCGACTTTAACAAAGGTTTACGCGTTCCATGTAAAATTAAACCGATGTTTATCTAAATTCAGTTACATACGTGGTCGTCATCGCACGTGCAACAGTTGCGACTAACGAAGCCAGCCTTTTGTTTGATGAGGACGAATAAGGTCCGCCGCTCACTATTACAATTATCACTGTGATGATAATTTAAAGAATTTCAGACTTTTGAACCCATAACATAGGAATGAATAGGAACAGTAAACAATAACATTCTTTAAGATTTAGCGTAAACTGTTCTTTATTTAATGAATATGTTGTTTTGATATAAAAAGGTAACCTCTGGACGTTAGTAAATAATAAATCATAAATATAGCGATCAGTAATAACAAAAAACTAGTATAGGTTTATATAATGTCAGGCAGAATTAAAAAAAAAATAGCCTATAACATGCCCGCTTTCATCAGCTATCGTCCTGTCAAGGTCCCATCAAAATCGATCAAGCAGTTCCAGCGATTACCCGTAACAAACGTACCTTGCAAACATACAGACAAAAAATTTAAAAAATTGTTTTTTTGTTATCAGCAAGGCAAACGCGTTATGTGTACGAAATATATATATTTTTTTTTATTTTACACACAGATACTCCATTTTGATTAATATATTCGTTAGATTTGGCATTTCATTTACCATCTAATTCTTCATGTATATCAAGCCTTAATTATTTTAAAGGTTGGCAATGGTGAAGCAAGTTTTAGACAATCGTCTAATCTAAGGGCATAGATCACATGTCAAATCTACGTGCCCTCCTTTACGACGTGACCATAAGAGACCCTTGAAACATTCTTATAATTATATTTGACGGTCATTTCTTGTAATTTAAAATGTCCTACTTCTTTTTAATAACAAAAACTTGTCATTGAAATTTTTATGCTTAGGATTAAAAGATGGTGAACATCGTTATTATACAAAACTAGAATTAATTTAGTTTCAATTAGTACGACATAATAATTATGTCGTACTAATTGAAACTAAACTCATAAAAAATGAGGGGCTTCTAAAGACAAGTCTAAAAACTAAAATTGAATTCCGTACACATTTTAGTCTTATTTATCCAAAACAAAAATAAAAACTAAGTTATAGCTAAAAGAAACACTAAGCTAAAACAAACCTATACAAAATAGTAAATTGTTATAGATGAGATCACCAAAATTGAAGTCATAAAAGCAAAAAGGAGTAAGTAAATGTCGCTGAGAGCTGCTCTATCTAGTATCAGGGCATTATCGAGTGACGCCCTCGCGCGGTCCAATATAATGTACGCAACTATCCGATGCGCCTCCGTTTTACATACACCACCACAGAATCCAGAAATAACCAATAAACTTACTTTGGAGAAGGCATTCTTTCCTTTTTAAACAGTTTAACAGTGACTGTACTTTGAGTTCCCCTGGTGTTATTGATGTCCATGGGTGTCTTTGATCACCTGAATGTTCTCACCGCTCGTTTGTCCCCTTTTCTTATAAAAATGTAATTCCTTGTTTCCGACATGCTTTGCTTAACCTTAGCCGAAATCAAAAGCGAAATACTTAGATGTATTAAAAAATAAACGACCGCATATTTATCTTCTAACCTTAACCTTTAATTCGATGGTGTCCAGTGTGACGAACAACTAATTAAAAAAAAATCTACTGAACTAGTTTAGAGAAAATTACGTAAGTACATTACTAAAAAAAACAGTTTTTTGCTACAAAAATTTCGTCGAATTAAAGATTAATTAGTAATTCTAAGTCTAGAACAGTTCTTAGACTTGTAATCCTATGTTATTCTATGTTCTGTAAAGTACTAACATTATTAATAGTTAGAGTTAAAGATAAAATAAAGAAAGGTTGTTATTAACATAAAATATTAAACTAACAAAGAATAAAACATCATCACAAAAATATATAGTAATTTCGCAGCTCTCAGCGGCTGAATAGTGAAACTTATTATTGGAATTGCAAATTCTTTTCCTATAGTAACGGGCGAGTGAGAGTCGGTCACCCGTCGCCCGTCGCCCGATCCCGGCCCGACCCGAATGTTTTTAACATTATTGAAAACGTCCCGCGATCCGCTGACAATGGCCGATTGATGTTTAAAAAATATTTGTTTCTATTTAGTTTTTTGTACAAACAACATTTTACTTAAAAATATACAACTACGGAACAAAGGGAATTTGTTTCGATGCAACTATAAGCTATGCAACAGAATTACAATTTATCTTTTTATATTTAAGTATCGTTATTTTTATTGAACCCTTTAGGGTCTCCCTTAGTTACCATTTAATAGTCACGATGCTGAGTAATCCATGCAATATTAAGCTATGTTTAAACCAGCCAGTGTAACCTTTAATAGTATTTAAATATGAACCAAAGAGCAAAGCACTGGAAACCGGGAAGAGTGAAAATTTCATGGAAACATGGGCGTTGCCGCGAGCCATCGATTCCTGGGATTGATATAAAATCGAGTTAGCAGAAAAACTTTTCAATTTGCAGTGTTTATCCGGAACGTTTTATATTTTACGATGCTCAGTTGTAAATGCCAATATTTGCTTTTTTATTTTATACAATTTCTTTAATTGTAATATTAATTTAGTGGATAAATATCATGATCTTGTTTCTACCATACTTTAGATATGTTAAAATTTTATCTACCACAATGTTACTGTTTACTTGATACTTTTCATTAAGTTGGCTGTTATTTTAATTTTTTAATTAAGGGATTAGTTTTTTATCAATTAATTCTATTTTTAATTATATATACAACTTAAGAAATATTAAAACGTGGAAATGATTCAAATTACCGACGATAAATACGAATAGATTGTTAAATCCAGTTGTCTTAAAATAATCGTAACAAAAGGCAAAACTGTGTCGATATGTAATTAATACGATTCACGATCCGGAAATATCTTTTCACTCGAACAAACAGCGTGAAGGAGTACAAAGGCAATCGGAATAGCGGCGTCGAAATTAAACTGCGCAAATTCCCCGAATTTCTAGCACAAGTTCGGGTGGTCCCCTTGCCCCTTTAACCCTTCTTGTCATTTGCGAAGAACAAATTAATCATCATCATTTACATGCAGCACCAGTAGCCAGATTTGTTTCTGCGATTACGTCGCCCCTCTTGTTAGCGAGGGGATCGAACAGATTTCGAGGACCTGTTTCAATATTTTTCTATGTTAATTAAACAAAGCAAATCACTTCACTTTTAGTATCGCGGTGACTGAATTAGTGTTTTTTATTAAATAGAAAAACCTTAAGATTTGTTTTTCTTTTACTATTGTTTAATTATAATAAGCAGCGGTTCGTTTATAAGTTATCATGGATTATTTTTTAATAGTGACTCTTTGATTAAACTAATAAAATACTGTATAATATTAGAATTTGTATCTAGTTCTAGTATAATACTATATGAAACATAGGTATTGTATTATATCTTTATCAGTTTGTACAAACATTATAATGAAATTGCATGGAATCCATTAAAATTGATTAATATTCTTTTAGTTCGTACGTCTCCATTATACTCTGTATTCTATGTCAACACTACAATAGTCAGAGGTCGTTCGGTGAATGAGTAACGACAATTATTGCGTTCATTTGGATTTAGCACAGCGGCCCCGACCGCCGCGCGCCGGTCAGCAAGGGTTGATAGAGGGGCGCGTGACGAATTGTCCTTCTTCACGGAAAATTAGGGTAATAATCTATTTGTGTTGTTTTAACCCTTACAACAATTTAATATACGTTTAATCTTTCTTTATGAATTTATAACTCTTAATATAGAAGAACTTAAACACCAGCTGTAAACTTCAAAGTCAAAAGATTTAACGCGGAGGGTGGTTTCTTGAAAGATGCGACAATTTTCCATCGGTTCATTAGTTCTTTCCCCTAGTTACGAAGAGATTGGAAAGGAAACGATCCCGAAGATGTTTGCAGTGCTTCTAATATTCCAGGATTAACGACGCCCTTTGAAACTAAGACCGAAATGAGTTCTGACGACGTTTGGGACGCGGCCCTTCCTATCGCTTGAGCTCCGGTCCGGCGACAAGTCTTGTTAATATAAAATTTATTACACTGAGTTAAAATTATTCGTTCCTATTGTTCCGTTCAAGAAATGTGACCCGAACAATGCCTCCATAATTTATTTTTCGATGCAACCCTCTTCTATACCGCAGATAAAGTCGTGATAACAAATGGTAACTAAAATAATAAAATAAACTGCGTCTCTGTAGCGACATATTTCACTAATAAAGACAAAACAACCCGCGTGGTATCATACGAACTCACTTCGCAGTGTCCATACGTTACTGAGATAAAACAAAAGATTCGAACCCGTTGAATTTATGCGTTATCGAACTTAGACTGATGTTCGCTTCGGAACAATGGGCGATCGTGGCGCCCCATGCGGTGAGGTGCGGCGACGCGCACAAAGCACCTCGCAATGATCGTGTAGCGACACCTATTATGGAGTAGTGAAACATATTTATATGACCCGATGTATTTATATTCAAGATTAATAAGTTAAAGTCCTATAAAAATATATTACTATTCTACACATGCAAATATATTCCAGTGCTAATTATAAAGTATTTTACAATTAACGAGAGAAAAGTTGAAAAAATATGCGAATAATTGTTGGAAATAAATAGGTAAACTCTTTTGTATATCTATTGACAAAGACTTAAGAAATATGTGAAATAATAAAATAGAATAATAACATAGATCTAAACGAAAAATATTACCCAATTTTATCAATAACACTTCAAAGTATTCAATGCCTGTACAAAATTCTAATACAAACACAAAAGTCAAACAAGAAACATCGCCCCATTGGATAATGCAGCAAATTTTGGCAAAAATATTCATAAGCTGTCATCAAGCGACTGGACCCACGCCAGATGCGGCAAACCGACGACAAAATATTTCGCCGCAAAATACTTACTCAAGCAAATCACCCGCCGCTCTTTAAAATCACTTTTGAGAAATCGAGCGGCAAATATTTAAAAGTTAACGAAATATTAAATGTCAAAACTTTCCTAATAGAAATGTATTTCTGTATATAACTTGTAGCAATATTTCTGCCGTCTTTAATCCTAAATTGACATTTTAAATCCATTTTATCGTAACTATCATTGGTTGTACAACATTTAAAAATTTGTATGAAACGTTATAAAGTAAGACTTAGCCCATTTGAACTTTAGCGGATTTAATACAACCCCCGCAACACAGGTAGACAGTGTAGTGTCCAGCATCTGTGCTTTGCTTATATTTATATTTCAGTCGAAATCAAAGTTAAGCTAAGTTTTCGTTTTGTTTACTTTTTCCTTACGGTAACATATCGTCGTGGTACCTAAGCACTATATAACAACGCACTAAAGGCTCGATTACCGTTATTCCCCGGTTGTGCTATTATTTATGCTCCGCATTAAAAACAAAATGATTTGCCTTCGCTGCTGAAAATCTAAAAAGAATAAGCAATAAAACGATAAAACCCAAATCTGATACATACTAGGGCCGCCGCACCCCGAGGGTGGGAGAGGGACGGAGCTATACATCTCGGAAATGAATGCGAGGCTACTGTTTCATCTCTCACCTCTATCGGGCCGCGATCTCCGAACCGTCCTAACTCGTTCCGTAATAAAAGAAAAATCGACCTTAGCACGAGGATTTAGGCGACCAGTATCGGTCGTAGATCATAACAAATGGTTTCGAGATTAATATAGTAGGAAAGCCACCCCCGGCCCACACCACCCCGCGAGGCGCGCAGCATTCAAATAGGAATCGAACGGATGACCAAAACATAATATCTTCGGAAGATTCAGCCGCCATAAATCAAATGAGGAATAATCTGTTTCGGAACGAGATAGTCGTCGATGCCGCACCACCATAAAAACGCAAAACGTTTTGTCTGATTGAAATCGTTGCGTTACGGCTTTTTCTCCTTGCTATTTCTCTTTTTTATTTTTTTCCTTGATGTATAATCAATGCGTTAACGGATCGCCGCCAACTGAGGGAGACTACATTTGCTACATAAGAGCTTCAAATATTAAATTTCATATCTAAATACTATCGTTTTTAAACTTTTTATAATAATAAAACTTTACGTAATAATGAATAATGTTGTTTATAACACGTATTTTATGTTAACCATCCATAACAATATGTTAAAACGTAAACAGCTCATCACAGATAATATAATAATTGACTTTAATTCAATACATACTTTTTGATGATATTTACAGTCAAGTCAATATTTTTTATAATTAACGCTTAAATTAGTTAATCCAAATAAACCGATTAACCCGTCAAAATATGGCTCTAAGAATAAAAAAACCTATGAAATATATACAGCAAATTGCACCACATGTGGTCAACCTGTCTCATAACCACGGCACATGCCATGCTTACCTTCGACAATTACTTGACAGAAAAAAGTAAAAACAATACTATTACAAAATGTACCTTATTCCCTTTGTTCTAGAATTCAATGTTCTTTGAATGAACAGTTTTAAGAATTTTGACCATCTGTTCCGGATGGTAGTTATCGAAAAATTAACAATTTGTTTAATGCAAATGAAGCGAGGTCAACCCATCGATAAATAATCGGCAGTTTCAGTGACGCCCGACTCTCATGCTCACCGAATGTCACCTTTACCAAGTATTCTGTTATCTGTTTTAATCAGGGGGACAAAAAATTTAATGCGTTTTTTATTGGTCGAGCCATGCATCTTTCAACAGCTGCTACGGACTCCGTGTGCCGACTTTAAGTTCATCATTTAATATCTAGTCATGTTCAAAATGTAAACAATATAAACGAAACCATTGTTTTCTGTAATCTTTGATTTTTAGACTTTAATCTATTGATATTCGAAACAAAGTACGTGTTGAATTTAAAGATAAAATGTAAGTAAATAGTTTAAATTTAGAACTGTTTTAATTTTTTTATTGTTCGGTTAATATTTTCATTGTTTATTACCCAAGGGTCTTGTTCGTGATAGCTCTTCATTTGGGCGTCAATAAGAAAATGATATATAACGGTGAATAAAAAGTCAAATTAACCTCCAACGACTCCCAAATAGACAATCGCATGATGACAAGTAATTATCAAAAGGTTTGCTTTCAAACTTTTTTACTGTCGTGACTGTTTGGACAATAAATCTTAACCTAATGAGGTATTTATGCGAGCCCAGCTATCCTGTCGACGATTAATCCTTTTTATACTTATGGTACTTTCACATGAGGGTAGAACAATGGTTCATAGTAGACAGTTCAGTACATTTATTTTATATACGCAGCCTCACTTTAAAAATAAGACACTGTCACGTGATTATACCTTCCAACAATAGTTATACTGCTGCACTCTCCTGCTTTTCTGTTTTGCCCTCGTGTGAAATCAATATTAATACCATCAGCTGGTTCGCGTGTATTTGTTTTAAACCGCGTTACACTTGACGACTTTCAATTGATTACCTTTTTAGTTACTATTAATAGCGAAACAAAGGTCGTTTTCGTTGTTTCAAACAAAACGCAGTATGAATTTTATCAATACAATTACTACAAAGTCATGAATTAGATTTGTGGGTAATTTGTCATAGTAATCGTCATTTATTGCTTCATGTTACAGGTACTTAAAAGCTATAGTAATAAATTATTAAAGTTAAACATCCACGAATGGTACAAAGATGACACTTCAAAGAATAATTTTCTATACAAACGTTGTTTTGTTCCTGTTTTAGTAACAACCATCTATCTTACTAATATTATAAATGCGAATGGATGGATGTATGTTTGTTGGGAGGTATCGCCAGAAAGCCTGCATGGATCTTTCCGAAATTTGGCATAGATGTTAAACATGTTGCGGACGAAAGCGAAAGCGTGCCCGTGACCTCGCTATCATGCGTAGGAGGGACAGAGGGGTTTACTGGCTATGCTTCCCATCTAGAAGAGAATCCCACATAACTACCGTGACCCCCCCGGGGCACAGAGTATGCATAAAGCATTCCAACCTGAAAAAAGATGTTAAAAATAGTCTAGAAGAAGGCATAGGCTACTAATAATGTTTGTTTTTAATTCTTTGAGGACGGAGTCGCGGGCGAGCGCTAGTATTAAAAGTATTCAAATAAAAGAAAATAATTATATAACGTGATGATTACTAATGAAACGTTTATAAATGGAATGGAGCTACTGTTGCTTTGTAATTATCATAAGGGTGCATTTAATTAAACTCAATGTAAATGTGTTTAATTGCCGTGTAATTGACATTTAGTAGTACTATAACTTTCCTAGATAATATCTGTTTGTGATCGTCACAGTCGCTTAGTTAAACAAAAAAAACAAGTAAACATATGGCGGAAAATTCTTTGTTACATTGTAATTGAATTAATCTACCACTATTTTGATTTACGTACTGAGAATGGATTCTAGTGTATCTTGATTTTTTTTACTATCTGTCGCTCGTATATCCGTCGGCGTGGAATTTAAGAAAAGCCTAATTAGCAGTCTATATGTTCTTGCAGACTATATTTTACATCTCTGCCAATTTTTAACGAGATCCATGCAGCCGTTCTGGAGAATCCGATCATCTGGAGAATCGATCCAAACATTCGCATTTATAATATTAGTAAGATAACAGTCATATTTAATGGTAAAAAGCAAGTGGTTTTTTGTAAGAGTCTGTGTGAGACAATGATTCACCTTCAATTTGAGGAGTAATTTACAGTCACGTTGTGATACCAGTCACTCTTTTGTTGACCACAAACAGCTAAAACTGAGTTAAGGAAAAAACTATGATTTTTTATTATTATGTATCACTGTTCTTAGTTTGATTAATGCTATTTAAACATGTCTATTCCAATGTCATTAGCATATTGGACACGTTACCTCAGAGAATCGATTCACTTGCAAGAATAATAAGATGCTCGATCTAAATATGCTGCATCAAAGTCGTATAATTTGTAACCAGCTCGTATTCACCATTAGAACAGTTAATAGAATCAAATTCCGATGCGTACATTTCGAAGAAGAAAATCCTAAATCAAGCAATACTGACGATCTGCATTCCGTACTCATTGGTCCGAACTTCCTTCGATTAACATAAGCGCCTGTTAACATAAACAAATTGATGCGACAGATAAAGTCAATCGTCACGTAATGTTACCCATTCATTATTGTAATTAACACTTGGAGCTATAAATTAAACGACCAGTCGCCGTGACGGACGCGTCTTGTACGAGCAGTTATGTTATCTGCGATCGTTTACTATATTGATGGCCGTTATTGGTAAAACTGAAAGTAGGAATAACAAAATAAAGTTGAATATTTATATGTTTACTGCAAATTAGCGTTTATTTAAGACGTTAATCTCAAACTGCAATATAAAGAACATATTTTATAAGCTATCCCAGTCGCTATGTAGAAATTTGTATTTTTTTGTAACTATTCATTTGTTTCTTTTTTTCGGATTCGGTGGATTATTTTGTAATTATAGCCTCCTTTCTAAGTACTCTAATGATGCAAAAGATTATTTCATGAAATCCCTCATCAAGATATACAGTGAAATTACAAAATTACGGTTATAAATCCTAAAAACAAAATCCTCTTACGGCCAAACTCTCGTAATTTATGGTGGAGCGGCGAATAATCACGGAGGTGTCGTATAAATCGTAGACCATTTGTAAAATAGGAATTACGAGTCGCCATCCGGGGCATTGTCACACCCTCCCAGCTCCCGAGGTGGCTCAGATCACAGGGTGTATCGGAACACCGACTAACTTACAATTTTCCTTTTGTATGTACGAAACCATTGTCGTATTGACTTTTATAAATTCGATCAGTAACTAAGATTATAATTTATTATTTAATTTTCAATAATTTCAGGATCTTTTATAATTTTAATTTTGTAATATAATTAGCATAATTTTTTTGTATATGACAACGAAGAGATGAGTCTTGGTAAAGAGGTTAATGACCTCGAGTCTGCTCGAGTCGAGTCCCAACCTAAATAGACACAATACTAAATTTAACAATAGATAAATAATTCTTTCTTATGAAATGTTATTTACCATTCCAGTCATGACATGCCTAAAGTAGACAATTCTAATAAACGTACAACGTCTGAGATATCTGACAAATACACAAAGTTGCAAACCGCCCGAGGAATTTTTAATAGTCTCACCCCTTCCCTACTAGAGGGCGCGACATTAGACTAATGTATTTAGAATCTGTCGCGTTATATCTATCGGGAATCTTTCGAACTACAGTTAACCCGCGGAACTACTTTTGACTACAAATAATAAATCCAATGTAAAACCGGATAGAGCCTTCGGGACTGCATCGTGGGGAAGAATGAACAACTTAGCTGGAGATCGAATAAACAGTTTTTAACCCGTTTATTATAATGAAATTTAAAAAAAAAACTTTTATGCCAGTATTGCACATTTGTCTTTAGGTAGTAGGAAAAAAACTGTTTTTAAAAAGTTTTGTGTTCTGTTTAGCAACATTTGTTATTTTAATATTTTGTCAATAACGATAAATTTTGTTAACCAAATAATGTCGTAACATTTTCTGTAACTCGTTTGTATTCCCTATATTCTAAGGTAACAGACTAGCGACTAGGGAAAATACTTATGTTTGTCACATAATGCGTTCGTTACTCGAAAAACTTTCCTCAAATACTCTCAAAGGAATCATAAACCCAACAGCCTCAGCGAAAGGGCAGACACAATTAAAATTTAAGCCGTTGTCCATTCCAGCCCAACTTCCCCGCACCGGTGTAGTCCCAGACTGGAGCTTTACGAATCTCTCCTCTCCACGAAAATGCACATTAATATTAAATGGCTTGGAAATGCTGCGTCGTGGAGGAGGGGGTTTGGGGGGATTGTGGGTGCAATAAAAAAGAAAACACGCCGAATGATATACCAAAAGTGGTTTAAGAGTTTCTTATCTTTTATGTATTTTCGATTAATTAATACAGTCGCGAATTATTTATCAACGGATTTGTGTAATTTTTAAGTAGGTATTTTAAGTGGCTACCACTTAATAAAGTAATAAACGGTTTTTATTACGAAAACTATACTTTTCTGCAATTCAACTATTTGACATATAAAAAAAGTTTGAAATACGAAAGTTTATAAATTTAAATACGTTATTCTATAAGAAGGAAATCCATATGGCTGACAGAAAGCGAGTCCAGAAGAAGATAGAATTTAGTAAAACCGAACCGAAAGTAATTTTGTATTCATTTATACTAATCCCAAAAATTTTAATGTAATTATATGTTCACTTATTACCTACTATGTATTTTGTTAAATTACTTTCAAACCAGTACTTTTTAAATAATTAGGAAAAGCGTGATATATGTAAAGCGTCTCCGAATTGCGATGGGATTAGTTTACGAGCGAACCATCAAGCATAGTAACGTCAGCCGAGCCATTTCCCTCGCGCTACGTGTTTTCCTTGTATTAACTACGTAACACTATCCTCCCGCATCACCTCCCCAAACCCCCTGATAGTTCCAGCATCCAATAAGAGATGGCGCTGTAAACTAGCACCGGTGCTCTCTCTCGAGCAATTTACTCCTTACACTAATTAAAAGAGCGGGAAAGCCCCGCCTACAGACGAGAACAAACAGCCGGGGGGTTCCGAACCCACCAATCCGGGAGCTTGATTGTTTGTAATTAGAACTGGGTCTCTTCCTCTCGCCGGGATGACCAATGGCATCCGGCATTCAGCCACATTAATTCCACAGATAAAAATGATTTAATTAAGAAAAACGCTCGACGACTCTCAAGTCTTGTTACGATGTCGCGAGATATAATTTTATGTACTTTCTGAATGTAAGCTTGAATTTGTTGCTTTAGTTTATATATAATTGCTGTTTTATATCATTCGAGATAGGTAGAGACAGACTGCTATCTCTTTTAAAGTAGATAATTAATTGTAAAGACAATAAAGCAGACCCGTTTTTCTATAGTTAATTAATAATATTTATACACGAATATACCTACATATAATATGGGAAATAAATTATGTAAAATTATTTCTATCTTTTTGAGAATCGATCCCAAAGTAAATAGGCAGCAAATATAACCTAAAAGCTATGGAGTGTCCATGAAATATATTAGAATTTAGATTAATTCTCCGATGTTGAGCAAATTTACTTAGCATAATGCCTCCTTCAGGGAGTTATTGGGTTTAGGGTTGGATTAGTTTTAGTGAATATCAGATTTTTAATAAAGAGAAATATGCAAATATTTTTATCATAAAAAATACTTATGTCTATTAAGATATATTAAAATTCATACTCATTATGTTGTCTTTTGTACGTTTGTTTGTTTGTTAATAAGTGAAAAGAGACCTATAAAATTGTGGGCGTATTAGAAAAAGCCAAAGAAAAATCCATAATTTTTATTTATGTACCGGAGAAACATACTTTTCTTTCTTTTATTATCAAAGAATCAATTTATAGTTAATTAAAAAAAAAAAACCTTATAATGAAATGTCCTTTTTACCCAATTTTTGGTATATATTTTGACAACAATGTTTTATTATCTGCATCTATCTTTATGTCCCGGTACGTGGAAAACCGTTTCTATGAACTTCAATTAGAAAACATCAAGCCACGGCCGACGAAATTCTAGTTAGGTTGTAAAACAGGGATATTAAATGAAGAGATCTACTTAACAAAGTTAACAATAGAAAAAACAACCTAATAAAATATATCATTATGTTTCACGTATGCGAGCTTTGTCATTTTAAATTCACACGATTGGTATCTCAATCCTTGTACCATATGTGACTAAATGAAGAATTACTAATTACGGACTAAGAAATCAACAGTGTTTACTTACCATGAGTTTCTGATACCAAAATCTATCTATCAATACGTATTAAACATTTCGTCAGCTTAAGAAAAACAGAAATAACAATACGATTTAACGTCAAAATATAGAGATGTTCTCAAAAACCCACGGTTATGCCATATATTCTAATATCGACTACTACTATTTTTTACCCGGGTTTTATAACTGAATTTAAAAAATCTTGATGAGAAAACTCGTTTTTATTATACCATTTAATGACGTAGCAGATTCATTAGAAAACTTAAAGTAAGTCCATTTGTCCGAATCCCGACATCCAAATGTAATTTATCACTCTCAAGAATTACTGAAAAACGAATAAGAATTAAGTATAATTTCCGAGACGAAGTTTCTTGCGGGGCGACTTGTCGACTCAACAAAAAGTTTCTCATTGCGCCGCCAGTGAAACAGCGCAATCATTCACGATGAAAACTTCTGAAGGAGGAATCGGACCGGCCACAATGAGCGGACCGACTTCCAGCTGCCAGTTTGCATATAGAGATAAAAGTGGGGAATATTAATGTGAATCGCCTTTCCCGAGTGTCCCCCTTTTCTCCCTGTCCCCTCCTTCCTGTAGGAGGTTGGGTTGGGGAGGAGAGGGCACTTTCTTCCACAGCGAGTGGACCGCGGGACGGTCGTGATTTTAATTATATTGCGACGTGAGACCGATGAGAATTATGGTTTCCTAGAACTATCTGGACTTGTATATAACAAGATCTCTTTCTCTACTTATACTCGTAATATTTACGATGTTATTTAGTTACATTGTATTTTAAAATTTCATTATAAATAACATAGGTTGTGTAAGATTACTTAATAAAAATAGGCGAAGCATTCAAGCTTATTAACACAAAATACTTAAAAAATCGTCATCGTCTAGTATACCAAAACCCACGTTATCTAGAATAAAGTGGAATCTTCAACAGTTCAACCGCTGTTAAGGTTGCCTCCCTATACAGTGAAATGTTAAAAGTTTATATATACGATTTTAAGAGGTAAGTAGTAGCTTAAGAAGTAAAATTGAAACGTAGTTATAACCAAATTTATTGACGGTTTATAATGTCACATACATTTGCGAATAAGAATTTCTTGCCAAAATCGCCTAGACAAGCATTCGGAATCTCCACAATGGCCTTGTATAAACTTAACCCCTTATTCAACTATAACATTCAACTCACATAAATTTCTTTCGACAAACTAATGTCAATGTAAGAACGCCATTAAACAAATTCCGAGTCCTCACTACACCTAGGTGTGTCGGTGTGCGAATAACATTGCTACGGCGCGCTGGCAAATGTGTGAGTATTGTTGCATAGAGTATGCTACCTACAGAGAAAACCAGTCTGTTTTTTAAGATTTTCACAATAGTTTATTCTTACAAGAACTTATTGGACAAGTCATCTGACTGTTTACACATTATAATGAGATGCTATGATAAACGAGAATAAATGGGTTGTTAAAAATTACACATGTATGTACGTACACCTGAGATATAATTTAAGAAACATAGTGTATAAACAATATTATGTAATTAAATAAAATATTGCAACATAAACACACAATAAAAAAGTGTTACCTTCTGATGAAGTATTTATGTTTGATTTGATAATTGTTCACTCTGTAGCAGAGTTGGTCTGTGTGCTACACATACGTCACAGTTAAAGGACGCATATGCATATGTGGGGGCGTATGTAAATACGTAAACGTTAAACTGTGAGGATGTGTGATGCTGAGGCTCCAGAGCGAGAGGTCTCTCTCATTATCGACCTCGGGTCACGGCGCATGCTCCAACTCCGGTCTGCGCTAACGAACGCCTTATTGCGACGGCGGTTCATCGGAGTAATTGAGTTACGACTTTTTACGTAGCAATTTCGTTTTTCTCTTAGAGTCGGGTCGCACGCTAATTGGGGCTAAATTTTTTTTTGCTTTTCTTTACTCAGCAAATATTGGATTAGGCTTCTTTTAGGTCAATCGGATTATACAATGTTGTTTATTGAGGTGTGTTATTTTAGTAATTATGGAAAAAAAGGTATTTTCATAAATAATTAATAAAAAATTGGACTGTACGCAATTTGTCATGTTGTTTATTTTCAGAACGTGATTAGATAACGAAATTGCCATGGAATATGTGGTAAAAATATGAACAAAGATTGTACTGCGACGGCAAATTATATTATCATCGAATTAATAAAACAAACAGCCTTTGTGTTCTTTCAGATAGTCTCCTACATCTATTCCAAATCTCAAAGAGATCCGTTTAACGGTTCTAGAGATTCCTTCTAACATCCCTCCATCCATCAGAAAGGACATTTATTAAAAACAATTAATAATACTTTAAATTTTATTTATAATTTATGTAGCTAACGAGATGTTAAATATATTTTTTTAAATATACTATCTTTGTTTTCATCTTCCGATGCACTGACACAATGTAACAATTGCTTTTAGCGGACCGGTCGCATATGACCAGTTGCAAGGATCAAATATTCATTAAATGGCCGCTGTCGGAGAATTCGGCTTCATATTCACCAGACGCTGTTAATAGTTCGCTCGGCCGGTCTTATCTTTGACACTCAGACTTTTAGTCTGACAAAAAATTCTTGATACTAGTAGCTCCAAGTACACTTTATACCTTAAAGTAATTTAAATAGCATTGTTATAGTAAATCTCATATTTTTCATTAATGAATTTTCCTACAAGAGGTATATCAACTAGGTATATAAATAAATTATGTATAAACAATAAATTCACATAAAAAACATAGTCGACAGTCAATTATTTAGAACTTGTAAATAAATATTAATTACCTCATGACATTATTCATTATGCTAAAACTAAAATGGCTTAAGACGTCTCGGTCGTTGTAATTTACTCCGTTTCTTACCTTATATACTAAGCTCGCTACAAGGGTAGCGATGGAAGGGGTTATTCGTTTGTTAACCATAGTTATAAGAACAGTTTTATTCCAACAGAGTTATAAAAGATACAAACGTAAATAATATTGCTTCTTCAACAATTATTTACAGGAATTTATCAATATTTTTAATTCTGATATAAATTATATTTATGTGTTTTTATTAACTTTACGAATTCGATTAAACTTTAGTCTGTAAAGACCGTCAAGAATATGACCTCTGAGATTTTAAGTACGCACAAAATTAAAAGCTCATCGTAAAGTAAAGCTTTTAATCCTCAAATGAATGAAAGTCGCGTGTCTATGTACTAAGCCAAAGTTCGTTTTTGTTTATACAATAGAAAAATTAATTTGAAATTCTTGATACGATATTATTATTTCATAGCCAAGGAGTTTAGAAACATTCAAAGTTAGACATTATATTTGTGCTCGC
The DNA here is from genome assembly GCF_000836235.2 of Papilio xuthus. Classification (NCBI taxonomy): domain Eukaryota; kingdom Metazoa; phylum Arthropoda; class Insecta; order Lepidoptera; family Papilionidae; genus Papilio; species Papilio xuthus. The sequence goes on from NW_013531704.1 coordinate 3,379,442, forward strand.
ATTCTATAGCATGCAATTTCGTAACAACAACAATGTTCCCCTGTTCTGATGAAAGTTACTCTCAAGCACCATTTATTTGAACAATATCCACGACAATAATGTATGGAGATTAGGTAGCGGACAGACGCGCGCCCGCCGGTTGATCCGACAAGATACATCAACGTCGCGCCGGACAGTGGACATTCCCCTTTATGTTTCCCAACCGACGCTACTAGGAAACTATGGAAAACGACTTGTTGATAATGTTAATAGAACAACACTATAGTTTAACTATTGATTTCAACTATCGAAAGAATTGAATGAAATACATTTTCATTTTCTTTGAAAATACAGAGAGATAAATTGTTATTATAACGCATGTGCTACAAGTGGAATTTTACGGTAGTTCGTGACACAAAATTTACATTTATTTTAAACTTCTCTGAGAAAGTAATATGACAAACGAGTCACGAAATCGAATGAAATCGACGTAATACTTTATGAATAATAACTGATTTCCAAACTGATACGATATGATTTAAAAGTGTACCATTAATATTTTCAATATATATTCTATTTCCATACTTAGCACGCCAGCAAAGAGTAATAGCAGGGTGGACATTCGGACATGGCTTTGCATACATAAGGATGCTTGTTAACGTTGCATATTAGCGCTGACCGCTTCTCTACGCGACTTATCGTTGACTTTTGTTAATACAAACAATTACATCATTTATTATTGCAGTTCTTATGTAAATTAATTAAGTTTTAAGCTCACAAATAATGTAATAAAATCTTAATCTTCTTCTATAGTTCATTGTAAAGTTCTAAAAGTTTTAGCGACTTCCGCATCTTAATATTTGAAACAAATTTAAATATGTCCATAATAGTATGCCAGTTTAAAATACACCTCACTAATATCTTACTAATATTATTAATGCGAATGTTTAGATGGATGGATGTTTGTTTGAAGGTATCTTCAGAACAGCTGAACGGATCTCGTTGAAATTTGCCATACATATATAATAGAACATAGGAAGAACACAATTATGTTTTTTTGTTAATTCCGCGCAGACAGAGTCGCGGGCGACCGCTAGTATAAAATAATTGTAAATTTTCAAAAACATGCTCAAAAGATTTCACAGAGCAACTTGCCGTTCAACATAAGGGCTCTAATAAAAATACACCTCAAGTCTTCACGATAGAGAATGGCGCTGCACATGGCAACATGTCGAATGGAAATGACAATAACGTGTGCTTTTATCTATTAGTATGTAAAAATCCTTAGATGAATCCTCCACTCTTGAACAATGAACTTTCTTACTAGTGAGGCTGAATCTCAGCTTACTCAGAGAAAATTAAGGGTGCTTAACATGTAAACTTTTACTTGAAGATTACACTATTAAAACTCGACCATCTTACTTTCACAATTACTAAACACAAGTATTTATGGGATCCTTAAAATCTTCACCATGTTGGGGCTATATCTAGACGTTCTTTATATCTGTGGTGAGTTCGGAACAATGTTTTCCTTCGATCAGTGGCTCGTGCCTCTGAAATGAAATTGAGTATTAGAAACGCAGCCAACGCAAGGACTATTTTCAATTTGTTTGTTAACATTGCCGTTTTGTTGGAACTTCGCGCTTTTAACGAACTATCGCGTTGTACAACAAATTATGAATAGTAAAGATTTTTCTCTTTAAGTCATTACATACAAATAATCACATACAAATGAATATGTATTTGTCAATAGTGTTGAGGTTCAAATTATATTTGATATCAATTGATTAATTATAAGAATTGATACGACACGTTGGATGCTAGATTTGATTAGAGTCAGTGGTGGGAATGCTTGGTTGAAAAGAAACGCATCCCCTAATAAAGTTAACATCGTTAAGTATTGATAGATATAAAAGAGTTGAATATGTCTCCACAGCCTAATGGTATTGACTAAGAGTTTGTAGTCTTCATTGTATACAATAAGTTAGCGCAACTGCACTTCAGTACAGTTTCATTGTATTTGGAAGCTATTCATTTATCTTTTAAAAAGAATGGGTTCCTGAGTTTTTGTAAAGCGGAACAAAGGATTTTACTACGATATTCTTCTATCCATCTGTTTAATTAATATGTAGTTTAATCTAGCAACATAACTGAGAGTAGCCAACTAAAAATAATCGAAATTAGAATTTATTAGACCGGGCCGTAAGGGAGGTTCAATTTTGGTTCCGTGTGTAGCAATAATGCGTAAAAAACTCATCTCCGCCACCCGACTTCCCCTCCCCCGACAGTCCCCCGCTATCCGCCGGTCCCCGACACCCCGGCTACAGTGAAATATGATGTTTTCCCACTCCGCGCGGACGCGATTAGAAAACTCCTCGGAATGTTAGTGTTGTTTTGTTAAAGAACTTCAGTTATAGTTTCTCCGATATTAAATATCTCTACATCGGGAATCTTCGGTTCAGTTTTAACATTAATTTTATATATTTTTGCGATTATTACAAATTTTAATAACGTTACGAATTTTGATGAAACTCATTGGTAGTACTACAAGATAGGTAACTAGCAGCAATTTAAAGACACATGTCGCAAGCAAATTTGGTATACACAACTAAATAAGTATTTATTGATAAACCTATCTGGTTTTAAATGTTTCGATGAAATAAAAGTTAGAATAAAAATATCATGTAATTTCCTGTAGCACAGCACGTTTATACTTTTTCTTCTCGTTTTGATAATATTAGCATAAATCAGGGACATTGGGCAGCCGTCGAAGGATCAGAGCCTATATATCAAGCTAATGCTCATATGATATGTTGAATAAATATAGACGCGTACAGGATATTGGCTCGGGCCGGGAATCGATAACGAATGTGACACCAGAACAAAGGATACAAATCTATGTAGAGAATGTCTACAAATAGTTAATGCAAATTATTTAAATACGTATATTAGTTTTATTTTTTTAAAGCAAAGACCAATGTAATATGTAATGTAAAAATACATTTATAAATATAAAGTCTTGGTACAAAATAGCCAATTGACATCGCTAGTAATATTTTGGTCTTAAGACTAAAACAACTAAACTGTTTTCAATGCTTGTATTAGTAATAGCAATATGTTTGTTTACCTGTTATATCGAGGCATTGGTCTAGGGTTGAATGAATTTCATTATCAACACAACCCTTCAAAGTAAATAAGGTGTGTCGCTTCACACTACCTACAAAGAAATTACATGTTCCTCTCTATCTGATAGAGGGGGAGGCGTGACGTCACTGTGGTGGCTGCCTTGAATAAATGTGATGGAAATTGGAGGATTTGTTTACCCATATTCTTCTCACACTTTTGACACTAAAAGGTGGAGCGAGCGACGCTTTATCATTGTGGGTGTGACTATTGTTTAGATAATTTAAATGTGTGCGAACATTGAATATCATTTATGTATATATAGAGACATAGTATAATTACATTAAAATATATCTTAAATCTGTCACGTTGAATTCTTGTAGATGAGAAAATGTCATAAATACATGTAGGTACTTCAGTTCTGAATAGGTACTATAAATATTCCCATCCTTTCTTGTTCTATATACCTTATACCTTTTGTGAGTAGGAATTCTAAAATTGGTTAAATTTAGGAAAACTGGTTTGGGTTATAGTAAATAAGTACATTGATTACTAAGATATGAACTCGAGATGTTGCCAATTCAATTTATTCAACAAAATATTAGGGAAGTGTATTTATCAGAGTTCGACAGCAGAGGTGGCACAACCAACCCTGCACCCCGCACCCCGCA
>NW_013531704.1:3383230-3393116 GCF_000836235.2 Papilio xuthus
CACCCCGCACCCCGCACCCCGCACCCCGCACCCCGCACCCCACACACCTCACATACAAACTAGAGTGCGATTACCTAATATATTCCAGTGTCGTGTGCCTCCCTCCATTTTTCTATTAGTCCCAACTAGGATGACAATCTTTTGCTTTCTTTTAACCGTTTTTATCCGTTGTTTTACAGTCCATAAACAACTCTCCCTTCAGCCATATGATGCCTACTGCTGGGTGTAGTCCTCCCCCAAAGATAGCCACGATGATTTTTTTTAATATTTTTTTATTTCTTTTTTTAAATCCTGTTATTGACTGAAATTGATTTTATGCTACCGGCTATCTATAATGTTTGTTTTAATTTTTAAAATAAATGTTTTGGCTAAACATTTCTACATCATCATCATCATCATCAACCTGCCCTTATCCCTATCGAGGGTCGGCACAGCATGTACTACTCCTCCATACATCTCTATCAGCCGTCATATCCGAGTCTACCCCCTTCTTACGCATATCCTCTTTCACACAGTCATTCCATACTTTTTTAAATGGCTAAACATTTCTACGTTGTGATGAAATTATTACTTATCATATTATTACGAAAACAAGTAATAACGTACTAAAATTATATTATACAGAGCGCCATATAAAACTTAATAAAAAGGTCGAGATATAGACAAAGCTTATCTAAGAGCCCGTAAAATTTATGTTAATGATGCCTACGAACGGGAAATAACATACAGTTAACGCAAAAGAGAAGAAAACATCCCTTGATAACGCGTCCCCGTTAAATGAAAGGGGGTTATTATCAAAGCAAACTCTGAAAGTACGAATTCCAATTTTTTCATATTGAATAATCAACAGATTATTTCAAACGTAATTGTAAATTTTGTTAACACATTTAAATAATACATAAAAAAATGCAACCTAAAGTGTTAGGTAGAGACCACTGACATGCATTTATCGCAGTCTTGACACTCCTCTCTCGTTTCAGTATAATATTCAGTGGCAACCAGCCTCGCGTCATTTAAAAATATATTAAAATCAAATAAATTATATAAAAAATAAATGCGAAGCATAATCGAGAAATATATCGATTGAGTTGAGAATAGCCGCCAAAAACCACCACAACATACAAAAAAACGCCGCTCGAAGCTACCAATTCATTTCTCTCTATATCTGGTTATCGCCGGTTTATCATACGCCTCGGGCACTCTCTTTGTACTCAACATTATTCTAGGCTTCTTAATCCCTTGATATTTGATTAAATCGCTAGTTTTGATTCGCAGCTTCGTCAGATTCTTTAGAAATGAATGTTATAAATTTTTTTTTATTCATATGTTGAAAATATTTAACGAATACTTTTTATAACTATTTCAAATAAAGCATTCCCAACAAAAAGATCTGGGGAAAGAAAAAATATAATAATTCAAAATGGCGTCTGGCCACTTAATAACTGGCTGACACCATTGGGAAATATAATTTAATATTTCTTCGCAACCGTCTTTATTTCGCTTGCAGGTTTTGCATTCGGCTATCTTTTTCCTGCATTTCCCTAGTAAGGCACCCTGCTTCCATTCTTCTGAAGCATTTGCTTGTTCGGGAGGTCCCGTGTCACGATGTTCTGGACAAAAATATTTGCGATATTGTGTATTAGGTGATTTGTGTGTACGGAATGTAGGCAAAAAGAATTTATTGCGCCACTAGATTTCCATTACATGGATAGTGGATGCGTGGAAAGGGAAAAGTAAAACAAAGATATGGTGTTATTTGCTTACATCAATGTCTTGTTTAGTTTAAATAGTTACAATAACTTAAAAGAATACGGTGACTAAACTTTCAAATTTAAAATTATTTAATCAATGATTATCTAAGTGTGCATCGGTTTAAGAATTAAGTGCATAACATCGTAAAATCAACTAATTAATAGTCGTCCCAATAAAGAGTGTTGCAAAGGCATTATTAAGGCATGCATTTATTAAGGCTCTATATCACATGCTCCGTGGTCCGCACACTGAGATCTTAGTCAGAGCCATCATGTCTTCTGTTTTTTATATACTCCGATTAAAAACAAATGGATTAATTTGTATGCGATTGTTAAAACTTCAGATGATCCGCTGTTTCTCCTTTTTTAACAATCGCGATAATATGTGATAAATAAAACAATGTTTTGAAATATAGCACTACTTTCATACATTGTGCATGTAACAAAGCCTATAAAAGCTCATATAGCATCTCCACTTACCATAAGTCAAGGCAAGAACTGTATTTACGGAGGTCGCCAGGGGGCCAGGTGTGAGTGTGATATTCTAATGTCGGCGAGAGGGACCCGCCATCCATAATAATGTACCGCCCGCCACCCTCACTTACAAACATCTACTTGTCTAAGTATGTACAACTGTATACATACGTTACGTTTGTATACTTTTGTTTCTAAGTATCTATAGATATTTGTATATTATGTTCCAACTTTGTTAATTACGTTTAGTTGTAATAGAGCATGGTAATGCCACATAATAAAAAGTTTTGTTTAATCTTAAAATAAAAAGTTTTTAAATATCTGGTTAACTACACTGTATGTTGCCAGTCACATTGGTATACGCTGTTGTTTACATAATTTTAAACTAGTTACTTTTTTAACACAACACTACCACTTTATAGTAATAAATTATTACAAACTGAGTTCGAACTGAACCAACTCTATGTTGTTGTTCCGCTGACATAGGGTCGGCTCATCGCCAGTCCTACTTGAGGGCTAAATAAATTTAAAAAATTAAATGTAATTTAAAACTTAATCATTGTTTTTGTATACCAATCAATTATAATTGTAATTAATCACAACCTGATTCGTCAGTAGTAAATACATTAAATAATTAGAATTGTACAACTAAAAAGGATTTTTTAAAATTAATAACAGCGCCATCTATAAGTTCGATCTAAAATTATATGGAAGCAATTTGTAGAATGCACGTGGCAGACATGAGCTTTATATTTTTGTCACAAGATGGCATGGAAAATCTAAAGTGTTGGAGAAATTACAAAATGTTGCCAAAAATCGTTGTTATCCTTGACTTTGTTGGGTAAACAAGGGTCACTAAGACTCCAAAAAGTAAAAAATATTTTAAATAGTCATCAATGCGAGAGTGGATTGTAATGAAAATATTGACTAGATACTTTAAGTTGTATGAATGTCGGTAATGTCGTTTCTCCGTCTTTAATCATCTAATCAGACGCAAGAAACAACATTACGACTTTATTTGCTCGACGTCTATTGCACTATTTACACTTTGATTGTAAACATTTATTTCGGGTTCTGCAGCCGTTTCCATTTTACGATTAAACAATTCACCTACTTATAAGTTAAGAATTAACTACTATTTTTGAGCTAATCTTGACGAAGCACATCAATTCACTTAAGAAATTATTTTTATAATTTAATCGTTTTACTTCTTAATTACAAGTTTTAATCACGTTATGCTATACCAGTAATGGCAATGAAACTAAATATTGTAACAACACGGCAGTTTACAATACGCCTAAATTACATCTGGCGCCTTACGGAACCTACTGTGAAAGTTGCCGTCGTGCCTGGCGTATTTTTATTAATCCTTTTGTATTTAATGTACAGTTCATTGTTAAATTATACGAAAAACAAATAGTAGTTGTCATAACAGCTATTCATAATTACGTCGCGTCTTTTTATTACAGTTAGGTAACGATAACGGACGATAACTTTAAAAAATGACCTTTGAAATACGAAAATTCAAACTTGGCTTAGGCAAACAACGCAGACTGAAATCCTTTACGCGTTTGTTTGAAGAAAGATTGAAGAGAAATCCGCTTTTATCTCAAATATCTCTCTTATTGTTGTTGGAATAGAAGCATTGATAGCACGTCTGTGTTAGTGAAGAGACAAGTCCATGTCTGATACTCGTTAAAACGATTTTGTAACATTTTAAATTAATTTGTTATAAATTGTACGGCAAAATGAGAAACTCTTCTGTGACTGTATCGCCTATATATTTTAATGTGGCAGAGTACTGTTTATTCGGAATAAACCTCGGTGTTATTATTGGTGTTATTTTGTATTTTATTGTGGTGAATAGAAAATACAATACAGTAGCCGGTTTTCTTTTCGGCGGGAAAAATATGTCAGTTATATCTATTTCGTTTGCTCTTATTGCAAGGTAAGTTATATATTTTTTTAACACACAAAATTAGCTCAACATCATTTAATTACATTTAAGTAACAAATCTATTGATATCTACCACTTCATGTTACATCTTACATTTTGTTTTTCATGAGACTTATTTCTAAATGGTTTTTACTGTTTTCATTTTTGCAGTCATTTGACAAGTATAACTTTGTTGGGTGTACCGGTTGAAATTTACCTCCGAGGCACGCAGTACTGGGCGTCAGCTCTCTCGCTTATCGGCGTCACATTTCTTACAGCTGTCATCTATTTACCAGGTAAATATTGATGCGTACACATTTAGCGTGGTTGAATCACCTCTTGCAATTATCAGTTATATATGGATTATGAATTCCTTTATTTATTTGTCATTGCGATACGAAGCATGAAATGCATCATGGTTCGTAACCTTAAGGTATCCTAATTAGATGAAAATTCTTATGTTATGTTAAATACTTGTAAGTAGGCGTAAGGCTCGTAAGGTTTTTAAATAAATTTTAACGCATTTTCAGTGTTCCATAAGCTACAATTGTCCTCTAGTTTCGAGTACCTGGAAATAAGGTTCTCCACGCATACGCGCACGATTGCTGCTGTGCTGTTTGTAATCAGCAAGATGATGTTACTGCCGATAGTTCCCTACGTACCGCTGCTTGCATTCAGATTAGGTAATGGTTTTATACAATCTTAAAAACATAGAGAGGACAACTGAATATTTTGTTTTAAATCCGTCTTTCTTGTTATTTCAGTCACCAACCCCTTTGCTGGTCGAATCACTGCAGTGATTTGCGTAGCCTGTGCGACGTTTATTGCAGTCGGAGGTCTTAGAGCTATCGTTAGCATCGGCATTGTGACTACGTTTCTCGCTTTAGCTGGCACTGCATTGCCAAGCGGGCTTGCTCTGTTGCCTATGGGATTCAAAAAAATGTGGGAAATTGCTAGTGACGGTGGGCGACTTGTACTTTATGAGTGAGTATCTTATATTAGTGGTAACATTTCATAGGTATGAATATTGTATTTACCAAAAAAAAATTAGTCCAGATCCCGAATTGGCTCATCATACGTCCTTCTTCGCTGTAACTCTCGCGCTTAGCACCAACTGGCTATGGAAGATAGCGCTCAGTCAGTCGACCCTGCAGAAGCTACTTGCCGTGCCAACTATTGGAAAGGCCAGATTATGCTTGGCAATTTCCTGTGCTGGGGTTATACTCATGAAGCTGCTATCCTGCTTCCTCGGGCTAGCGTTGTATGCTTGGTATGCCGGCTGTGATCCACTTCTTACTGGACAGATCAAAAAACATGAACAGGTATTTCATTTTAGTTAAAAAAAAATGAAGCTACTGTAAACATGCAATTATGTCGTGTTGTCAATGTCAGAAAGAAAAACTTAACTCAGATTTCCTTTACAGCTAGTACCACATTTTCTGAACAATTTAGCCGCAATGTTTCCGGGTATATGCGGTATATTTATAATTTCAATTTTCAGTGCAACAGCTGGGTAAATATCAACTTTATTTAAATTCTTTCAAAGTTTCGATTACTTTGGAAAATCATAATATTATTCTAACTAGGCTGTGTATCTTTCAGATGTATTGCCTCTCTTATAAATTCTATATCAGGAGTTCTGTTTGAGGAGTTTATCAGACCTTGGATGCCTCAAAACACAAGCGAATTAACGTGCTGCAAAATAATGAAAGTATGTATATTACTTACTTTATGTTGGAATAATATAAAAAAATTAATCATCATCACCGTCATTTTATAAATCCAATGGTCCCCAAACTATTGTGTTAAAAAATGTCAACAGCGCCATCTATTAGGAGTGTTTAGCATATAGAACATTATAAACGTCTTACAAAAGCAACGATGTCAAGATTGCATTTGAATGGTCTATATCAATTGCCATTCAATAAATCACACAAAATAATTGCCTATAATACCTACTGACATTATCTATTTTCAGGTTTTGTGCGTACTGGTTGGATTTTACTGCGCGGGTGTTGTATGGGCAGCCAAAGAATTGGATCGCCTACAACATGTTGCATCTGGTGTGACAGGTGTAACAGCTGGAACACTTTTAGGACTATTTACTCTTGGGATTGTATTTTCTAGAGCTAATTGTTCAGTAAGTTGATTTCTGTCACGAACTATTTAATTTTCTAGTAAATAATTAGCGCCATCTATGAACTCAGTTGAGTATTAATGTTGGCAGTTCGTTTTGCCATCAGTAAATGAAGTATCGTACAAATCTATTTATATTTTGTACCACTAGAGTGCAGTGTTATATATGACTATCTTTTTGGCTATTTTTTAAAACTTTGTTGAAAAGCTGTTAAAGGCAAAATACTGCAAGGTTTAGCGGACAGGTCAGCTTTTATGTCTTGATTTTGATATGATTCGAAAACATTCGTATTTTGATTATGTCGCCTCATCTAGGCATTTGCGTAATTTAGTAGAATTACCACCAACTTTAATTAAGTATTCTAATGAGATGTTAAATTCAATGCAACAGGGCGCACTGAGCGGGTGCCTGCTGAGTCTGTTGCTCTGCGGCTGGCTGCTCATCGGCGCCGACCACGCGCTTGCCACAGGGGCATTGACCTTTCAGGGCAAGCCGCTACTTACCACAGGTTGTGGTAAAGCGAATTTTACGCACATCCTAGCAAATATCACAACAATTATTCCCAACGCAGCGTGAGTATCTAATTAAACGTTATTTATAGGCAGTTAACTGTGAATTATTTACGTTATAACGCACGTCCCTGTATCGCGTAATTAAAGTGCTCGAATTAACGAGTTTTTGTTGACGACATTCCGTTTAAAAGTTACGTTTTATATATTGAGCTTAACGTGTAGTATTTATGTGCAATAAAATATCGTTAACAATGGCTTAATAGCCAATTTCAACTCTTCGAAGTTAAAACTAAATCACTTTTAAATACTCGAGTTTACATTTTACACTCAATTAATAACTTGCGAAATTCTTCATAAAAATGAAAGTTTATTAAAGCTCAATACGCACTATGTTTTAAATATAAATTATTTTCATAGTGGGACTTTAAAGTCTTCTATGGAAACCAAATAAGTGGGGAAAATTTTCTAGCTTTTATTACCTAATAACATCTTAACTAATATATTGTTTTTGTCGTGTACGGCCTACTACTCCTAATAAAATAATAATTTGTTACAGAACTCAGCTACCAGCAAAACCGTTGCAGTCTCTATTTCGTATATCATTCACGTATTGTCCATTCGCTGGTGCGATTTCTGTTCTCCTTATCGGAGTACCAATGAGTTATTTGACTGGCAAATCAAAAACTGATTCAATGAACCCAGACGTCTTTTGTCCACTCACTCAGAGTTTTCTACACAAGTCAATGTCAAGGAGTCCTTCAGAATCCATAGAAATGAGAGCCCCGGACACACAAGAAGTTTATATGGCGTTAGACGAGGCTCTAAAGCATTTAAAAGAAGTTATAGAAAGATAGTATTAAATGTTAACATTTTTTTATTTTGTTTTTAAATTAGTCTCTTTCATCACCTATTTATAGATGGCTTATGGTATAATACATTGAGGAGAGAAAATTAAATTGGATTTTTTTAATTTTACGTAACAGAGTTTCTCACGACCGTGTAACGAATTTCAAAGTAGTTCCGACGAAGTTCACAAAATGTGACGGGTATTTTTATGAACTTTGATTAGTAACCTAATTGAATGTGTTAGGTACACTGAGGTAATGCTCGAAAATATAATGTGCCACATTACAAGCTGTATTCAACTCGGTATTCCTAGATTTTTTTTAAGTTTTATAATTAAAATATTCTATACTAAACGAACATTGAAAAAATTTAGAGTTAAATAACGTTTTATTATACCAATTTTCTTAATCGTACTTAACAAATACCGTATAATTAACGATTGATTTGACAACGACTCTACGTCGAAGTTCTCCTTTGCAATGCAAATTCTAATTGCAGAGTCTAGTTATGACCGCCAGATGGCATTCCGAGAGGAACCGATCGACTGAATGTTCTCGTATGCTAAGTTAGAGTTCAAAATTCTCTCTATCAGTCTACTCTGTAGGAATTTAGTTCGTCTTATACTAGTTCAAATAATATGAGCTTCAAGAGGAAGTTTATTTGAAAGTATTTATTTTGCAAAATACGCTAATTAGACATTGTTAAAAATTGTTTTAGCCCCTTACTAATATTTTAGGGAGCGTTCTACAAGGCACAATAACATAGACAACCCACGAAAGATATTCGGATCGTTTTTTACTCAAGTTTTAATTTGTCGCATTTCGTGTGAAAAAATATTAATTTTAATAATATAATCTATTTTGTACGTCAGAAATATGCAAAGGGGTTGTCATGAGCTTAACAACATTCTCCAAAGACAAAGGAAGAATGTCGGTTAAGCTAGGATTTGTAGAGCTACTTTAATTTAGGTTCTTTAAAACGGTATGACAATTTAAATATTACTTTTTTTCTTCAAAATATTTATATGCTTAAGTCGATAAGGTTCTTAAATATTTGAAACAAGCAAATCTTTGTCTCAAATCTTATACTATTTTAAAAACTAAACCTTGGTCTAAAATTAGAAATAAAATGTACTCATACAAGCAAAGTATTCAAATATATTGTTACAATGGTATATCTAGAACTGATATTTATAAAGTGATTTCCATATGAATGAATCTGTATTCGTGATTGCGCCATTAGGCATATTGTCGTCGTAGCGTCCATTTTGGAACTATTAGCACAAATTGGCGCTGCAGGCGAAATGATCGTTCCGATGACAAGCATATAACCATGTCCTGTACACAATTCATGTCGGGATAAATACAGACGAAATTGCCGAAATACAGATTATAAATATTAACAAAGTAACGCATAATATATTTTTGGTCCAAAATCTTAAAACCAATCGATTAAAGATTATTAATATTTTCCCTAATTTATTATTATTTTTATATTAATATTAGCTATCGCCCGCGACTTCGTCTGCGCGGAATTAAAAAAAAGTTAGTAGCCTATGTGGTCTTCCAGACTATGTTCTATACATATGACAAATTTCATTAAGATCCGTTGAGCCGTTCGGAAATACTTTTAAACAAACAAACATCCATCTAAACATTCGTATTTATAATATTAGTACGATTATACCATGTCTGTCTTAGTGTATCCTTATATAGTATTGTGTTATATAAAATTGACCACATGATATTTAATTCCTAACATATAATTGAGTTTAATAAAACAAGGTCGATATCAGGTCGTAATGATCAGAGCATTGCCACAACCGCAATTAATTTAATGCTGCCATATAGATGGTAATGGACGTGTGACGTGGCTTAATTGCGGTATTAGACATGTTGTAGTATTGGCTCTTGCCATTTCGGTGCCATTATGTTAAATGGCCATTGGATACATTTAAATATAAGAAAACTTATGTGCCTACTTTTATACACAGCAGTAATCTAAAACCAGACGTTTCGTCTATTTATCTGTAGTAGTTGTACTTGTTTGTTATTGTGTTGAAGCTAGGAGTTACAACAACTCATGAATCTTACTAATATTATAAATGCGAATGTTTAGATGGATGGATGTTTGTTTGAAGGTATTTCCAGAACAACTGAATGGATCTCAACGAAATTTAGCATACAAGTAGAACATAGCCTGGAAGAACAAAAAGGCTTCTAATTATAAT
>NW_013531704.1:3393362-3413542 GCF_000836235.2 Papilio xuthus
ATTCTCTACCAGGTCTGACTTAGTGTAATACGTTTATCGGAAGAAGCATCCTATAGATAATTAAAATTAAATTTCTTATAGAGCTGACCGAGATAGTAAATTTCTTTTTACAAGAACTATATAAGTGTACGATCTTCTATTTGATCTTACTATAAAGCTATGAGTTCAAATAATACATAGTTTCCGGGCTATTCGCTTCATCAACTCTTTGATATACATAATAATGTTCCTGTTGAAGGAAAAGTAATGTTGGCTAGACACTTGATAGACATGAAACATGGCGTCTTCGATATTGATTTTATTTTCTACCTCATATCTAATCTTATTTCTTACTATCTTAATAATATTATAAATACGAATGTTTAGATGGATGGATGTTTGTTTGAAGGTATCTCCAGAACAACTGAACGGATCTCCATGAAATTTGACATACATAAAGAACACAGTCTGGAAGAACACACAGGCTACTAATTTTTCTTTTTTTTAAACCGCGCGGACGGAGTCGCGGGCGACCGCTAGTAGTTTAATAAAGGATCTTGTACTTGTATTTTTACATTACTATATAGTGCCAGATACAAATAATGAATAATTTTACTAGACTTACAAAGCAAGTACACTAAATCATTTACCAGACCTACATAATAAAGTATATATGTACGTCTCTGTTATTGTATTTTATCTACTTTATTTACTTAAATGAAATTCCTAAATTTATATTCAACTTTGTGGCACTATCCTGTGCATCATAAACTTTGCTGCAAAACGACGATAACAAGAATAGTTTGAACATTTTCGGGAGTTAAAATAAAGTTTGAGGTGCATTAAGTGAATTCTGCTAGTTTATAAGCTGAAACTTTGGAAAGAACTTTACAGTTAATGCCCTTGATTTTGTAACACACGAACAGGTGTTCGAGTTAAATTCTACTTAGTGTTTGTTCTTTTCTTTAGAGAGTTTTCTTTCCTTATATAAGAATGCATTACAACGAAAAAATATCTTACTTAATTAGTCGTTTCTTTGTTTCCATTGAAGCTAAAAGGGTTTTATCGCTCTAATTATCTTATTGTTTGAAGGAGAAAGTTTTTCAACAAGTTGTATCGAGTCTTACTCAATTCAATGAGATGAAAATAGCCATACTCTAGTAGGATTTATTGACAATGATATATTTATGTTTGTACATTTATGTCCTATGCCTACCTACCTACCTATGCTACTAGTGTGTCTTTTAAGACTTTAATTCACGCTTGAATAAAAAAAAATAGAAATTTGTTATATAAGAGATTCACATAATATACTTAAAATTATTTTAATTTATGGCTTCAAAAATAAATATAACAAATAAATAAATGTATTACTTTAAAAGGGTCGGCTGTATAAAACACTGGAAAGCTCCGAATGTCGTTACCATTATGGAAATTCGGCCTCACATCGAGGCTCTTACAAGAACGCGGTTACCTGGATTAAACTACATTATTCCTGATTTATTCGGCCTTACGGAATATTCTTTTCTCATCTATACATTATAATATTAAATATAATTGTATTGTAATATACGCCGTAGAATTGATATAATAATACGGGGCTTAGATTTTAATTACATTCCATGTTCAAATTAAAACTAGTCACTAAATTAAGACAACTATTAATTGGCGTACGTTTTTTTTAACTCTTATAGTGAATGGAGCTTCTTATGAATTGCAGACATGAATAATTCGTGATGTCAGTCACGTGGCGGGTAGATTTTTAGCTCGGTAAAGCTGTTAATTGAATTTTCTCGCAGTGATTAAAATTCATTTCATATTTTAATCTTATTTATAAAACTTCTTCAACGTAAAGAGTATCAATAATTGACAAAAAATATATATAAAGGAATACATATACTTAAAGGATATATAATGTAATACAATATATACAAATACATTACAATAAATATACGTCGGTGGCTCAGGGGTCAAGCACTTGAATTGCAATCTGCAGGTCCTGAGTTCGAATCCCGCCATGTACCAATGTGTTTTTCGATTTCCGATTTACATATTTACATTTATCCGACGTTCTTACGGTGAAGGAAAACATCGTGATGCAACCTGCACATATCTGAGAAGTAATTAAAAGATATGTGTGAAGTCAACCAACCCGCACTTGCCCAGCGTGGTTGACTATAGCCTAGTCACCCGTAACTTAGGGTAGGCTTCGAGCCCCTCGGTGGGGACGTATAGTGAGCTGATGATGATGATGAAATATACATAAAGGAATTCTTATACACTTTTGATAATTTTAATTGAAGAATGTAAATGAAGTATTAATGCGAAGTTAAATTTTGGTTTTGAAACATTTGTGTTCACTTGTATCAAAGTAAGCGAATGAAATTTGATATTCAATCTAAATAACGACATACTCGTGTTGAAACGTTTACTCTGCTTTGAACGAAATCCATTTTCAAGCAAGAATCAAAGCAAGCGAGATTTTTTTTTTGGCTTTGATCAAACAAATTGCTCCAGATCTAAAGGCTCTTATATAAAGCTTTTTTATTCCAATAAAATGTATGCTACAAATGGTTTTAAAAAAGGATTACGACTGTATTAATCATACTATTGGTCGCCCTTTGCAATACGACCGTATTTTATTTTATCTCAGTCGTCGCTCTCTTCTTCAATGTCACCTTTCACGCAATCCATCTATCCATCCATCGATTGCTTACAATTATTGTAATATAAATATAATTTTATAATTACAATTTATCGACTCTGTCCGAAATTTTAAAAAAATATTTAGTAGCCTATGTGTTCGTTCAGGCTATGTTCTACATCTATGCCAAATTTAAGCACCATGTAACCATTTATTTACTCCAACATAATTAACACCAACTGCGTTATGACGTATTTGAATAATTTTAATTATGCAGCAAATGAAAAACGTAATGTAGGTTAAGCTTTTAGACCGCTATAAACTATAACATATGAGCGGGTCGAGTTTATAACAAATAAACCGTTTGAAAGGAACGAATGCCGGAAGCATTATCATAAGATAGACTCGAGTACCAGCACTTACAAGAAAATGGTTACTTTGTTTAAAGTGCATTATTCTGACTCGAAGAATACTTTTTTTTTCTCTAATAAAACTTGTTAATTTTAATACAAAGTTGCATAACATTTTCATTACTACTATGTCAAAGCCATCAACAAAATTGTTTCTTCGATATAGCATTTCTAATTAAGATTGTTTTATTAACTCTTATGAGTTTTTTAGTAGCAAAGTAAGTGTTGTTTTTCCCTAATAATATCGTTCTGGTTTGAGATTTTGTTATCCTGATGTAATGTCTTTATACAGTAAGCTATTTAAGTTATTAAGTTTTCTGTTGTATTCATAATTTATTGTGGTTCAATATCACTTGTGTTGTACCAAAACTTAATAAGTCTGCGAAGTTTTAATCTAATAAAACGTTGAAGCGAGCGGATATATCGCTGGAAGTTAAGTAAATATTGATCTAAAGCTAAAAGAGAAGTAAGATTTCAAAGGAGCCTTTGAATCGAATAAACAAGTTTTCGTTTCCGATTTAATAGAATAGTCAAAGGTTATTTATTACTTTTAAATTGTGCTACGAAATTTTATTTGCCGAAACAAAATACTCAATATGGGTTTCTGAGATCGAAACCTCTGTATAAAACATATTGTCATCACTTTCATTATTGTAGACAAGATAGAGATAAATAACTTTGGGAACTTTCAAAATGCATTTTGAATTCAGAAACTCACGGTTGTATTCAATTGTAATTATTATTAAAAATATATTGCTTTTACTCTAAGATTTTATCGAATCGATACTCGTTCTCTTTGTATATTTTATCCCTTTTAAGAAAATATTGGCCACGATCCAATTTTCTCTGCAGCTACATACGTATTGCTTAAACATACGTTTCCTGTTAGCATATTAAATAATGCTCACTAAAATGTATTTCCTAAAAGTATTACAACTTAAATTTAAAGAAGACTGAAGATTTGCATTGTTTTAATTCTATATAAAAAGATTAATGAATTTGTCAGTATATTTGCGATTTAACTAAGATCTAAAGGTACAAAAAAACTATCACGATAAGACTTTAATTACGTACACATGTCCGAGTATTTTGCTCTGCCAAGTTTCGATCTTATTGTTTAACAAAATAGGACGGATAATAACACTTCAGACCGTATTCTGCTTTATAAATGTAAAAGCGAGCTTTCAATCGCGTAATAAAATTAATAAAGACAGAGACGCGGAGAAACTTACTGAAGTAAAAGAGCTACGGTCCGAAGGCACATCGTAACTTTTAGACAATTAAACGGCTTGTTCGCTGTCGCCAGTTGCTTTCACGACGCCATATTGTTGGATTTTTAATTAATTTACTACAAAATGCGCACAAAAACGATATAAAGTATGCTAGGAGACACATCTTCCTCTACAGAAATGTTTACGTTTAATTGTAAATTTCTTCATGAGTTCTTAACACGTTAGCTGGCATGTCGGACTATATGTCCGACAAGCTAATGTTTCAATCAGGCCGTGTTGGACTATGTGTCCGACAAGCCACATGTACTTCCATTCAACACCTCGCTGTGTCTTTTTAATCGAATTGTTGTTTACAGCGTGACCCGCAAGGCCCCATTTAAATGGATTTAGATAAGATTATTTTTTATTTTTTTCGTTTTTCGAAAAATCATTCTGGCGGCTAACGTGTTAAAAGATGGGGCTTCTCATGTGTTGTAAATGCAACAGATTATTATCACGGCTAAACAATACGCGATAAACTAATAACCATAATAATAGTTAAATCGGCCAACGATAGGTATCGATGTAAGTAACTATCGGTAGTCATGAAAGCTATCGTCTCCGACCCGACTGCATACATCTATTAGTTAACCTCAAGTAAACTATCCCAAAACTAATAGAATTCAATTATTGAACATTTAACCGAGTTCCAATTCCCTAACGATCTGCTACTGAGTCGATTTGTACGGTTAAGTTGAATATTACCCAGAAGTGTAATTAAAAGTTGTAATCGACTTTATTTTTTAATGTTTAGGATGTTAAAAGTGAAAGCAAAACATTTATATAGCTTTATCAGGTCTTAAAATGTTACAATAAGTGGCAAGTATTTTAAATGTACTTAGATTAATTGTGACAAATTAAATAGCTTCATTTTTTTTCTATTATAATTTATTTTTAGTAATTGCGTTTATTTTTAATAAGCTAACAGCTATTTATCAGTTTCGAAACTATTTCTTTTTTTTATTGGTAAAATATTTAACAAATTCTCGGTTAAAGTATTTGAGATTATAAAAATATTCCAAAAATAATGTCGACATTATTTTTAAAGCAACGAACCATTTTTCGTTTTCAGTGTGCATACATTCCGGAACTGCGTCGTATTTATTTAAGTCGTATGAAGAAAGCTCTCTCGTTAAATATGCTCTACTAAAAACAATACATAAAAGCACTTTAAAAACGAGCAAATCTTTTTACCGTACATTTGTTGAATTGTTACACATATTATAAATAAAAATATAACAAAAAGTTTAAAACTGAAATGTGTTTTATATTTAAAGTAGACATCTTAGGTTAAAAACAAAGTATCAAGCGATTAGCGTAATGTCTGTTGTTTTATCGTTACGTATTCAATTCTATACGATTTTAGCCGACTTCAAAAAGAAAGAGGTTATCAATTCGTCTGTATGTTTTTTTGACTTTTCTACTGTTAATATCTCTAATCGAATGTTACTTTGTTTAGATATCTCTGGAAATGTAGCATAGACTAAATTTAAGTGATATTTTGTAAATGCCACAAATCAAAACTATCCACCAAACCTGATTGATTGAGCAGAATTCTCAACAGTCCCAATTTTTCTGTCCATTTAAAGATAACTTAAAAACTTTTTCTGTCACCTACTTTTAAATAAAGGTGAGTCGTAATTGTTATTCTTTTTTTTTGTAATAAAATATTAGCAGATTTTTTTGGAAATTGACTAATATTTCTTTTACCATTCTAATTAAGCTCTATGCTTGTGCTAGGATACGGTTTCCTACAATAGTCGAATGGGCGGGATTCGAACCCCCGACTTCGTATTAGGCTATTTAAGCTAGACCTTAACCATTAGGCTATTGACGCTTATACTTTTTCATATTATTCAATAATAGTATTTTCATAAGTATGCATATATTAATGAATTTATACTAACCTATAAGGTAACTTTAACAAGACGTGAACTAATCAAAGTTAAGCTTGTGTAGTTCTCGAGATGAAAACTGTCATATACTGAAGTTTAAACATCATTTAGATTAAAGGGAAGTATATGTTAAGTATGATTTGTTCATATGTTCATATGAAGATAAAGAGATAATTAACATGTCAAAGATTACATGAAGTATATAAACAAATAATTAACTTCTAAAGATCAATGAAAAGTAAAAAATGACTCACGAACAACAACGCAGTATTTTTACATATCTTACTAATAATATTAAAATAAATTAACTAAAATTTAGCATAGATGTAGAACTGAGTCTGCACACACATAGGCTACTAATTATTATTTTTTTTAATTACAAGCGGACGGAGTCGCTGGTGACAGCTAGTTTTACATAATTTCTGTCCTTTTAGAATACAAAATAGTGATAGATCCATTGAAATAAATCCGGATAATACGAGTAGATGAGAATTTATATGACAAATTTTCACATCAATTTCGAAAAGCAATTTCATTGAAACTGCCGTTTAATATCACAATGAAGCGAGAATGTGATATTATTTGAGACAAATTATTTCCTCTATCAGATGAACTGCAAATATAAAAAAATCGTGAAAGTTACAAACTAACAATAGACTATATTTTAGGAACTAATTTATTCAAATTTATTTTTCGAAATCGTATTAATATCAATTTCTTTTATTTTTAATAACTTGTACTGAAAACGACTAATAAATAGGAAACAATGCCTAGAAATAATAAAGAGATGCTTAAGATCTTTGCTTTATTCTAAAAAAGTTACAACAAAATGCCGAGAAAATTTTCTAAGCTTTAAGAAGGTCAGCTGTGCACGTCCCTGTTACGTTGATAACAGTCATAACGATGAAACGCAATTTACAAAACAGCCTTTATAAATGTCCTTTATCGTCAGTGTAATGTAGTCGGCCCAATCCGACATGTCGTTAATTAGACCTAACAGCGCAGTTTGAAAATTAAATATTATACAACCACGTTTAAATGATATTAAGTAGGGAAATATTTACTTTTATACTTAGTTTGCACTTGTGTGTCCATCTTTAAACCAACTTTTATAAGTTTAATTGTTTATTTCTTTTCAAAAACTCTATTATTATTCTCTTATCTCTGCACTCTCAAGGTTTGAACAATAGAAAATCTATCAATAAGTACATGATGCATAATTTGCTAGCAAAGGTAACAAACTAACTCCCTAAGTTTTCTTACTTCATCCTTATAAGAATATAGGACATACTACGTGTACTGTGCTTTAAAACGCATGGTACACATATTTTATATTTTCTAAAACATTGTTACGTTTAGAATTATTTCGATATAATAAAAATAGTTTTTTGCAATCTGAGCGCACATTGCACCGGGCTACGAATGACTTGTCGTTTAGACGATGCTATTGTGGAGATGTGGAGCACGGCAAAAATCAGACAAGTGTTTTGTTATAAAATCACTCTGATGTGAAATGTTTTCTCTAGCAGGGTCAAGTTATACGTTGAGATTTATTTTCATAGAATTGAAATAGCGTTACCAAGAGTGGAATTTAACATAATAAAACTATATTTTTAAAATGAAAATCTTACTAACATTGTATGTGAATGTTTGGACGGATCTTTGTGAGAAGGTATCTCCAGAACGGCTGTATCAAGCTGAAATTTGGCATAGATGTAGAACACAGTCTGGAAGAACATATAGGCTACTAATTAAGTTTTTTTTAATCCCCCGCGGACGGAGTTTCTAGCCATAAGTAGTACCTAATATCTCGCTGAAATTTGGCATCGAAAAATAAAATCAACAACGACATAGTTCTAGTTATTTCCCAGTTTCATATAATACGTTTAAAGTAAAACTAAACAAACAAAACTGAAATAGAAACTTTGAAACAGACCGTTCAAACGGGAGTTTAACTGCTTTTTAAAAAATATTCGTTTTAACTTCAGACCTAGGAGCATATCCACAAACAGTTGTAACCTTTAAAATTAAGTGAACAGCCGTTAAGAGAGCTTGAAAACTGGAAAAGTTTCGGTTTAACAAATGGACGTATGTGTGGCTTTAACAGTTAATTTTATTTTACACGTTATTCTTGTAAATGCTGTTATATATTTCTTTATATTTTTCCCTTTCCTTATTTACAAAAACACTAGCTGTCACCCGCGACTACGTGTTCTTCCAGATTATGTTCAATATGTATACGAATTTTTATTGAGATCCATTAAGCCGTTCTGGAGATACCTTCAAACAAACATCCATCTATCCATCCATGTAAACATTCGCATTAGTAAGATTTCTAAGATATGCAATAGGGTAAGACTTAGGGTAGGCTCCAAGCCTCTCGGTGGGGACGTATAGTGCGCTGATGATGACGGTGTAATAAATCTTGAAAATATTTATTGCAAGTTTGATGTTTTAAAAGAAATACAATCTGCTAAATAAGTCAATAATACTAGAACTTTACCAAATTTAAACAGTACTTTCAAATTATCATAATGGAATAGCAAAATAACTATATCACTGCGGTTGAAATCATCCAAGAGGATAACATGCATTATGCAAAAGGGAGATATTTAATAAAGGAATCCTTAAGCTCAATAGAATTAAGGCGAAGTACAGAAGTCCCCTTATTTATCGTATTTTCCTTTTATCTGAAATTCAACTAGATACTAAAATATTTGCCGAAGAAAGTTGTTATTCAGTGAATTATTTATTTCAAATTTCTTCTACTTCAATTTATTGCGCTTAAGAGAAATCATCAAGAATTTTATAACCTACTAAACCCTTTCATCTATGAAAATTAAGTTCTTCAACAATTTATTTCTAGTACTATGATGACATTTATTTTGCATATTATAACTAAGATATATTCATAAATGATAAAAGAGTTAGTTAATACGAATATTTAAATTTTATATGTTCGGTCAGAATGTTTACGTTACAAAATGTTTATGTTAAAAAGATTGAGAAGAGGAGAGAAAGAAGAGAAGATATGTTCAAAATATATATCGGAAACAATAAAACAACTTAATTTATGTACGGTTTTGGGCCGTTAAGTTTCTATTTGAGCAATAAATAAAGTGGATCGTAAATGTCTACTTGGAAAACTTAATGTATTTTCAATAGCTTAAGTAACAGGGTCTTTGTAGCAAAAAAGATTTCTAAACAAAAGAAAGATATTGTACCATTTAAATCCAAGTTTATTACTGTGGATATGCTTACGTACTTTTAAAAATAAAATACCAAGTTCATACTTTGACTAGTCAAATAAAAGAAACGCAATTAATAAAAATATTACTACAAGCTTGTAGCACTAATTTTGTCATTCTCTTATTAGCAGTCGCCCGCGATCTCGTTCGCGCGAAAACAAACATAATAAGTAGCTCATGTGTTGTTCCAGACTATGTTCTATATGTATACCAAATTTCATCGAGATCCGTTAAGCTGTTCTGAAGATATCTTCAAACAAACGTCCATCCATCCATCCATCTAAACATTCGCAGTTATATTAGTAAGATAACAATTGTTAGAAAGAAAAACATTAATATTCACTTATTTCATTGGTAGATGTTTTTTCAACTTAAACCAAGACAGTTTTACTGAGGTAGCAACTACTTCGCAGGTAGTAATGTCCTTAACTCTATTATAAATGCGTAAGTACTTAGCACATTGTAGTGAAATAAAAGAAAAAGTGTACTTTACACCAGTATGGCTTTGTCGTGGTACATTAATTCCAGCTCAGTATTGTGTACCGTCTCAAGTGGCGAGAACGTTTTATTTACGTAAGGTTGTATGTCGATGTAAAAATATAGTTTGATATTAGTTATTTCTGTTAACGTATGTATTGCTATTATAAAAAGACAATGCAAATACAATTTATAATATATGCAAAAAAAAAGAAACATAATTAATGGTTTCTGTTTTTTCGCAATAACGTTAAACTTTTTTTTAATATGTCATTTTTTAATGTTTATATATAGCAATTGTTTTCATCCGCCATATTACTTATCTCTGGTAATTTTGAGAAAAACTAAGAATTTAAAAAAATATCACAAACACTTACATGTAAAAGTTAATATCAAACTTTTGTAATGATCAAGTTACGTTAAGTTATGAATGCAAATCAACAATGTCTAGTCACATCGATCGTTCAACCTGTCATGTGAACGGGTATGTCATTACACGCTTCAATATTGACTCGGTGTTTGCTTAAGTCTGTCTGCATTTTTACAATAAGTCGTCTCTAAAGCAGTACATTACTGACTGATACAAAGGAACAATATTTTAAGTCATTTGAACTTATATTTTAACATAACTTATACTTAACTAACAAACATGTTGAAATAAAATTTAAAAAAAATAAAATATTGTCTCGAAATATCACCAAAGATAAAGATAATGAAAAAGATATTCTGACGATATATTGGTATCAAAATTGCGCTGACTGCATTTGTAATATCTCATGTCCAAACTATTATTCAAGATTGTCTCGTGTGTCAAAAACAGCAAAAAGATAAATCTTTGTACATCGAATACATCGTTCATCGCGTAAAAAATGTGGAACAGTTCAGCGGATCGGGAAAATTTACGACAAAGGACAAATGGCGTAGGAAAACGATGCGCCGATGTGTAGTTTTGTCATGTTAACAATACTGTATTATTGACACAATTTACTTTATTGAGCTAACAATCACAGTACTGACAACGTAGGTAAAGTAATAAATTAATCCGAGTCCGAGTTCATGTATTTAGAAAATTTTCGAATCCTTCCTTCTTTCAAATGCCTCCGGTAATTAGACGACTAAACTTATTAACGTACATAAATATATGTATTTCTGTTAACAACTATAAGCGACGCATTCAAACGGAAGAACGAACTTTTCCAACTTTTCTTTTGTGTTGAACTTAAATACTTCGCAACTTTCGCTACAAACCGTAACTATAGTTTTTACCATTGCAGGAGAAATGTTGAATACACTGAATTAAAAAAAGTACTGTTTTTCTCTCTCGCTTAAGGTTAGAGAAACTTTAATAGTAAATAGTTATTCTAGCTAAGAATATGTACGATTGTACTTTTTATTATAACGAATAAACTAATGCTTACCCACCTGATGGTAAGTGGGGATGTTGTCAAAAAATGGTAACCACAAGCTTAGTAAATGCTTACTCAAACCTACAAACTTCTTACATATCATATATTTTACGAACGAGTAAAGCCCAAAGAACTAAGGTGTTTTTTTTTTTAATTTATTATCCATACAATTTACAATATAAATATTTAATGTAATTAACGCTATATAAAACACTGTGGTTTGTTCATAGCGTTAGTGTGACTCTCTTGCGTACATAAATATTATTCTTTTAGATGTAATACATTATTTTATGAGATCGGATTTGACTTATCCAGTAACTCAAATCTTATCTTACTTTAATAAATTTAGCTCGGAATGAATCTAGGGCGACAGCTAGTAACTAATAGTATTTGAATTTTATTAAAAAATATTTATCTACAGTAGTGTCTGTGCGAATAAAAGAAATATCGTACACGGTATTTACATACTACTCGTTACGTGGAAATGCACCGAAGTGTTATAAACCTACCAGACTATAAAGGCATGTTGAATTTATTCAAATGCAATTTTTAGTTCGTTTTTCATCCAAACACAAATAACGTCAAGAATGTAAAGGTTAATTTATGTAAAGGTTATCCTTTACATGAGTGGCTCAGGGGTAGCACTTGACCTGCAAGCTGCAAGTCCTGGGTTTGAATGTATTAATATGTTTTTCGATTTACATATGTACATTTATACGACGTTTTTACGGTTAAGGAAAACATCGTGATTCAACCTGCATATATCTGAGAAGAAATTCAAAGATATGTGTGAAGCAACCAACCCGCACTGGGCCAGCGTGGTTGACTATAGCCTAGTCACCCCAAACTTATTGTAGGTTCCGAGCCCCTCAGTGGGGACGTATAGTGAGCTGATGATGATCCTTTACATACAGGTTTACAATTTAATTTTGATGAATGAATAGTCTTCATACTTTTCCTAAGATTTTTAAATTGCGATAGAATAAAACCAAATTGTTGTTGACTAGCTGTCGCCCGCGACTCCGTCCGCGAGAAATTAAAAAAAAACTATTGGTCGCAGCGTAATGTTATTTAGCCTAAAGTCTTCCTCCATAAATGGACCATCCAACAAAAAAAGAATTTTTCAAATCGGACTAGTAGTTCCTCATATTAGCGCATTTAAACAAACTCTTCCGCTTTATAATGTTAGTATAGATTTAAAAAGTATTTACTTGTTGTCACAAATAATGTTTTAATGAGACTAATCACGGCACAATAAGAAGGTTTTCCACGACTATTGCATGTTATAATCCGTGACTAGCAAAAAATTGCATTTCATTAAGGATTAAGAATGAAAGGAACCGAAAAACTATAACTATGTCAGAATAATGCACTTTAAACAAGGTAACCATTATTTTGTAAGTGCTTGTACTCGAGTCTACATTAGCATAATACTTCCGGCATTCGTTGCTTTCAAAAAGTTTATTTGTTATCAACTCGACCTTCTTATATTATGTGACTATTATACCAGTTAAGTTATCCTCTATTTTCTTTTTTTTTTTTTTAATTTATACTTTTTATTAATGTACACTACTTTTACTACTAATAAGCAACATACCCGTAGCGGTCGTTTTGTCGTATTCAGGTTACCGCTTTGTTGTTTGCCAACTTAAAATATATAAAAAATATACTTATGCTTCCAATCGAGCAATCGCATTTGTTCGATGGTTTTTACTTTTTTTTTTTAAAGTGGTGAGCGAAATAAGCACGTATTCTTGTATGCAACGTTGGTCTGGCACTAATTAATGTGTAATTAGTTGCTGACCACGTTATTTCTGAACGAGAAAAAGTACGTAGCTTTTGTGGTTTCGATTCGAACAAGAATTAGAAAAAAAAAACAAATCTAGTTGTGTAGATTATATAATAATATCCATAACAGTAATGAAATTGCAACACCCATTTTCACAATTTTAAAATGATATTCCTGTGTCGTGTTTTCATTACATAACAAATAATTTAATTATAATGGCTGTGTCTGTTGGAAAAGTTTGCCTAATTATTTTCAGTCTAGGCATAGTATTGTTTTTTTACTGTCATGTTATAGATAAAAAGACGACGAAGAAACTTTTGTCGCTTGCAAAAATGTAATTCAAGTCTAGTATAAAAGGTCTACGGTAGACTTGGTAGCTTTTTGGCTGTCATATTGTGTTTGGAATCAAGTGAAAACACATTTGAGGTTAGATATCCCAGACTTTTCCCCGGAGTACGACTTACCATAATAGTGTATTTTCACAGCTTACTCTGTAGTATGTTTGCTTTGCATATAAATAAAACAAATATGTTTTCAGTCCCGCGAGAAAAGTAAACAAGTTCTAGTATAACATATGTAAACAGACATTTTTCTGGATATGAAACCTGAAATGTTTAATGTCAGCTTTGCATACTAAAAGCCTGAATTAAATATTAATGCTTCGAAAAGAATAAAATATTTGGTAACTGACATTATATTTTAATATTTACTTGGAAGTTATATTAAAAATTTGTCTTGTAGTGTAATTGATGAAATGAAATTAAGATTGCTTAAAATTGTTTTCGTGAAATTGACGAGTGACCCTGATTCGAAAGGTTTTAACAAATTTTAGAATAATGCCATTTTAATATTCTTCCCTTTAGGAGTAAATCTAAATTAATAATAATTTAAAATAATTACTCAATGTATTTAATTCAATTTAAATTGACTAGATGCATGTATTTATTTCGCCTTGTTTAATTTTGAACCTTGTAAAATTTATTCACAAAACGACTCTACTAAATCCATATTGCAGACAGGAATAAATTGTAATAGCATTCATATGGCTTACAGATTTTTAGCTCGTTCAGGTTTTTAATTGAATTTCCTCTCAGCGATTAAAATGCATTTCATATTTTTCAATCCTATTAATTTACAAGAGTGCCGTTTCTACGTTTTGAAATCTAATATTTTTTACATGGCATCAAATGTTAACCAACTTTTTTTATATTTTTAATAAGCACTATCATTTTTTTAGCAGTCTATGGCGTCATGTAAGGACAAAAGCCAAATGATAAAACATAAGAAAAAAAAATAATAATACTGCAACTAGCTAAAAAATAGACATACAAAGTATAAGATCTGACTGATTTATTAAAGTGTTTTAACCAATTTGGTCAAACTTAGAATCGTTCCAAAACACTTACTAAAGTAGTTAGAACATCCAAACAACACTACAAATCACTGCAATGATAAATTCAAAAATGTTAGTTTCTTTTCACCATCGAGTTAAATAAAACTAAAACATGCTGTTTCACTGTATATTCCATAATCAACAGTTTTTCTAACTAAGCTTTTCATGTCAGTATTACCTTTGTGTTCTTGCAGAATGTATTCTACATCTTTAAAAAAATCATCGAGATCCGTTTCGCCACAGTAACAAATATCCATTGATTAATCCGGTTTTATAATATTTATAAGATTATTCTTTATTTGGCAGTTGTCTTGAATTCATATCAAAATCTATACAAATGTATTGTCCTAAGTAATACACTCCAAAAAAAAACAAACCATACATTTGCGTGTCCTTGGCACAAAAGGCGGTTACGATCAGAAAAAGGTCCGCATTGAATGTCGTTGACACTTAAAAGCGTAATATCTGAAATCCGACCCTTTGACACGGATATTTATATAAGGTTCATTCTCACGATAGCTATCGAAAAAACTAACCGTATGGGCGCCAAAATGAACTATCGTATATTTCGCCTTTATGTTTATTACCTTTACGATTACGATGCGATAGAATTCGCTTTTGTATTTTATATCTCGCTCCTTCTATGACGTAGTAAAAGTCAAATACTATGAAAATAGATGAATGAACTAGCGTTTCATAGTTAAAAGGTGGTAACACGTAACGAATAAGGACAAGTCAAATTAAAGTAACCAAAAAAATCTAAGGATTTTTACAAGTCGTGTTCTTTTTCGTGACACCGATAATACAGTACTAATTAATCTTTATATCCAAGACTTGTACAGTTTTTTAATTATACAATTATAGATTTTCCTATAAAGTACAAGATCCTTTGCAATGCAAATTCTAATTGCAGAGTCTCGTTACGGCCGGCATCCCGTTTGCCGGGAGGATCGGATCGTCTTACGGAATGGATGTTAATTCACAGTTCATGGATCGCTAGAAATTGTTCCTACATCAAATGCACTTTGAAGCGATTCTCAATTAATTATAGTAAATAAGTAAATTTAGCTAAGGTTATTAGTCACCTTAGCTAAATAGACGAAACATACTATTTAGCTAAGCTAAGCTATTAACCTATTGATTCTAACTTAATCTTCGTCTATTTATTATTTTAGAGTTAAGTTGCCTCATCACTTTCACAACATAATGTGAAAAAGATACAAGTACAAATTTCCTTTGGGTTACATTTGTAAGGACGTTACGGTAACCGTACGAGACAGGAAACACGCCAGGAGCAGGAAATTAATGTTTGTGTCAAACAGACGCATATACATAGCAGAGCTATACTTATAGTTGTTCATTGTCTGAACGTGACATTGTCAAGGGGTAGCATTGAAAATGGACGTGCTGTGCGTTAAGTTGTAATATCCTTTGCGTTGTAAAGAGAATACTATATACTTTATTTGTTTTAATTTATATAAATGACCGAGACTTATACATACGCATTTTGAGTTATAATATTTATAGACCTAACTTAATTAACTTTACTCGTGTTGTCAAAGGCTAATTAATCTGACCACTCATTTCTCACCCCCTAGTCCCAGTGGCAATTTGTTCTAATGGCATCGAAAAGGCCAGTTTTGATTGAGCTACAATTCATCTATTACGCACATTTACAACACGTCTTTCTCCATTAATATTTATACGTTAATAATAAATTAATTGCGTTTACGAAAACAAAACGCTATGATTGTTTAACACCCTATTTAGTACTTGTAAGTAAGAACCGAGAGAGGTGTTTAGTGTAGCCACCTGGTGATTTGTGGTCCCTGCCTACTCCTTTGGATTACAGACGTGAGTTATGTTGTTGTTGTTATTATGCACAGAAATATATCTAAGGTGAATTTATTATATCTTTCTACTAGGTCCTAATTATGTACTAGGCTACATAATAATTTAAAAATATAATTTGTTTTTATTATCTGGATAAATATTTTAAAATGCAATATTAAAAAAAAAAAACTTTAAACATCAATAGCACTGAAGCTGTATTGGAAGATAGAGTCTGCAAGCAATGAACTTTGTGTTATCGTATATTCTGTACTTATTTCTGTCTAGCTGCAATCCTCAATAGTAAAATTATTCGCTTGTAGATCGTAACAATATCCAGCAAATCCAATTCACTTTGCAATGGCCCCATTTAGATTTCAATTCACACTTATTAACAAATTAATAAAGAACTTCCAGTTTTACGATGCAATTAAGTGTTTCTATCACATCTCTTGAGGATTGGTTATTTTATTAAAGCTCGCGTAGTCTTATTGCGTATTATTGTCTATATAAAATATTTGTATATTATTTATCTCTTGTTGTTTTGATAAAACTTTTGTATTATAAGATATTCTGAGATGGCCAAAGAATGTATGATGTAAAAATAAATGTATTTAATTTTTTTTAACTGAAATAAGACTTTTTATCTGAATGAATGATGATTTTATATGAAGACGATCAACATAAATGTTATTTTTAAAGCATTTGGTAAGACTTTAATTTTTCATGGATAAGTGTACTAATTTCCAAGCTTTTCATTTCTTCCCTACTTTTCCAAATTGCTTTCACTACTGAAATATATATTTTTTTTAAATTAACATAGTTAAATCATTCGACACTTTATTTTAACTTCACGTATTTGATATAAAAGCTGTTATATAACTTTTCCACAGCTAACATGCTTCGCTGAAACGAGTTTAAAAAGAAACTTTCAAACTGTCGTTTGACAACGATGGATAATAACATCACGACCTATAACCATGTGACATCTTGACTGTAGCACATTAGTTAATTTATGGCATGAATAATTTATCTAAACATATTGATAACATTTGTGTGTCTGTAGGTAATCATCATCATCAGCTCACTATATGTCCCTACCGAGAGGCTCGGAGCCTACCCTAAGTTAAGTTAAACACCGGCATTCAAACGCGGGACCTGCAAATTGCAAGTCAAGTGCTTGACCCCTTAGCCACCGACGGCTTATGTATGTAATATCAAAAAATATCATATTGCTGTACGTGCACAAGATGTTTTTGCGAGGCTGATAACGAAATATAAATTTCAAAATTGTTTGTCTGTATGCCTGACCACACTGCTACATTTGTACCGGATATGGATATTGACGAGATTTTTGAGGGAAGGTAACTGATACACGCGGGCATATAATAGGCTTCTTTTTTAATTCTGCGCTGAAAAAGTCGTGTAAATCATTGAAGCTTGAAAATGCACCGCGTCTAGCATGATCTACAAATTACCTTACCTACTCATAAAAAAAATTGAAATTCAATGAGATGTGACAACATACTCGTTCATATGAATCGTTTGCCAAGAAATTAAAAGAGGGCATGAAAAGTAGCATTCAAAATTGCCTAAGCGCCAGGTTAAAGTGACGAAAGCGGCAATTGCAGTGAACGTGCAGAGAAAAATGACAATCGAAATGTCTCCGTAAAGGAAACTATGACACAGTGTAATTAAAGCGACGGCAATTAGTGCGCTTTGAGTCGTCCATTAATAATGTTACTTTGCTCAAAGCTTCGCACGATACTAAGAAACATGACACAACAGAGTGTCGCATGGTTTTAATAAAATATTTAACTTTGGTACGTCAGAGTTGCAACTGCTGAGTAAAATATCAGTTGATATATGAAGCTTCACTTTTTTTACTCTACTAAATAGGTATTTGTAGAGCTTAAATGCGGGAAAATTAGTGATTATTAATACGAAATTTTATGGAAATACTTCGAACAAAAATATATCGCGCTGGTATAATATTAAGTTGCAATACAATAACAAAGTGGCTAGTAAAGCGAGTCCCTTGCAACCATCTAATTCTTATTTTCACTGAGAATAGAAAACTTAATAATACTACAATTAAACAAAGGCTTGATTATTAAATGCTCTTCAATTTGACATTCTATATAACTCGAGAAGCATTTAATTAAGAAACGTTTGAGAGCTAAGGTAAGTATTTGAATTCCAAGAACTGATAAACGAACAAAGGCTTCAAGTGTTCGAAATTTCTTAAATTTTATCTTCAATATTAACATAGTAAAGTAAATGGAATACTTCACTTAGTAAATAGACAACTTTTCGAATATTAATTAAACAGTTTTTTTATATACATTTAACTTGCTCCCTGATGCTTATTTGGGTCAAGTTAAATTTGATAAAAATACAGTTCTATACTTAATTAATTTTTACATCAATTTGAAAATATTATATAACAAAACATCTATTAATATTTTGACAAACTAACATCGTATGCTTATAATTTCAAACCAGCTAATAACAGAAACTTTTGCGTTGACTGTTTGTAACAGTTTGAATTGCTGTAATTATTAGACAAGTTTAAATTTAATTACATTAAATCTAACACATACTCTAAAGTTTAACATGATATGATGAGTATAACAATATCAATTTTAACTTAATACAATACGAGAAGTCAAATAAAATTAAACATAACGTAAACAATTTAGCATATTGATTTCAATTTATTTTTCTACTTAAAAAATATAAACCTAAAATAGAGTAACTTAAATTTTCAAACGTCTAAAATCTGTCTACATAATCCATAGCCTTGTGCTATTGTATATTCGATATGATATGTATTTTGCATAAAACCTTATAAACTGCAATGGTTTATGTTGTACATTGTATGTAGACAATACACTCGCTGCGGTCGCACCAATTTATGTAGCGTGTCTTAAACCTTGGCACGGACTATCTGTGAGCAAAGCGCTTCCTTTATCTCAAGTCTGCTTTAAATTTTGAAATGTTAGCTTTACAAAAATTTGTTTTGTTATTTATTCTATGGACGTTTAGACTTACTGCAATTGTTTCCTGAAAAGGCATGTGCTACGAAACAATACGAACAAAAATGGTTTTGTGTTTAGTACGTATTAAAATTCAGTAATTACTGTCATTCGTGGCTCAGGAGAGCGTCGGTGGCTCAGGGGTCAAGCACTTGATTTGCAATCTGCAAGTTCTGGGTGCGAATCCCGCCATGTACCAATGTGTTTTTCTATTTCTGATTTACATAAATACATTAGTCCGACGTTCTTACGGTGAAGGAAAAGATCGTGATGAAATTCAAAGATATGTGTGAAGTCAACCAACCCGCACTTGGCCAGCATGGTTGACTATGGCGTAATCACCCTTAACTTAGGGTAGGCTCCGAGCCCCTCGGTGGGGACGTATTGTGAGCTGATGATGATGATGATGTATGCGTATCATTATCAACCTGCCCTTATCCTTATCGAGGGTCGGCACAGTATGTACTACTCCTCAATACATCTCTATCAGCCGTCATATCCGAGTCTACCCCCTTCTTACGCATATCCTGTTTCATGACATTCCATACTTTTTTTGGTCTTCCCCTACCCTTGTAGCCATCCACATTCAATCTCATTACTTTTTTGCTTATATCATCATCATCCCTCCTCATAACATGTCCAAACCACGCTAGACAACACACACAAAACCAGTTGACTTCTTCTTCTTCTTCTTCTTCTTCTTCTTCTTCTTCTTCTTCTTCTTCTTCTTCTTCTTCTTCTTCTTCTTCTTCTTCTTCTTCTTCTTCTTCTTCTTCTTCTTCTTCTTCTTCTTCTTCTTC
>NW_013531704.1:3413572-3413904 GCF_000836235.2 Papilio xuthus
TTCTTCTTCTTCTTCTTCTTCTTCTTCTTCTTCTTCTTCTTCTTCTTCTTCTTCTTCTTCTTCTTCTTCTTCTTCTTCTTCTTCTTCTTCTTCTTCTTCTTCTTCTTCTTATTCTTATTCTTATTCTTCTTCTTATTCTTATTCTTATTCTTATTCTTATTCTTCTTCTTATTCTTATTCTTCTTATTCTTATTCTTATTCTTCTTCTTATTCTTATTCTTCTTCTTATTCTTATTCTTATTCTTATTCTTATTCTTATTCTTATTCTTATTCTTATTCTTATTCTTATTCTTATTCTTATTCTTATTCTTATTCTTATTCTTATTCTTATT